>NC_092592.1:40763500-41091500 GCF_047663525.1 Anas platyrhynchos | reverse complement strand
GTTCTTCCAGTGCTTGCAGCTCAGATTCTGGCTGCCCTCCACCGGGACACCTTGGTGTTGGGGGGCAAACCCCAGCCCGTGAGTGGCCTGGAGAGCCATGGGACATCCCAGAACACTGCAAGGTCCATGGGGCTCCCCAGTGACCGTAATGGGCTGTATGCCATAAAAAGGAAACAAATTATGCTTCATTCTCCTCTGTCAGTGCTTCCAGGTTACCAGCTTCCCTCTGTGTATGGTGACTGCTACAGGAGCCACAGAACCACTCCTATAAACCTGCTTCACTAGCACGTGTTATTGTGTTAATACACCTAAACTCACTTCAGAATGAATGCAGGAACAATGCAATGCTATTTTTAAAACAAACAAAAAAACCTCACACTTGCCATAAATTCTCACCATTTTTCTTGTCTAAGGGTGCTACGCAGATTAGCAGTAAGGCTCGGTGCTGTACAACAGCATCCCTGGCAGCACACCTGTGCTAATTTCTGCACTGATAATGCGCTACTGGATTACTGTGAAACAGAGGGCTAAAACCCGAGTGAAACACCAAGCTGCCAGGGGTGCCCAGTGGCTGTGGGACATGCAAGCTGCTCCTGCCGAGCCCCTGCCACAGCCCCCATGGCGTGAGCTCAAAGGCAACAGCAGCCAGCCTTGGCTTGTTGCTTGCCTGACAGTGTGAGGGCAGAAAAAAAGCAAATATCAGTCTGATGCAGGCTGTTTTTGACTCTTTGCTCACCTGCAGAAAATCAAGTGACTTCTCGTGAAAGAGTCTTTCGCTCTGTTCTGCCACATTAGGCGAGACCACTGCCCATTTGCTACACCTCTGCAATCAGGACTAAGTGCTCCAGAAAAAGAAAAAGCTGCCCCATTTGCTGGTAACTTCACGTGGTGTCAGTATCAAACATTTCAGAAACATTCTCTAGAAGCCAAATCACTGTGGTCTTCCAGTAGTCTTGGCTCAAACTGTACAAATAATATAGCAAGGTTTTGACCTTACCTTCCAGGATTTTAAGAAGTGAAAGACTTGGGAATTGTTACACAAGTAGCAATCTTGTCATTAGCAGCCTGATAAAGTTTCTTAATGGCTAAAGAACAGCCATGCAAATAGCATCCATTGGTGTTTGTCATAAATACTGAACACAGTCACAGCAGGAGAGATGTTAAACACACACAGTAAGCGTGCTTCAGTATCAGCCACAACCCTCATGCTCTAAATAGATATTTCCCTGTACAAAAAGCAGTTACAATTTCACTCCAGATCTTGAGCCATACATATTGCTCAGGACAGCTGCAGACAGGAAGGCTTAGTGCTGCCGAGGGCAGCAGCGGGATGGCAGATGTTAAATGCACTGTAAGTGGTACTGACAGTACCTCTGGTTCCTGCAAAAGGTGTGATGCAGCTGCATCAACCCATGTGTTGTAGCTGAAATAAGTATCCTATCAGCAGGCTACAGATTTGCAGAGTAATGACACGGGAGCAGCTTAATGCATGAGCTACATAGATTTTATGTAGAATTTACTGAGATGCATGCTTTTAAAAAAAATAATGAGGCAATGGATGAAAAGAAATTTGTTTCTTAGAACAGTGCAGTTTCCAAAGAACTCGAAGCACTCCTTGTGTGACCAAATGACTGAGCCTGGAGTCCACAGCAGAACGCCTTCCATGCAGAAAGGGAACACTGCACGTTTAATACCATGTCTCGGGCATACCGGCTGCATTAATAAAATCCCTATAATTGGAACTTAGTTACATAAACAAGCAAAACAAAAGTGCTTCAATGCTTGCTTGGAAGAAGTGTAAGAGCGCGGTAAGGATGACTAGATCAGGCCTTTTTAATGCAAATGACTACACAAGTACAGCTCAGCCCACTTCCCCATGCTGCTCAGATTTGACCTCTTTATCTGTCAGCAGGTGCTAAGTGCGTTCAGTACCGTGCTCGTGGCTTTCAAAATGTTGCACAGAAGAGAGCAGCGAGCTCTGAAACTGAAGCCAGCACTCGCCTGCTTACATATAAGTACACACGTGTAGTCCCCCCTGCTGCAGCCCCACACCATCATCCCAGACCACTCACCTGTCCACAGTCTGAAGGATCCCTTCCAACGGGGAAAGATGAGTAAATTTCCATTGTATTTAATAATGAAAAGTAACATTCTCTGCCACACAGGTAAGAGCTGAATCAAAAGCAGTAGCATTACACCAGAATTTGGCTCTGAGCAAAGCAATCTGCATGGACCTCACTGGATTTTCCCCTCTGCTGTAACATGGCAGTCAGCGTACTCAACACAGAGGGTGCTGAAACCTTCGTAGTGCATGGCTGCATGTGGCTCTTACCTGGAACTGCTGCTCCTGGCCCCCACTTGGTGCCCCCTGCACCCCTTCCTTGCAAAAGCCTAGGGCTGATCAATAATAATTAAACTGCCAAATGATTGTTTGAGGGACAGCCAAGAGGTGAGGCAATTACAAATGCAGCACTTGCTCTGCCTGCAATTTTTCCCTGAGTTAACAGCCTGCACCAGTGACAACCTCGACACCTGGATGAAGTGATGGACTCAGCTGCTCACAGTGGCAGGTCTGTGGTGTGAGGAGAAATTATGGCTGCAAAAGGAAGCTTACCGGCACCTATGAATGGCACAAAGCCACTAGCTAGAGCGGATGATATAAAGCTATGCCCTCAGGATTGATGTTCTGGGATAAAACATGACATGTTGAAGATTTACCAAATAAAAATCACAGCGCTTTATGTGGATTGTGAACAGGTGGAAAACCATCCCTGTATACATTGCTAGACCGGAAGAAAAAGGAGTTTTTTCTCCCCCCCCTTCGTCCCCACCCTCCCATTAGCTCACTTCGTGCAGACGGTGCCCCACCGCTGTTACCCATCTACTGCATTTGGACAGAGACAGGTACCTGAGCATCCTGTGCTATTTTGAGTACAACATGCATGCAAGATAAAATACTGATTAAAAGATTGATTGTAAGGTCTCACGCAATTTTCAGTTTTACTATTACTGGACTGACACAGTCACCATCTCATCAAAGCTGCATTTTTCAGGAACATACAGGGCAAGTCATAGCATGCAGAACATGCCCTTGTCTGTCCAGCAACAAACCAGATGTTAACACCAACCAACGCAACACCACAGCCCTGGCTTAACAGTGCCAACAGATAAATGCCTGTAAGCTCCAAAACTTAGATTACTTGCCAGAAGCATTTTGACTGGCAGAGGAATGAAGTTCCACTAGAACTGCAAACTTTAAAAATAAAAAGCCAAGATAGTAACTGGGAGATTTTTCAGGAAAGAATCCATCCAGGAGATACTACTGTGAAAATTAAAAGGCTGTAGTAAAGCTAGCTGAAAATAATGCAAGTTTCCAGTAATTCTGCAAAGAAACATGGAATTTTCTCCAGTGCCACAGTGAAATCGGAGTCTGTCCTGCTGTGGGATTATGCTCTGCCTGCTTGTGTTATGGCCAGAAGGACGTTAGAAATTCAGGTGAGAAAGAGGGAGAATAGGAACATTTCCCTGCCTTTGCAGGCAGAGCTGCGCACGCTGCCTGGGCACTGTGGGGGCTTTGCCAACACTGCCCCTGCCCTGCCTGCAGGCAGCACTTCCCTAGCCTTGTGTGACCATGATTCAGCAGCAAGTGGCTCTGTGACAGATGCAGAGATCTCTTCCCTAAGTGGCCGCAGCCAGCCCACAAGCTGACACCGTGCATGCACACTGCCTCTCAACCCCTCAGCTGCTGTCCTCAGGTAACCTGCAGTACCTGCCTGCCTTTCTGCAGTCACTTCTCACAGTTCCTCAGCCATTTTTAGTTTTTGGCTACCTAGATACCATGTTATCAGCAGCTATTGATACCGTGCTCCTTACTCTTTTACAGATTTTGCGTTTATTTACAGTTTTGTTTTTACTACACTAACTCTTCCTGCTGGCAGCTTAATTCATCTACACGCGTCAGTTGCGAGACCTTTAAGAGCTGTACAAAACTGAGTGCACGCTATCAAGCAGACACCACCACCTCTCACGGACTCTTTCAGAGACCACTGTCAGACCTACAAGAAATAGCTTCACCCTACAAAACCAAGGTTGTGCCTTTCCCATTACATCACCCAACCGTGCATCTGCCAAGGCTACTCTTTGTCATCATCCACCACACGAAGCACAGACCCACATGCTGCTGGTCCCCATCCAACACCTTTGATTGTAGCAGAACTCCCAAACCAGGTGTAGGATGCAGCATGCTTGAGAACTGCTGCTTCTGCGGCACCAAGGAGAGACTCAGCTGCACAGCACCGGCCTGGTGGTTTCGGGCTGGTACTCATGGACTACACCCACTTTCAGAGAAATGTTCAAACCACAGACACTTTCATTACTGGTGGGCTTCTCACTGCACAACAGGGGAACGGCTTTTAAAAGTTTGCAGGTGCCCAAGTGTCCAAGCATCTTCCACTGCCCCATGGGTCTGGAGCCAGTTTTTTTTTTTTTTTTAGTGATCAGTTCCTTGATAGGAGTCTATGAAGTGCTTTATGGTCCCCTACACACTGTTAGGGAGGATCAAGGTAAACACTGCAGGCTAGAAAGAAGAGTTCAATATTTCAGTGCTAAACCTGCTTTATTTCTTTCTTGCTGCATCCCTACTATGCTGGCAGAGTATGTATGAGCAATGCTAGCCTTGTCCCCTTCAAATAGGCACCTCCTTTGGGGACAGAATATCAGAGGAAACATTTCAAGGTCTTTTCTAAAACTACATCTTCCACAGGGGCCTGCCATGTACCATGTTCTCAAATTAAGAGCTAGTAACGCACTTTCAGACTATAAGAAACATTTCCATTGGAATCTGTACAACCATTACAGCTTTTAACAGCATGACCTGATCTAATAAGTGTTACTAAATTTGGACAAATTATAGCTAAATGTTTACAGAATACCCCGAAAAGAATGCAGACTCTATGCAAATAGGCTGCACCCTGAGCATCCTCAGCAAACAAATATTGGCTTGCCTGTGGACTATTTGCTCCAAGTAATTGCTTGGAGTAATGCTCCAAGACCTGGGATTTTGTAACTGTGTGCTGCTGGCACTGCTATGGCTGCTCTTCCCTGAGCAGGCTTTAAGCTTTCCTGTCCACCTGGAGAAATGAGGCTGGCCCGCAACTGAACAGGCCTGTTAGCCTCATTTCATGCAGATGAACGCTCATGAAAATCAAATACATGGGAGAGGAAGGCTGTGAGGGCAGACTTGTATTTAGAAGTCAGTGAAGTGGGGGCGAGCAATTTAACATGCTACTTTCCCCACTGCATTAGTTTTGTATAAAGTTGTAAGTGTGGTTCCCAGCCCAGCTGTGTGCTGGCTCCCAGCACAGCCACAACAGAGCAGGAACCAGGCAGGATCCCAGCACAGAGCCACCACGTATCGATGTCTGCTGGCGGCCTGAATGCAACACTGTTAAATAAACACTGGTGTAATGAAGTCGTTCATTTACATCTGACACAAAGTTAGTTTTAACGATTGCTGCCTTCATTTTACCCGAGTAAATACACTAGCACAGCAGGAGCTGGCACAACTGATTGTTCGATTTGTTAAACCCCCAAGAGCCATTTGCTGGCTCCCTCAGAGCCACCTCCCTGGGGTGAGGGCTGGGGCACCCGGCCTGCAGCCCCTGCCAGCTCTGCTATCCCAGGGGCAGGGGTGCAGGGTAGAAGACCCTCCCTGGGCACAGAGAGACCTCAGAGCTTTGCCCAGTGCCACAATGAAGCCTTGGCTTGAGCTCTGTAAAATGCTGACCAGCATCAGCTATTTACCCTATCTATGCTGGTGGGGAGCAGCTGCAACAGCAGCTACAAAATGGCAAATGGCAACCAAGATTTTTTTCCAAATATTTCTAAACAAGTAGATGCCCATTTAGCACCTGCATATTTCCAAGCGTTTATTTGGAAGCAATATGATATAAAAATAACCCTCCACACTGTGCTCAATGGAAAAAAAATGTTAAAGTCTATAAACTCACATCAGCATCTCAACAAATGCAAGAACCAGGGTACTACAGGTACCATATGAGGGCTTGACTTCAGCTTTGTGCTATTACACATTACACCAGCTAACTACTCACTTTCATATTTTTCTTTTAGGATCTGCTGTTATGATTCTGGTTTTGCCCTCTTCCCCAAATCACTGCCTACATGCTTGTATTTTTTCTGAAAACATTTTGTTGTAGTTACCCCCTATTCAGTTAAGAAAACAAATGCAGTTTCTTGCATGCAGCCCATGATATCTTTGCATCATACAGACTATAACTGTTATAGTGGATATAAGATGAAATTTTCAAAATTCACTTTATGACTTTTCTGCAGTATCCACTTAAAATTCAGCACACCAGTTAACAGCCCTACCAGTGAATTCATTTACAAGCACGTAGCTAGTGAGGAGCAGTTCTGCTGAGCAAGAGCATCTCAGAGTCAACATTACGAGAAAACAGAGCTGTTTTTATTAACAGCAAGAGTTCTCACCTCAGCCACAGTCAGCTCGGAGTTGTGGAAGGACCCGGTTCACACCCGCACTCACACATTTAGCATACAGTGTGACTGATGCTGACAGCCCCTTCTTCCTCACCAAATCCAGCCCACACAGAGGGCAAGGTGGGCACGTCCTGGGGCGCAGGCATCCTCAGCCTACATTTTTCCCTGGACAATAGTCCTTGTCTTTACAGCGTGTTTCACTTGGTACTCACGTGGGAATTCACTCACTTTCCCAGGCGATGATACCAGCCCAGGCCCCCTCACGCAGCTTGCCATGCATAAATGCATCTAGCAAGCAGAGGCGTTTCCCTCCCCAAGCTCTGAATGGGGATGCAGACAGAACCCTGCCAGAGCCCAGCACAGATCTGAGCCCTGGTATGCGTTTGTCCCTCTGAGGCAAACACAACAATTTGAGAGCAGAGATGATTAAATCTGTTTATGCTTCCAGCAGAAAGCACATCGCCAGTACTTCAGCTGCGATCACACTCATGATGGTGCAGTGTAAGGTCCTGGAAATGATTCTGAATTTAAAAGCAAGATTACAGCTCTTAGGTTGCAGAGGAGAGACTTGAAAAGGTGGTCAAAATCCATCCAAGTTCAGCTATAGCAAAGCACACAGAAATAAATTAATTTTCTAACAATCTTAAGGCATTAGACCAACTTCAAGACTGGTCTGAGTCACTTTTTGTCCTTTTAGAATGGGCAATATATGAGAATCTGAGTATGCCTGCTTTACCACTTTTGCATCTTCCCTTTTCAGTTTCCAGAGCCATAAAACAGATTTCATTCAGACGCCACATCTTCTTAATGCTCAGATCACCCAGTACTTCCAGAAACAGGCCTAGGGCTCAAGGCAGATATTTAAGCACTTTCCCCTGTAATTTCTATGTGCTTCTTCTTTGTCTCTGGTGGCCCTTTTTCCTGTCTTCCTTCTGTAATTTTTAAATGATTATAGAGCCTTAAGAAAGGAGGAAGACTTTTTTTTTATTTATAATATGCAAGTGCTACCTCCTATGTCAAACTAAAGATACCCAGTATGCTGTATCACTGACTTTCATTAAGAACTGAGCAGACTTACTTTCCAGTACATACTGAAGTTGCCAAAAACTAATTCAAAAATATCATAGCATTTCAATATTAATCTCCTGCTTGTCAGTTTTCAGATAAAACCAAATGCAACATAAAAGCAAATATTCAGTTTCCTACGCAGATCAGCCCTGCCTCAGGTCAGCACAGGGAGATCTAACCAGCAGCAACACGTCAGGATCATGGAGATGCTGGCACACAGGACCATGTAATGTTGATTGTGCATGACTATCAGTATTGCCTAACCCGGAAAGGAAACAGTGACAGCAGCACCGGATTACTGACACGGAGCTAGCTGTACTCAGCTCAGTTTTGGGAAGGGAAACGCATCAGTATTGGCAGTGGCTGCGGTTGAGTCACCTCTGCCTCAAAGCATTTGTCTTTGCTATCAGGATTCTCCAAACCATCACAAGACAGGGTAACATCCTCCCGAAATGGATTTACTGTTTATGATTTGTTGCTTTACTGCAGAGCAATCAGAGCAACACAGTTGCTTGTCCTGTAAACCGCCAGTTAGGATCACGGAAATCCATGCTTAGACCCTTGAAGCTGGTGTTTGCTTAGCACCCATTGCATCTCTGCCTCTCCTGCTGCGATGTGCCACTCTGCCTGGCTCCATTCAGTTGTTTCTTCCTGCTTCAAGCAGAGAGTGAATAGAAACGAATCACCTTTGTCTTTATAGACCCACCTGGCTGTGGCTGGGAGGTGGGAACGCATGCACTGCTCCCACAAAGGCCCTTGCTTCTCCCCAGTGGCACTCAGGTGAGCACTTGTGCTGGCAGCGCCGTGCTGCAGCCATGTGATGGCTGCTGGAGGCCTTCCTCTGACCCGTGCTCAGCCCTGCCAGGCGCCAAAGGGAAGATTGCCCCCATGAGCAACGTGCCCACACGTTGTGGGAGCAGGGAGAGATCAGTTCGGTTCACCTGGCTGCAGCTCTGCCTCTTGTGCCCTTTCTACACGCAGAGTGTGGAGAAGGGGCTTTTCGGAAACCACTGCCCTGGTTGCTGCAGGCCAGAGGCACAAAGCACAGGGCACTGCACATATCGGCCTTCACGGGCACCAGGGCCACAGGGGCAGGCACCATCAGCTTGAAGCTGAGAGGGAAGCACTCAGTGGAAATAAGTCTTTATGGAGCAGCAGAAATACCAGCAGGATGCAGCACAGCCCGGCAGGCCCCCAGCTGCTGCCACCCAAACACTGCTCCGGAAGCCTAGGGACTGGGTGCGAGGAGCAGCCGGAGTGCTTCTCACGGTGCCACTGGCACCTCTGCACCCGGGGACAGGGCAAGGAGCAGCGGGACCAGCAGGGAGCCCCCGGGCAGCAGTGCCCAGCTGAGGGCTGCCGCATGGAGCATTCCCACCTGCGCTGCCAGAAGCAGAGGAGCTGCCCGCTGCTGAGGTGTCCTGTGGACCCCAAGCACACAGCTCTGTCACCCACAAACACGGCTGTGACTTGCCTTGGGCTGCTTTTTGATTTTTCTACTGCATTCCCATCAACCACTTCGCTGTGTGAGAACTGCAATAAGAAGCATCAGCTGAGGTTTCCTCTGTTTTCATCTCTGGCCAGCCTAACTTGACAGAGACCCAAATGTCCTGGGCTGGTGCCTGTGGGGAGAGCACGAGGTGGTGCAACACAGAGGAAATAATATTCATTCCTCAAATCCTGCATTAATCCAAGCTGTCAGCTGCTTCTCTCGCAGCATTTAAACACCAGAGATTACATTACAGAATAGCTGCTTATCATACGTGTCCTAGCCAGCACTCGCTGTGGGTAGCTGCTCCCACAGCACTCACATCAGTGTTCTCCTTACAGCAGGGGGGTGACTGGGACCCCCTGCCTGTGCTCCTCTTTCCTGGCACGAGATGACCACCAGCACCACACAGCCCAGCAGCGGGGGGAGGAGGAACCTGCCTGCCCTGAGGCAGCGGGCAGCTCCTCTCATCCAGGGCAATGGCGTTCCTACAACCCCACCAGTTCCTTCTGCTGAGGAAAATGCTATCCTTTAAATGGGGTAATTTACTAGACTAATGAAAGTGCTATAATTTACATTTGCACCAGGCTGTTTTCCCAGTGAGACTGCCTGTTTCACCTCATTATATGGATCATACCCTTTTGTACACAATTTCTCTAAGAAGATTAGAATAGTCGCAGTACCAGTGCTAAATATAAAAACACATTAAGCTCCTCATATCAAGGATATCCATCAGGACTCCCAAATTAAACCTCTCCGTATCTAATGCCCATTTACAGTGTGACTTCCAAGCTTACTCCCCTTGAACCTAGCAACAAACCAGAGGCAACAAGAGGTGAAGGGGCATCGAAACAACACCATGGACCAGTTACAGAGCTGGGAAAGGAGCCTGTGGGGTAATGTAGCCACAGTCTACAGGTGTTTACACAAGGCATGTGCATCAGATGGCAGAGAGCATTAGCCTTGCATGTGGCATCAAGTGGGCAGGTGCTGAAACCAGCAAAAGTTGAAACAGAAGGCAGAGCCAGCCCTTTGGGTGACTGACCACCCACCCCAGCTGCCCAAAGCATTTCATAAACTCCTTCTTAGAGACATGGCACCCAGACTGCTCATCCTGGAGGGAGAGGCTCTGGCCCAGCACCAGGCATCCTGCTCCGTGCTGGGACTGCGCCCATCCTTACACAGCTCATGCTGGACACGAGTCTGGAGGCAGCGCTCTCCCTCCAGAACAGCAGCTGTGCCTCAAGCCATAGGTGCGGGGATCTGAAACAGGAACAGATCCTTGCAGCTCTGGGAAGAGGACACTTCTTTGCTCTCACACCACACAAGAGATACTGCATTGCAAAACAACTTGATCTCACCAGCCAGGGGCACGCAGCACAGTGATTCACTGCTTGTGCTCAGTGCCGGCAGGACAGGCTGACTTCCTGCCTCTCCACAAACACGGTTCTTCTCAGCACAGATGATGCAGCTCAGCTATAGCCTTGTAAATACCAGGATTTTATATATTTTTTTATTTTATCTGAAGAGCACCTTTGTGGTGCAAATGCTACTGAGCTGCAGTTTCATGGCCAAACTAAAGCCAGATTAGCCTTTATTTTCAACAGTCCTGCAGTCTACCATGTCCTGCTGGTGAACACAAATATTTAGACATTAAATACATTTTCAAAGAGTCTTGTAACCATGGCAGAACCAAAAGAACCCTAAAGAGCACCCAGGTTACCAAACATCAGACAAAAGCAATGCAAAACCTGTTACTCATTGGGGAGCCACTGAATAATCTCCATTTCTGATGGGATCAGTTTGTCACAACAGAATCCACATTGTGCTGCCTTGGTTTCATGCTCATCACGAAGCACAGGACTCGCAATGGTGCCTAGGCAGCACCCCCAATCTCCATCTCGTGAATCGCAGGGTAAATCACAGAAGCCCACTGGAACAGCTTGTTTGCCAGGATGCTTCACTTGAAGCAGAGGTGAGTCACAGCAGCTGACTTTCTAAACTGCTCTGCTACCCAAAATGAGGCCATAATTCACCTGTTTGAATGCACTGATGACAACTTTAAAATGCAAGCCTTGAAAAATAAAACCAGAATGCTGCTCCAGTATTGTTTAAAAACATAATAAATTTGCAAACAAACTTGGCAGAGAGAAGGTAAAATGGGATTTTTTGGCACCTACAGTGCAGCCATTTTAAATTAGGTGACTAAATACCTATAAATTGTCTAATTAGGTCAGCTTCCATTGCAACCTCAGCCTGAAATGCCCCAGCAAATAAGCTTTCTTCAGAGGTCTTTTACACCCTTTGTTCTCATGTAGTCATTCAGGATTATAATTCACTTAATCCACATAATTGACTTGAGTTTTTCTAGAAAATTCTATGACTTCAAACAAATACACTTCTCAGGAATTTAAGTCTATGTATGAAAGGATTTATTCAAAAAAAAAAAAACACAAAACATGAAATCTGTGTAACAGGGCTCCATAATACAGTTGCATAATGACATAAACAGTGGCTCCAACCGGATATTCATATTTGTTTTTCATAAAGCCCTGAAATAACAATTTAACCAAGGAAAAAATGAATTTTGTTAAAATAAGCCTGCCCTTTCACTCGTTCAGGAATTAAAGCAGAGCTGCATGCCAGATCAGGTTTGCCTGCTCAGACATTTCCCACCTCGCCCTCTGCCATCCATCCCTCTGTGCCAGCACAGCTGAACCAGGCACCCTGCGCCCCTCTGCCTGCCTCAGCCCTGCCCAGCTCCCCTCTGCTGCCCCGTTCATCCTGCTGGGAGCACCTCGCTGTCCCCATCCCCGCAGCCTCTGCTCCCAGGGCTGCGCACTGAGCAAGAGCAGGGAGCAGCTCCAGCTGAATTACAAAACCCAGCAATAACCCAGCTTTTTTTTTTTTCCTCCTTCAGGCTGAGTTATTCAAGTGCAACTGGCAGAACAGTTGTATTGTCATGAGTCAAGGGGCAGCGGTGAGCAGCCAAGGACGAGGCGGTGTGGGAGTATTGTAACTGACAGGCTGGCCAAACCAGCATCTGAGAACATAGAGGCTGCGAACTTCTGGTAGCAGATGTCTTTTCCTGTGAATTCCTGAAGCCCCGGGGCTCTCCAGGGGTTGCCTAGGTTCTGCCTACTTCAGCTTGAAAGCTTTTATTTGAAGCCCGCTCCCTGTGAGTGCCGTATCTCAGCTCCCCCATTTAGCTGACATTTTCTGAGTCCAGCAGCCTGCTCGGGCATTACCTGGCCTTCCTGCTCATTACAGTTTCTCCTAGCCCCGTAAGTCGTTCCTTCACACAGCACATTCCTAGTGGAGCAGCCCTGGGGGCAAGACTGTTCCTGCGTGAAGGCTTCACACCTGGGCAGCGCTCCTGTGGGCAGGTCGCTGGCTGCCTCACAGCAAGGCAGAAAGTGAAAATGTATTCATAGCAGAGCCCTGAAGCTTCCCACAGTGACTTCCCACCTCCCCTCCTCAGTGCAGCACGTGGAGGAGTCCCGTGCTGAGAAATCCCCCCGCTGAAGGCGCTGGGCCACAGCCAGTGTCGGTGCTGCAGCTGCTGGGGATGCTCACCAGAGGTGCAGGGACCTGCAGCACCCCTCCATCCCAGGGGCGCTTGAGCAGGACAGCAGTAAGCACAGCACGAAAAGACTTTGGAAAATCCTTTTAAGGGATGGGGAGTTCCAGGCACGCTGGCAGAGCACCCGGCTGCTCCCACGTGAGGAGCTCCCCACAGCCAGCACCAGCCCCGGCCACGCTCAGCTCCTTGGGGCCCAGACACCTGGGGGGACCATGGATGCAGCAGCCACCTCTGTGAACAGCACGGCCACAGAAAAGGGGGAGTGCTGGAGAAAAGGGGGACAGAGGAGCTTTGTGCATAAAAATGAGAAAAGCACCCCCAGCACCTCCGCCTGGGACAGCCCAGGGGCCCTGGGGGCACAGGGAGACAAATGTGTGTGACAGCACCCCTGTCTGGGAGGCAGGCTGCTGGTGCCCCGCGAGGTGGGAGGGTAATGGCATCCTCCCCGAGTGAGACACTAATTGAGCAAAAACTTATTGAAATCAATACTCTGCAGGACATTTCTGCACAGTGATCTGAGCTAATTAACTCTCCCGTGCGGCCTGAAATCCTGCAATGATCGTGAACCTTCCTGCCATGTCCAGCCTCTCACTCCTCTCTTCTCTCGAAACAATGCCTTTGTAAGCTACAGATAAAACAGGAATTAAACGCACCCTGGGGTCACGCTGACACACATATAGAGGCCACTGTAGTGCCTGGACCTGTCTTCCTTCTTACATGGAAAAAAAAACCTATTGAGACCTCCTAACAGAGGGCAGCCACCATTTGTGATTAGTGCCCACATGGGAGAACCTGCTGTGACGAAAGCCCCAGTCACACAAACCCCACTCCCACAGCTGACAAGGCGTGCTTCCCTGGGAAGATGCAGCATATGGGAAAACCATCATTTGACACAGGTATACTGCAAAAAGTGACCATAAGGAATGGAGACTGGGAAACAAGGACAAAGACTCATTTTGCAGTGATGCATTTACCTCCTTGGTGAGGCAGCAGGGTCCAACGTGCCAGGCAATACCCACACATTGCACACACTCAGCTCTGTCCAGCTCAGATTAAAAAAACAAGTTTGCTGCCCCGGGATTTGAGAATGCAAAGCAGCAAGTTCCCAAATGCTAATTTAAGTTTACAAATTTGCAAGAGGCTTGAACAAAGCCAGGAGCCTCAGAGCCAGGAGCACGGAGGAGGATGTTACAGGGCAGGGCAGCCCATGCCCTGGGAGGGAGGTGGCTGTCTGGGTGCCCTGCAAGGGACTGACTCTGGTGCTGGTTTTGTAGTGCTTGACTAGCCACCTTCTGTTCCCTTCTATTTCATCTGCCGCTGCTCTGCAGCTCTGTAGGATTATTGATGACAGCACTGTTTAAAGAGCTTTTGCAGGGCTCATTTCAGTTAGCTAAGTCACCAGGTGTGGGCAAACACTTCAGGGACGGCAGAAGTCACCGCCTTGTCACCTTTGCAATGAATTTCCAAAACGCAAGCAGCACACATAGAGCACCAGCACCCGAAAGCCCCCCTACCACACCACCACCGGGGCAGGTTGAGGCGTTTTGGTTTTGCATAGTGCAAAACACCCCCATGGGAAGCGCAGGACGGCACACGGCAGAACCGGGTAGGCTCACAGCACCAGGTGCCCACGGGCTGCGGGAGCTGACCGCTGCAGGACGAGGGCCCGGCTCCTGCAGGCAGGACCCCCGAGCCCCCCGCACCCCCCGGCCCCCCGATCCGCGCCCCTCGCACCGCCCCGGGCGGGTTTCCCTCGCCGGCAGCGCCCCCTGCAGGCCGCGGGGGGCTCTGGAGCGCGGCCGCAGCCCGCGGCCCCTCGGCGGCTGCCCTGCCCCGGGCGCCCCCAGCCCTGCCCCGGGCGCCCCCAGCCCTGCCCCGGGCGCCCCCAGCCCTGCCCCGGGCGCCCCCAGCCCTGCCCCGGGCGCCCCCAGCCCTGCCCCGGGCGCCCCCAGCCCTGCCCCGGGCGCCCCCAGCCCTGCCCCGGGCGCCCCCAGCCCTGCCTTGAGCCGCTGCTGCCCCGCGGGGAACTGAGGCGCTGCAGGACGCCCTGCGCCCAGGGGACCCCGGTCTGCAGCTCACACAGCAGGGGACAAGCAAAAACTTTGCTCTCCATAGAGTTACACACCTCCATCACCAGCTCTTCTGTCCATCACGAGCTGGTTGATACAAAAAAAAAAAAAAGCCAAACCTACCTGAAACTGCCCACCTGAAAGCAGAGTCTCCCCTGCAGCCTTGAGGGCAGTGCTTGTGGGGCTGCTTTTATGGCCCTCTGGCAAGCTGAGGCCCTTGCTACTGGTTAACGGGGGGCAGCTGTGGGCTAATGGGGGGCAGCTGTGGGCTAATGGGGGGCAGCTGTGGGCTTGGCAGGGGCTGTGCTGTGCAGTGCTGTGCTGTGCAGTACAGTACAGTGCAGTGCAGTTCTGTGCTGTGCTGTGCATGGGTGCCCAGTGAAGGGGATGGGGTCTGCATGCTGCAGAGGTGATGTGGGCACGAGGGAGTCTGCATTTCTTGTCCAACACAGGCACTGAAAAGCCACGTGCTGCTCTAACACATGTTGGTCCTTAATTAGGCCTGCACTTGGGTTTCTGTCACATTTTCTAAACCAAACTTTAAAGCAGGCTTAAAGCAGGCTTTTGCTTATTTTTGCGTAAGATGCTGAAGCGCAGGTACTGCATCTCTCCCAAATGCACTGTGGTTCCTCCGCGAGGATCAGCTCCTCGCCTTTATTGTTTATCTGCTCAAAAACAGATCACCACCTCCTAAAATAGGGCGACTGTTCAATTAGTTCTTAATTGCTATTATTTTTTTCCCTGTCACTCAAACTAATTAGAATTAGATGGAAATGTCTCGCTTGCTCATTTTAATGAGGGTTTTGATTTACGTAACCGGCAGCAGACCCCGGGTGCCCATGTGCGTGCCGTGTTCTGACGCACCCCGAGGCTCCCGCGGGTCTGGCAGCCGCCCGGCTCCCACCGCCTCGCCCACCCACAGCTCCACCGGGGTGGCCGGACCCGACGGGGGCCACCGGCTCTGTGCCCTCACTGTCTGGGCCCCGTGCCCCAGGTGCCAACCCCACAGCCATGTCAGAAGTGCGGGGTGCCCCGCAGAGCTCCCTGCCTGGGGGGACTCCCAGCCCCACCTCTCAGTTCTGCCTCCGTGGGGTGGCGGGGAGGCTGCTAGCTCGCTGCGGGTGTTAGCCCAGAAATGAGACTAAACGTGGAAACTGCACAGGGATGTGAAATCATCTCAATATTCTAAATATGCAAAAGTGGTGCACAGCCCTGGGGCAGGCTGTCCGGGTGGCGTCTGTGGGCCCTGCGTGCACGCGGGCCCAGCTGCCAGGCGGCACGGGGGGGCGGAGGGGTGGCTGCTTTACCAGGCTGCAGTCACACACCCATTGCCTGTATTACCCCAGGCCCGAACCAGCTGCTTTTGGAAATCCCAGGCAGCCTTGCTACTGGGTTTAATCTCCACTTTAATTTCAGCAATTGAGCTGTTCGTCTACATTTCACTATCTTATTCCGCTGGGGGGAAAAATATTGCAGAAAGGGCAGTTTTGATGATTGTGTTTGTTCTTCATCCAAAATCAGGAATCAATGAACACCCCGCAGCATTTCCTAAGAGAGTAAAAACACTTTCTGACCAGCTGCCTTGCACCATCTACTCCAGCTGTAGTTTACTGGTGGGTTCTGGCTTTGCTTTCTGCTCCAGTTCCTATTACTGCACTCCGAATCTGCCAGATGCCTGAGGCAGCTGCAATTTCAAAACAACGGGAAAAATTGACAAAAACTGTGCTCTGCTTGTGATGCTTAAAAGGTAGCAGTGGGTGTGATTGGGAACGTGCTCAACACTTAGAGAGAGGCCCACCACAGCCTGGGCTTTCTCTTTAATGGCACAAGCGTCCTGCACACACGGCCGTTCTGTGCTCCTCTCCTCCCTCCCCTAGGAGGAAGAAATCCCAGACCAGCCCCCCCGGCCAGGCATTGTGAACAGCCCAGCAGAGCAGCCCCAGCATCGCCTGGGGACCATATGGCTGTGTGCTGGCCAGAGCCTTGCCCCGAGTGCTGCTCGCAGTACCTGTGCCACCCGTGCTGCTCCTTCCCGGTGTGAGCAGCACCTCGCTTTGCCAGACCTGTCACCCTGCGGCCACCTCCAAGCCCTTCGGAGCAGCTTGGTGGAGTGCTCCCCAGCCTGGGCTCTGCAGGGTCTCTCTGGCACCAAGCCCAGAAGGACCTGTGTGACCAAATGCCCCTTCCCTGCCAGCAGGGGAGGGACTTGGCGAGCCAGGGAGCCAGAGATTTGGGGCACCTGGGTCACACAGAGCTGGGGCGAAGGCCAGGGGGGCTTGGGGCCGAGCTGAGAACTGCAGCAGGACCTGCTGCAATGGAGCCGAGCAGCCCCACAGGGAAAGCACGTTCCCAGCACTTGGCTTTGCTCTTCCCAGCACCAGAACTGAAATGGTGCAGGAGCATTTAAAAATAATGTGCTCCAAACAAGCGGGAGAAAGGGTAGTCATCATATATCATAGAGGGGCTGAATGGATGCACGGACCACTTGCATTAACCTGCAAGAGAATTAGCATTTGTAATTTTCCTCTTAGGAATCCTAGTTTACCTTCGCCCTCTGTCTTAGTTCACTGACATCATAGTTACGAGATAGATCATTTTTATGGATTACATCTCACAAGGGCAACATTTTAATGAATAGTAGAATTAAATGTTTGCCAGGATTTTTTTAAAATAAATGATCAATTACCGCTGAGCACATCCATCATATTTATTAGCTCCCTTCTAGAAACATTTTTCATAACTTGCAAATTGAAATGAGGTTGAAGCTGAATTTTATTTCTTCTTCATTTGTCCGTAGTAAATATAGTACTTACAGGTAAAACACCAAGATGAGCGGGCTTTTTTGTGTAAGTCATTTTCTGACACTGGATAAAATTTTGTGTGCACAGAACAATGCTTTTTTTTTTTAATTTTATTTTCCAAAAAACAGTTAATAAAAGTAAGGATTTCCTTTTCTAAAATGCCTGGGGAACTGTGACCTGGTAGACAAGATTTCTTACTTGCTCTCAAGGTCATCACGAAACCACCTGATATGCATTTACTATTAATAATGTCTGACTAGGAGGCTAGCTTGAACTTTGAGGTTTTGTCATGTCATGCATGCTATTAGCTCTTTATCTTTTGCAAAACGGAGTCAGAAATATACATTTCATCTCCCTAACATTGGAAAGTCAGCTTTATATAATGCCAGAAATTAAAGCTTGGTGGGTAGTGCAAACTTTTCCTGAAGAGCGGACACTTGCTGTCAGAAGCGATGTTCAAGCCAGAGGTGCTCAGGCAGAAGATTGCTTTGGGGCCGAGGGAAGGAACAAAGCACGAAATAACCAAGCACCGTGAATGTCCCCTGTCTGCCTTCCAGAACCGAATTTCTCTGCAGAGGTTGGTGGCTGTGGCTACACGATATTTTTTCTAAACGGCTAAGCTGAAACGAGCAGTGCCTGGCATTCAGTAGTCTGCTGTTTGTCCAGGGAACTCGTGGAATTACATTACAACACCTAACGTAGGATGAGGGTGCGGACTGAGCTTCTGAAAGGCTTTCTTTGGCTGGCACAAGGCAGGGTTAACAGCAGGAATAGCTGTGAGGCCGCGAGTGGCTGGGAGGAAAGGCTTTGGGCACGTGCAGATGCTGGAGGTGCGTATGGGCAGCACACATGGAGGCTCCCGAGCAGAGGCTGGGGTGAGGAGCGAGGAGCCTGGCGCTGCCTCCCAGCCCCTCCTGGCCGTGGGCAGGGGGGGAAAGCCACAGAAAAAATGGGGCAGCCTACTCTTATTTTCCTCCTTTTTAAGTAGTCAAGCTTGCCAAACAAGGCGGCTTGCAGCGGGTTTGCTTTTCATCGATGATTTTTGTTTTGGGGCAAGCTAAATATGACAGGCATAAAAGGATAGCATGCAACTGGAGATAAATTTCTTTGCTCAGAAGCAAACTGTGGGAAAGGGTTGTAAAACCAAGCTCTGATTCATTTTGAGCTTGACCACATTTTAGGTGCTGAAAATGTCCTGCTCAGATACCAGCCTACCCATGAGTGTTGCTTAGTACACGCCATCACAAAGTGATACCTGTGTGTTTTAAATAATACTTTCCACACTGAAACATCTGCATGCTCCTAACCTCTCCCCTGCCTGCATCAAAGCCTTTTCTGAACAGCTTTGCTCTTAGCAGTGGAAAATTACAATTGGGAGGTTTTAGTACCAAACAGCAGAGGATATGACCTTAAATAGCATGCTGTGGAATGTGTTGCAATGTTACTGGAAATGTTAAGGAGAAAAACGTTACCGCTGTGAGTCAATGAAGCGCGGTCTCTGAGGGCTGGGTCCCTGCACCCTGACAGCCGTGTTCGCTTGGCGGCGGTGTCGGGAGCTGTGCCGCCAGGTCCTGGCCTCGAGCTCCCCACGGCCTCTGCCAGAGCCACGAGCTGCCTGCACAGTGGTGTGGGGGCTTTCCCGGGCACCTGCGAGTCACCTGGAACCGGCCCGTGAGCCGTGACAATTTGCTGCAGGGGGTCTCCTTGCATGGGATTATTTTACGGCTTCTCTAACCGCCCTGCATGGTCCTGTGTGCAAAGAAACAGACTTATTAGTGCGTGCCAATAAATCACAGCAGCCTCTCATAGTGCTGCGTATAGAAAGCTGTGTACGTATATCACATCACAGCTGTGGAAGCAGCTACTCGACTCCAGGAAGAGTTACCTGATTTGGTAAGTTATTCACACGCTCTGGTGAGTCCCCTTATTCCAGCAGAGTTTATGTGAAACTATTTCAGTATACGTTGTATTGGCTTTGCAGCGTGGTGTGGCGGCCCTGGCACTTGCCTGCTCTGTTCCGCGTGTGAGAAGTCTGCATTTCTGCTGTCACTCTCCATCCTATCCAGAAACAGATTTTTTCAACAGGGTTGCATTTCATAAAAAGAATCTGAAAAATTTAGATTCGCATCTTCTTTACCATGTGGTGCTAATAAACCCCTGAGTTTTGTAATCACAGAAATGAGGGAAAACATGATAATGAATGGAAAAGATCACATCTACCAGAGGCTGGAGGAGGTTTTTTTTTAGACAGATGTTTCCAGACTGATTGGTTGTGAAAGGAGATTAAATGAAAAGTCAACAGAGTGATAAATTATTCTATAAAATGGGGACAGTCAACAATGATGATAGGAAACATGGCTCAAAAGCACGTAGCTCCATCCCCAAATTGCTTTGTCATGTGCAAGCAATTGCCACGCTAGCCACAAGAAAGTCACACTTTGAAGTGCGGGAGGGAGCCAAGAGCCGGCAGCTGCTGGGAGCTGCTTGGCTCAGAGCTGAGCACTGCACTAGGGAGAAGAAACTGGGGGACTTTCAGGGGTCAAGTTTCAGCTGTTATTTGATTAGCGTTAGGCATATGACTGGGGAGCAGCAGCTGGGGTTTGGCACCATGCTGCAGCAGCGCGTAGCAAATGCACCCCGACCCCCAAGCTCACAGCTGAAGCATGCACGGACCCTGCTGGTGCTGCAGCCAGGGCGGCGGGGAGGCTGGGCAGGCTGGGAAGCTGCCTGCTTCCCACTCCGTGTGCAAGGAGAAGGTAATGATGTAAGTGGGTAATCTGAAATAACAGGAGAGGTTTATGGCAAAACAATTTAATCCAGGTTCTTTGAGTCTCAAGCCTAATATCTCAAAGCTCAACAATTTTCTCTTTTGTGAGATCGAGCTATTTCTATGGAGAAGGTTCTCACCATGTGTAGAGCTCTTTTTATGCCATTATGTTATTATGCTATTCATAATTAACAGAAGCAGCTATTATTCTCCAGTTTACTCGGTGAGCAGATGCTGGCTCCAGGTAGCAGATGCTGCCCCCGCAGCACATTGCTGCGGGCTGCTAGGGAGCACCAGGAGGAATTAAACTGAAGAAGGGAGCACGCACCAGGGGAAGGTGATGCGCACTGTTTTACAGGGAGGGGTTTTCCATCATCAAACATGCTCCAGGGCCTTGAAATACAGAAAAATAATGGTGTACAGAGTGGCAGGAGAGCAAGCCCTGATCTCTGCTGCTTCTCTTTCAAATCTGCTGAGCACCAGGAGCAAGCCTCCTGCTTCCTTCCCCAGAGGAGCTCGTGTTTCTGACCGCTAGCTGCTCATTTTGTTTGGCAAAAGCACTGAGGAACATGTTGGCTGTTTCTACCTGTGGGCAGCTAGCTTATGCTAGCTTATTGCCAGCCAGAATCTGAGTTTTTCCTTGCTATATTGGTCTCTAATGGGTAGTGTTATTTCAATAAATTACGTTTCTGCACAAGTAGACCTTCCTGGAAGGCTGCTCCCTGATCAGCACGGCACAGCATGCTCACATTATGGGCCATTTACAACTTCTGCATCATTAATGGTATTACAGGAATCCCATTTACATGTGCCTGTGTGTGCTCTGAGAGCAGAGAACCTGCAGTGCGCTGCCACAATTAAGGAAGAAAAAGCTGCCTGGATTCAGAGGCTGCCACTTGGAAATCTGCTCACCCTCTCTGGGTGCGAGGTCGTTCCTGCGGTTCAAGTTGTTAAAATTAGCTCTAGACCTTGCTCAAGGCTGTTTCTTTCCAACATCACTTAACAGCGGCTCCAAAGAAGACATTTTGGAAGTGTTTGAGATAATGCAGGCAGCTGTGGGACCACTGGAGAGGGTGGAAATGGTCTTTTAGTTCACACTTGATAAAGAACTTAATATGGAAAATGGAAATCAGGCAAAAATGAAGGCTGGAGGCAGGAGCTGGGCAGCACCCTACAAGCCCAGGCAGAAAAGCAGAAAATGAACTTTCCACCCCATTTTGGGCTCTCTGGCAGCCACTGGGTCTGTGGGTGCCGGGTGCTGGGTGTGAGCGTGGCCCCGGGGTGCTGCAGCACGGCCAGCCCGGCTCCAGCCTGCACTGCCCACCTGGCCAGGGGCTGCTCCGTGCCGACGGCCTGAGTTCAGCCCAGCCGAGGCAGAAGCCTGTCACCTCGGCTAAAAGAGCCCTTTGCTAAAGTCTGATCTTTATATGCAAGCGTGCAGCTGCAGTTCTTGTTTTCATTTCAGTTATTACATGGAGTTTTGCCAAAACTCGGCAGATCTGTGTGTCACGGGAATGTCAGATAATTCATGGGCTTTTAAAACCGAGTGTACGGTGACCAGAAAATGACTGGTCACCTGTGATGCCATTCAGGTGGCTGAAGGAGCCTGTGCAGTAGGAGGACCTCTTTCCCAGAAGTTGTCCTCACAGCAGGAACAGCTGTGGATGTAAATCTCCCCGCCCCTGCTTTCAAATGCTTTGAAGTCTATTTTTGTTCCTCCAGGTTTCCCAAAACAGGACACACCTCTTACAGAGCAGCTGCGGTACGTGGGCAGGGAGGGGGCTGCGCAGCACAGGGTGGTTGTCCCGGGGCACGTGGCACAGTTGGACTTCAGACTGCACGGTGGGCGGTGGGACAGAGAGGTATCATTGGTAGGTCTCCAGCCTCCCACTCTCCTGCAGATGCTCATTTTTAATTATCTGCGCTGCCTTGTGGCTGCTAGACTCGTGCCCGAGGAGGGGAAAAAGGAGGTCTCCTGAGGGACTTGTTCCTGCTCCTACTTCATGGACCGGAACAAACAAAATGATTGATGAAGACACGGCTGGGTAAAAGGCAGTTTGACTTCCAGCCCCAGACCGAGCTGCTGCAGACAAGATGCAGCCTCCAGACGCTTTTGGGAAGTTTTGCATGGACAAAGTGCTGAGCTGGGAAGCGCAGCTATCGGCACCGCTTCCTCAGCATTTTCCACGTGCTTTTTGTGTGGAGGATGCCTGAGGCAGAGCAGAAGGGGAATCCCAGCCAGCAGCTCTGTCTCCCACTGATTTTGCATTTTGGAAGCACTGCCTGTGGCTGGGGGTCGCCGTGAGCCCCGCAGGGCCTGCAGCAGGATCCTGCGCTGCCTGGGCACCGCGGCCACCGCAAGGTGCTGGGGTTTGAGAGCACCGTGCCCTCTGAAGGTGGGGATGTTCTTAGCTTTAGCCTTCGGCGCAGTGCACCAGCAGTAGTTACAGTTATTAGGAACTGCTGAAGGATTAGTACGTTATGGCTGCTGAGTGATGCTCCTGGAGCCACGGCCGAGCCTCGCCCTGAGCCGTCGGAGCCGTGCCGCGTCCCTTCAGAGCCGTCCCGGGCCGTGGAGGTTTTGGGAGACGTGACTGGCAGCACCGTGGTGCTGGAACAGCCTCGGGCACCTCCCAGATCAGAGCACTTCTCCTTCTCCCCTCAGTGCTCACTGTAAGCTAGTTAAGGAGGGTGTTTGCTGCCTTCAGCGTCGCTACACGGAGCCTCCTGGCAGGGCAAGCAGCCCATTGCTGCTGTGACCCCAGAGCACTGCTCTTCGCTGGGTGCTCCTGGAGGCCACCAGCCACAGGCTGCAGGAACTGCTCTGGCGTGACGGAGCACCTCGTGCCCAACCAGCTGCCCACAGCAACCTGAGACGAAGGAGGCTGAGCAGACGGGAAAGGCGCTGCTGGGAGCTTTGTTTTCCCAAGGGGTTTTAGGCATCGCTGCGCAAGGGCAGTGAACGGCCGTGTGGTCCCCAAGCCAGCCTTCCACAGGCACCCAGCCCTGCCGATGTCTGGGGAGGACTGATGCTGCCTGCCAGCCCCTGGGTGCCTGCTGCCCCTGCACACACGTGGGCTGCCCATCGGGCTCCTGGGGGCGAAGCCCTTGGTGGCCTTGCTCCCACAGTGTGCTGCCCACAGAGGCACTGAGAGGACGGTGTGGCTTTTATGAGCCTGGAGCACAGCAGCTCTGTAAACACACAACGCAAAAGAAAGAAAAGTGATTTTTTTTTTTTTTTTAATTTTCCTTGCATCCCAGCAGCTTGATCTCACCTCCCCCTGAGTACATACATTGCCAGTGTTCAGGCTCCAGGAACAAAATGTTTTCAGCTCCAAAGCTGATGTTTTCTCTTGCTTCAGTGCGATGTGCTTCATTGTATAAACCATTTTCCCATTTTGAAAATTTCCTCTGTATTTTTAGAAGCCTTTATTCAGTCCTCAGGCAGAAAATGACCCCGTGGCAGAAGCCACGCTCCCATTTAAGCTGGTACCTGCAATTTTCAAAGCAGGCTGTGCAGCCCATCCCTGCCTCAGAAGGTGGCACTCAGGCGGTGCAGCTGCCCCGTGCTGCCAGGTGCCAGCACACCCGGGGCAGGAGCTGCTTCCCCTCGCCTCCCCATCCCACCCCACGGCAGGGAGGGGGCTCCCCCGCCCGTGCTCTGTCACTGCCCCGCAGGGCGAGCTGCTCCCCACGGGTGTGCCAGCCCAGACCCAGGATTTCCTACCCAAAGTTTGCCGCCACCCTGCAGCTCGTAAATGGCAATCTGCATGCAACAAAACCCAAAAACCTTTTAGGCATCTCCACCCTCCTCAGCCACAGCCTCAACAACAGGTTCCAGCTAGCCAAGATCATCTGAGGGAAAAGATTAAAAGCCTTTCCTTCCTGGCTTAACTCTGTCCCTGCCACTCGCGGGGAAGGGGCCATCCTGCGTCCTGCGTGGGGACGGACGCCTGCAAGTGCTCTGCCTACGAGCTCCTCTGCGGGGCCGGCAGCCCGTGCCCCTGCTTTGGGACAGCTTGTGCTAGTCCAGGGCGCTTTTCCTAATTGGAAAATGTTTCTCTTGGGCTGGCAAAAATAATACCGAGTTTTGGAGTTTGCTGCCACCACCTTCCCCTATGAAGCACCACAGCTTTTGCCACAAATGTGCAAAGATTCGCAGTTTGCAGGAGTTTGGTCACAGAAGAGTGAGAATTTAGCCACACTGGCTTACAGATAATTTGAGAGATTCCCAGATAAAAAGTCCGATAAAAGTCTGATAAAAGATAAAAGTGCTGATGAAATTCCCTTTGTCTCAGGCTGTGTACATGGGGTGAATCTTTCAAGCTGCTTTTTCTACTTTCCAGTCCCTGGCTCTGCTCTGAGAGACAAAGATGATGTTGTTAAGACCGAAGGATAAGCCACGGTCTGGAACTTGTATTTTAAAGGTCATGAAAAAACTATCTCCTAATTTCTGAAAAGCTATTTGCCTGAAGTGAATGCCGTTGTAATGCTTCAGAAAAGACCATGGTACAAATAAATAATGTTTTTATTGGCCTCGTAAATTGGTGCATTGCCATGGGACTTACCAACATTCACTTTTAACAGGGTAAATATTTGATTTACTGAGTTATTAAGAATTTAAGCAGCAATCATGTTTTACCAGCCGTGCCTGCTAATTAAATGATTCTGTTAGTAACACTGGTGACTGTGAATAACAGCGGTGATTCATTTCAATCACAAAACTGCCTTTTTCTTTCAAATGTTTGATAATAAGAAAATGGCCATGCATGTGCGATAGCGCGAGCTCTTGAGAAGCAATAAATATAAATAAACTACAAATAACTCTTGTGGGTTAGTGCTGATCTTTATGTCTCTCGGAGCTCTAGCAAGGGCCCAGCACACAGCAGGCGCCGCACACTGCCAGCCCCTGGGCTCCCCGTGCCGCCAGCCCCTCGTGCAGCGCGCAGGCTTCGTTCCCCCATGTACTTGTAGGACATGGATAGGAAATGGATGGTTTGGGGCACCATCAAGCAATTGCTGTTTTGTTACAAGAAAAAGGCCTGAAGCATTAGGACTTTGACAACAGGCCTTTGGCGATGAAAAGCCCAAAATACCTGGTGCTCTTCTATTGCTCCATCCCTCTGCTGCAGGAGGAGCTGCACAGCCAGCAGAGCCGCTCGGCTGCCCCAGAGGGAGCCCAGTCCCTCCTGTGCGTGCTGTGGGGAGCAGCCACATCCTTCACATATGTGCCCACGGGTGGGCACAGCACGGGCTGCCCCAGCATGGGACGTGCCCTGCAGGAGAGGAGCCCCCGCCGTGCCGCGGCAGAGCAGGGGCTGCAGCGGGGCACGCGCTCCTCATCCGCCAGCCTGGAGCCTGCAACGCTGCCCCTGGATCTGGTGAGCAGACAGAACCCAGCTGGCTGCCAGCAGCTCTAAAGGTCAAGGTGTGCTTATCTAAATAGCACGTCTTGCCTTTGTGTACACATTCTTCTGTTCTTTTTAAAGATCTTCAGCATTTGTCCTAGATTATTCAAATGTAGCGCTGTAAATCGCATGTTTGCATTCACACAGCACAGCGGCACAGCTCTGGTAGCACACGTTGTGCCTTCTGCTGCTGAGCTGCTCCTTCCAATGTCCTCTGCACCCATTTTCTCCTTCCAACACAAAAATTCATTGGTTTTACATACTGAGAGTCACTTTTTCAAAAATACATATCATCTCAATTGGAATTAGTCTCTGTGGCATGTTACTCACCAAAGACACAAGGCTCTGAACAGTCAGTCCTGTTTCCTATGGAGGAGCCATGAGTTAGCACTGTCAGAATGACAGCCGGGGGCTTTGCTTTGACATCAGCGCGCAGGTCTCCAGCTCCCTGTAAATCAAAGCAACAGAGAGCGAGCTATACACTGATCCGTTCTTCTGTAGGTCTCTGTGGCAGAATCATTCACATACCAAGCAGTCTTGGAAGTTTATCCATGATTTTTTAATTCAACAGACTGCATATGCTGTTTGATCAAGTGTAAGAAAAGCCAACCAGTTTCAACAAAAGACAGCGCTGCCGCGGGCAGCCTCTGGCTGCTGTAAGCCTACCATGGGAAATGACCCCAGCAGCAGAGCAGAGCGCTGGTTCGGTTCTTGCCAGGTGCTTTACGTTTGACAGCTGTCTGCCTGCCCTCTATCTTTGTGATATATCCAATGTTTCCTGTCATACTCAGGTGTAACAATTCTGCAGCCTTGAGGGTAGGAACCCTATGCGACTCTCCTATAGGGACAAAACGAAACACAGCCTGGATTTCCTACTTGGAAACTCACCAAATGTTAAAACTGCCTTTCAAAATGTTGCCTGAACATAATAAACCATCACTGGAGCTAGGCCATGCCTTTAATACCAACATGAGGTCAGAGACCCGGGGTGGATGAAGCACTCTCCATCACCCCACGTTGCCTCGTATAATGGGAGCTGTGCCCTGCTCACTTGCATGATAATAGGGCTGAGTGGTCTTCTGTCCCCATCCACCCCGCAGTGAGGACCACCAGTGATGCTCTCTCTTCGTAACCCTATGGCTCCCGGTGTCGGCTTCCTGGTTTCGTGCATCTCCTCCCCGGAGATGGGGCGGGAGGAGGGCAGGGCTTCTAAACCCAGTCTCTCTTTGCCTCCACGTTTGCTGAATGCATTCAGGCTAATCCACCGACAGGACACACCCAGCACGCCTGTGGGGGACGCAGGGAAATCTGGGGGAGGTGGGCAGCTCGCTGGGAAGCGTCAGTCTGTGGGGATGGGAAGGAAAGAGGTGCCTTGCGCCCTGCCGCAGGTAGCCAGTCTGCTTCCACGCTGGCAGGTTCCTCAGACCCAGGAACAGGCTGCTTTGCAGCACCACCACTGACTGAGGAAATCCAGTGTGCCAAAATTGAAGCTCAATACACTTGGCCTTGCAGCATGAGAGGAACTTTATAAAGTGCTAACTGGCAGGTGAGCAGGAGCTGAGCGCTGCCCAGGGTGGTGCTGTCCCCGTGGTCCCTGGGGTACAGCATGACCCCACCGTTGTGTCCCAGTCCCAGACTGCAGAGGCCAGCCTTGAAACCCACTGCTTGCCACGGCACCTCCCTACCTGGCATGGACACTCACGGCTTGGTCTTTTCCCCTCAGGACGCAGCCACATCCCAGTAAAGCTCCCAGACATCTCTTTCTTCCTCGACATGCTGATTCCCCAGCTAAAGCTCCTGCCCCAGCGGTGCACAGGATGTGCAGGGTGCCTCCAAAAGGTGCAGGGTGCCTCCAAAACTGCTCCAGGGGGAGGCAGAGGGAAGATGTTCGGTCTGGGGCTGGCTGCCCACCACCCCAAGGTGCTGGCAGGGGGTCTGTGCTTGGATTTCAGCTGCAAATGGGCTTTTAGTCAGTAATTCCCTAAACCAGGAATCATTGTGAAATGCACTGACTGACCTTCCAACTTGGAAAAGGCCAGAACAAAAGGTTTTGACAACTCCCAAGTTCTCCCTCAACATCTTTGTGTGTGAGATGATGAAGCAAACCCGCTCTTTCTCCTGCGCAAAATTTCAGTGTTGAGCAAGTGACATGTTCCCGAGAAATAATAAAAAAAAAATTAAAAAAAAAAAAAAAAAAAAAAGAGAGAGAGAGAGAGACAGGAAGAAGTGCCTTTCGTGCCTTTCGGTCTGCGCTGGTCGTGCTGCTGTGACGCCGTCCTGCCAGGAGAGGGGCTCGCACCGCGCGGAGCGCAGCTCCCGGCCGCACCGAGCGCTTGGCGCAGGGGCTGCCCCGGCTGCCCGGTTGCCCCCGGCTGCCACACGGGCCGCATGTTTCAGGGTTTGTGAATCCCGGCTGGGTTGTAAGAAAGGTTTACGAGCCTCAGTGCCAGTTCTTGCCTTCAGCCTGGAGCCGAGCAATATGCAGCAGTTATCCCCCTTTGCTGCTTGAATTACTCTCTTGTTTTAGAAGAGCTTAGAACAATGCTGGGTTTTAATCTCAAAGCACATACACATCTTAAACAATACCTTGGGTTTTTAACCAGCTTGTTCGTTTGGAATCCGTTTTGATTATCTGTAAGAGAACAACATTTTTCAGGGCTTTTGAGCAACAGTTACAGCTCTAATCTCAATGCTGTCCACCACCCATGAAAAATTTCTTTTTAGTCCTTTTGAAAAAGCTCCTCTACATTTCTGTCACTGCCCGATTCCCCACGAATTTCCCCAGCTTACTGGTGTTATTTCAGGTTGCACACTGCCCTCACATGCACCACCAAGTAGCCCTGCCCCTCGCTGCAGACACGGCGCTGTCGGCACGTGGGGGGACCCCATGAGGGCTGGCACTGCTGCGCTGCTCCAGGACACGAGGCCTGCCCGACCCCGGGCCCTGTCTGGCCCTGGCAGCCTGTGCCACGCTCATCCCAGGTGCAAACCCAATGCCCTGCACTCCAACACAAAAATGAGCAGCATTGGGGCCGAGCGCTCCTCTCTGCACGTGCGTATCAACTCTGCAAGCGCAGCAGAGCCAAACCAGCCCGCACAGGCTGCACTCCCTGTGTGGAGCAGCCATTTGGGGAAAAATGTTACCCTGTCTGAAAACTTCAGTCTAGAGCTGCAATTTAATTGCTTAATACCCACAGCAAGCAGTTTTCTTGCAAATTAATGGTATGAAATCTATCAGGAAATTAAAACTGCTTCCTTGGCACTTCTGTTTTGAGCCTGCTTGCTGTCCTGGTGTGTTTTCAGAACAGGAGATGCTACTACTTGGAATCTCATAGAAAGGATTTATAGTGGTTAATAATTAGCGCATTGACATAAGGCAGAACACCTTAACTTCCTTGACTTAAACCCACAGGACACACTGAATTAAACCTGGGGCTGGTCAGCCTCCCCTGGCTCTAGTGCCATGGAAGGGCAGAAGCAGCATAAAATCACCTTTTCATGTTCTGGTCCAGCTCAAGGGCAGGCTGGAAAACCCCTGACCAGGCTGAAAGAAAAAAACAGGATGTTTTCCTGCACCGGCATCAGAATCCTCTTATTAATCCAAGTCAGTCCTTGGAAACTGTGACAATGATGGAGAGGCTGATGGGACTGAAGAAGTGTGTAATGCATTTCACGATAGCGTGACAGTTCATATATTTAGCATCCTACTATGCCAAAATGCAGAGGCAGCATATTTTGATCTGGGCTTTCATCCTGAGGGTTGACCCTGCCTTCCCCCTGCATGACAGATACTGCAGTGAATTTAGTAATAGAACTTCTTCCTCTACAGATTTGTTACTAGTGATGAAAATCCTGTAACAGTTAGCTTCTTGCTTTTATCACCGTTGCATGATTTCCGATCTCTAAAAAAAATGAATACTAACAGAAAATGTAGTAAAGAAATAGAGTTCCTTGCACTGCTATAAAAATGCAGCCTGGTATCATTCCCTTATACCGTTTACAGAATCTGGCACGTAGTCCTTATTTGTCAACAGCTGCTCACCGATTTTGTCTCCAGAGCATCTCCAAATCCTCATGAGAGCCATAACGTGAAGACCTTCACCCATGGTCAGGACACAGACAGCTGCAGTTCACCATTGGTGAGAATAGGAGCTATGTGCTCATAACACAAAGCCATGCTTTAGAAAGGTACCCTTGAAATTCGGGGTATTTTTAATCCAGCAATGGTTACTATCAGCATTTGTCAGTAAAGAGGTATTGTTGCTGTTCTAAGGGGAAACGATGCTTGGTGTTCATGAGCTGTGTGCTGAGCAGGGGACATTTGGGTTCCAGGAGTCACACAGAGGCACGCAGCCACTGGCTGGGAAACAGGCCAAAATCTTCTGATCCAGCGTGCTCCAGTTTGTCAGCACATTTTGATTTGTTCTCTAGCAGGACCGATGCAGCAGCTCTCAGCAAGGCGTTGCTGCAATAGGTGCTGCGTGGGGGAAGCGGTGCTGGCAGCAGCTGCGGCGGCGGCGGGGCAGCAGAGGTGCCGGGGTGCTGAGGGGTGCGTACTGTGCCTGTCCCACGTGCAGGGCTGGCACTGAGGCACTGCCAGTGGGCAGGTAACACCAGTCTGCCTCCCAGTCGTGGGCACTTTGGGCCATTTTAGGCCACAGGCACAGCCCCAGAGGCAGACTCCTCGCCGTTCCCTACCCCCGTACCCGGGTGACAGGGCCAGTTCAGGGGAGCAGAACAGGCAGGTCACAGCGGGGTGGATCAGCTCCCAGCAGCGAATCTGCGGCTTGGCATTTTGGACCCCGACACAAAGGAGATGCGAAGCAGGGATGCCCTATGGAGCTGTGCTCACCCACTCCAGGGGACGCTCACAGCCATGCATCACCAGTGGCACGAGGGTGGCACAACGCCCGGGACACAAGCTTTCCAGATCACTTACCTCTTCTTCAATATCCTGCATTTGGTAAGCCAGACCTCTGCCCTTTTTCCATTTGCAGAGTCCTGTGCTGTGTCCAGCCTCCACGCACCAGGCCTGCTCTTCGACATTTTCCAAGGGCTTTTGTTCTGCAGAGGAGGGAAAGCTAACAAAATAAAGGACAGGATGCAAAAGGGATCCAGCTGTCCTCATAAGAACTGACACTGAACAGTGACAAGGGGAGCTATTACAACTGCATTGTTGGGAAAAATATTTATTAGGCAAATTCACTCTTTCAGTGGAAAAATAGTGACAGAAACATACAGAAATATAAAGTAAAATGTAATGAACTCATTTGCAAAAGCTGCCTGCCATCTCTATCAAAGTCTACCTGTGCAGATCCCAGCATCCTGCCTATTTGCTTTCCTATTTTTAGGAACTAATTTTGGTTTTATGAAGTAATTTTCAGACATCAGTACAGCCATTCATACAGAGATTCAGTATGTTAATAAATAAGGCAGGCTGAGGAAATCCAGTAACAAGTCTCCCCCATGTTATAAATTCATCTACAGTAGAGCTCCCAGGTTAAAGCATTTCATCCAAATCACAGAACACACACACACTTTATAACTTAGCTCTGAGCCTTGTTTTAAGAGATGGCCTCAATTACCAGGACTCCCCTGAGACGAATCTCTGGAAAGCCTTCCCTGTTTTTGAAACAGAAACATGCTGCATAAGGTCTCCCTTATAATCTTTACAAAAGGTACTTGATTCCTTCACTTCCTCACTGAAAGCAAGAGGAGATTTTTCTTGTAGGGTTCTGTGGAACATGCAATTCCTACACCTTCGTTTTTCAGATCTGATATTTGTATTGCTGTCGTTATGAGTTAACCCAACGACAGGAAAAGGAGAATCTTCTGGCAGCATTACCTCCTGCACTTTGGTTTTCTGAAGGCATTTAGAACAGACTTCGAGAGCTGCAGGACGCGGATTCCCCAGTGCTCTCACACGCAGGTGTCGCACATCCTGAAGCCAGTACTCATTCTCCCCCAGTGGATCCGCCTGTCTTTGTGCAGGTAGCAGCGAACACTGTAACGGTGTAGGACAAACCAGCTCGGACACGTTTAGATACGCAGATGGGAGCGGCAGGACACAGACTACAAAACCTGCAGTTTGGCATGGTTGTGCCTGACTTACCCAGGTGAAAACTGGATGTAAATAGGTCCTTGCAGAAACCTCTCTGTGACCTGGGGGTTACCAAGCGGGGCCCTTCACACCTCAGTGGGTATGAGGTGTGCCTGGGGACCGGCATCCTGCAGGATCACTGGGCTGGGTGAAATGGGGTCCTGCCCGTGGGCAGGGGCTGCGCGGGGAGAGGTGGGGCTGGGCAGGGACGTCAGGGATCATTAGTGCCACCAAGGCCCTGGCAAAACTAACAAGTTGCCAAAGTCACAGTTTTAATAGATTTTTTAAAATATATCCTATATTTTTCTGCAAAATGAGTTGACAGTGATAGCTATGGCTCTGCAGTAGCTGGGCAGGGCAGTGCGGCTGTACCCTGACAGTGCTCCTGCAGCTAGCACAGGCGGGCACAGGCAACTGCAGCCCACACCAGCTGCTGGCGTGTAAATGCAGCACGTTCAAATAGCTCAACAAAACAGGACTTCTGTCCTCTGTTTTTAAATATTGGACATTTTGAAACAGCTTATTTATTTGCTTCAGTAAACACGATTCTGCTGTGTCCCATCTAGCAGCCACGAAGCTTTAGCTTTCTGGGCATTATTTGCAGCAGATTTGTCCTTTCCTTTGTGCAGCATTCATTGTCTAGCCTGACAGCTGCTCCTCTGTCTCTGCTCACTCCTTTTTATCAGTAATCTCTTCTTTGATTTCTGCTGGGTTTTGTTTTTTTGCTAAATGTCATAGCTTATTCCTCAAGTCCTGAGCATACACAAAAAGACGAGCAATGTGATGGGAATGCACATATGGCCGGGATTCTGGAAGTAACTTCAGCCTGGCCTGCACGTCTGTACCTGCAGAGACAGCCATGCCAATGCTTCCCGTGCTTCTGACCTGAGGACAGCAATGCGCCAGAGCAGCCTGCCTTGCAGCCTCAATGTTTTATTTCCCAAATGTGAGCACAGCCCCATGCACGACTCTGCAAGAGACTGACCCAGGGGCAGCCAAACCTCAGCGCTCCTGCCTGCTGCAGCCCAGCCCGCGGCTGGCCACTGGTGCTGACCCTGCAGGAGCCCTTCCCTTCAGCCCCAAATTTCCACTGCTGCTACAGTCAGCACCCTTGCCAGCTGGTCAGGAGCAGGGCATCGATCAGGGCAGGGCAGTTCCCCAGCCTCGCTGCTGCAGGGGACAGGACGGCACCCTGCCCCGTCCCCACGTGGTCTGCCAGCAGTGGGTGTCCTGCAGGACAGCCCTTGGCACTTGCAGCTCATGGTCCGAAACGTGTCTGCAGAAGCTGGTGGTGCAGCCCACAACAGTCAGAACATTTACACCAGATGCCTCCCTGACTGAAATTACCTCAGCTCCTCTTTTCTGGGATCACAGGAGAAAAATGCTTCTGAGTACCACAGTATTTCCAGGCTGAATATAACGTAACTACAGCAGACTTTTTTCAAGAACAGATTTTGGCATTTCTGACAGAGCCCTGATAGTCAAGGGATTAGAAAACAAGAGCATAAAAGATGGCCATTGCCTTGTTACATCTCCAAATTTTGTCTAGACTTGAATACTTTGGGATGGATAAAGAACGGGAAGTTTGGGTCACTTCCTGTCTGAGTCATTAGAAATCAAAAAAGCCACACAAGAGTTAAAAATGCAGCAAAGCTACAGTAAATATTATGCAGGTGTTTATTACAGTGACGTTTCAACAAGGAAATCCTCCTGACTCTGCAGGCCGGGAAGCGGGCCTCCCCTGAATAAGCAAATACAATAAATGCAGACAGCGACCTTTTGGCACCAGGAGGATGGTTTCTGCTCTTGGCGAGGGCTCGCCGACCTGCTGCAGTGCCTGGAGGGGACGCAGGAGCGCGGTGCCGCCCGCGCCGGCCGGCTGCACGTCCCAGGAGCTGCTGTGTCATAAATGCATCAGCTGCCTGACAGGCGCCGTGGGGGCGTTACTAACTGGCAGACTAATCGCTATTCTGACCATGCCATTGTCTGCTCTGCACACTTCAGGCTGGAGGAGACATCCATGCCCTCAGAGGAACTGCTCGGATAGAGCAGCCAGGGCACTGCCTGTCCCCTCGCTGAGTTGGCACAGGACGGGTACCAAAAGCCTTCGTGACACTGCGTGGCATTTCCACAGCCAGACACACGGTGCCAGACATTGTTACTGAACTCATCAGCTGCTGTCACTCTGTGCCCTCCATAAACCCCGAGATAACCGCAGCACTGCCTCTCTGCAGTCACCTGCACAGCCACCTCCCCTCCGCGCACACAGCCCGTGAAGGTGGCCCATAAACCAGCTCCTGTCTGCTGCCAGGAGAGAGAGAGCACTGCCGTGTGCTGGGTCAGCACCGGCACAGCCGAGGTCCCATCAGAGGAAGGAAGGGCTGAGGAGCCGGGCAAGCCAGGAGCTCGTTGAGCCGCAGGCTGGTCTCGGTATAGCACCGCAGGCATGCAGCGGGGCAGTGTGGCTGCAGCAGTGCCCGGCACAGAGCATCCTGCCCGGCTGTGCCCGAGGCTGCACGGAAAACACCCAAACGCTAACAGCTGTGTGAGAACTTCACCGCATCTTGTCACAATGTCACATTTCATCCAAATTCTTTATCTGCCTTTTGTCAAGTGAGGGATCCCTGTTTTAGGCTTGGTGAGCAGTTACTGACCCAAATCTGGAAGAACCACTATTATTATTATGTGTTACTATTATTTTAGCTAATGCAGCTACTGGTGCCGTTCTTTTCCTTTTTGTAACGCACTATGCTAAACTTGTTCCATACGAAATGCAATCCTTACTCCCCCTTCATATTGCTAACTTTAACAAGCTGGCTAATATTTTAGGGAAAAAGTTCCTTCTTGCAGAGTTCGTTTAGCAACTCAGCATTTGAACAGAGCTGGTCGTATGGTGAGGTGCAAATTAGCCAAGCTGCAAGTGAGCTTTTTTCCTTGAGTCTCTTCACGGGCAGCCACACAGAGAGGACCAGGGACAAGGGGTGTGAGTTGCACCAGCAGGGGTTTGCTCCCACCATGCAGAAGGAATGCTTCCCAGCGAGGGCAGCCGGTGGTCTCCCATGGCCCCTCCACACTGGGTGCCCTGTGAGTGTGTGAGGCGCCCTGTGGTGCTGTCCCATGCACGTTCTTACATGCTGAGGAAGAAAGGTAGGAAGGTCAGGCAGGAGAAGGGCTCTGCCTGCACTGCAGCACAGGGTGCGCGGTGCCCGTGCCTCTGCCTGACGCTGGCCAGGCGTGAGCTGGCTGACCCCAGGCATTGCCGTGACCCCAGGCATTGCCGTGACCCCAGGAACTGCCGTGACCCCGGTGGCTGCTGTGGCCCCACAGCTCAGTGCTGGCCCCATGAGGCTTCCAGCCAGTGGCTGCATCTGCCCTGGAATTGCTGCTGGTATTTTTCGCACTGGCACGTAGGGACCTGCTTTTGGCATCAGCTAATGTATGGCAGGAGATGAATTAATCTGTCCAGAGAAAGGAATTTGCTGTGGGAAATGTTGTCATTTTGACGTTTGATTTATCCAAAGTCAGGGTGAGAAGCTGAGGCACCGAGTAGTTCTGCGAGGTTTCAGCTCAAACAATAGCTAAGCGAGCTGTCCTGCCACTCCGAATCTCGGGCTGAACTACTGACTTGAAGTCTTTCATTTCAAAGTTCCACTTTGGAGGAACAATTTAGGGAAAGCTATGCCCTCCAGCTGAAACAATTTCAGGGAGAAATGCTTCAGCTGACATGCACAGTGAATACACGAGAGCTAAACAGGAGAGAAGGAATTTGGTTATGCACACGTTTGCTGCTCAGCGTCTGAAGAGCAGCAAATTCACAGCTCTCTGCCATGAAGTCCTGTGCAGAAAAAGGAAACTGGGGGAAATGCGGGTGGATGCTACGACAGTAAACACAATCTGAAATTCAGATGAATGCTCACAAACGCTGACTGTGTCCTGTTTAATCAACTCCCATTGCGAACTTAATTTGTATTGATCATGAACATCTAAAGCTGGAGATTAGTACCAGCCATGACTACAAACTGCTCCGCACTTGTTTGCAAACAGTGGCTTTCCACGTACAGATCGGTATGTTGTCATGTCCCAGAGGGAAAAAATATTCCGGAATAAAGTGTTCCACATGTGGAATATTCCAGAATACGCTGGAACAAAGCACTGGAGCACAGTGACAGCTTCTGGCATTTACTAATGTTCTAAGTTACCATGTTTTACAAGTTGACACAGTAAGGAAGCCACTATCCCCCTCCGATAAGCTTCTCTTCCACTCTGTACAAGGTAACAGAACTCTGCTTCAGCATCCTCTGTGTCTGCTGGAGGATGCACAGCAGACAGAGATCACTGAGAAGGGAAGGTTGGAGACGCTGAGTGCACAGCGGGATGGGTGCCATGTGCTGGGCGATGCTGGCGGCCCCGGGCTGCCCTGCGCCCCGAGCAGCCGGCAGCCTGCGGGCAGGCAGGGGCAGGCAGGGGCTGGCAGGAGCTGGCAGGGGCTGGCAGGGGCTGGCAGGGGCTGGCAGGGGCTGGCTCTCCCCACCCAGTGGGTTTGCAACTCGCACAGCCAGCTGGTTAAAGCTTTCCTGCAAGTGAGCTCATCTTGCTTCCCTTGAATAAACAGCGCTAAAGGCTTTGATGTTTCTCTTCTCACCCTCTTTGCTTTCTTTATGCTCAAACCCAGAAGAAACAAGAACACTGGAGCAGAGAAGCCCCCAGACAAACAGACCTGCACGAGGTGCATGACGTTCGCAGTGCTCTCCAGCACCTCCTTTCACAGGGTGCCCGCTCTGGGGGCACGGGGGAGCTGGGGCAGGTCCTGCGGGGTCTGCACACCAGGGCTGGAGCTGTGACAACCCGGGTCATCCACAGGGCTCCTGTCCTCCCCAGAGGGGAGCATTTGTGTTTTCCATTTCTGCAGCTCACAGTCACTAAATGGGGGAAGTTGTCTGGGATGCTACCAGTACGTTTTTTCTTGAATACCAGCATGAGACTTTCCAAAGGGAAGAGGTGAAGGTTTGCTGAAGAAACTACCCAATGCTTACGCAAATGGGAGAGGAACCTTTGGGGATGCAGAAGTGTGTGGGAAATGTCGCACGAATGCCTGGCACAGGTGAGAGACCTTTGAAACACGGCACTTTGGATACCAAGCTGCCACGCTGCAGGCAGTGCTGTGGGCACAGGGACACAGGGCTCCTCTGAACGGCATCCTCCTGTGGCACACGGGCTGACAGATGGGCAAGGGGAAGCCACTGAAAACGTCACCGGCCAGAAGGATTTTATGCGTTACACTCTGCTCTATCTCACCAATTATTATGTCACTACGTAAGTAAAGGCGATGTTTCCCTGCACTTGTTTGGTTGTTGTTTGCTCAGAATCCATCTTTGCAGTCTGCACATGAACAAAGGCAGGCGGCCAGGAATCAGAGCTGTTACGATGTTTGACTACAATGCTGATAAGGGGATCAGCACAGCCCATGGCATGCACGGGATGAGAACACCACCCAGCCACCAGCAAGGAGCTACAATACACGAGCTCTGTGCAGGAAATCACAGCCAGCTGGCCAAGAACAGGCCCAGTTGCCGGCCCCCTCGCTGTGCTGTCTGCCACATGCGGAGCAGAAGCGCAGGGCCTGGCAGCAGCAGCGGTTCCTGTGGCGGGTGGCAGTGGGTGAGTCACGAGCAGGACGCATGGCACCGCGCGGCCACCGCTGCCGTGGCCAGGGGTGAGGCCGGACCCTGATACGGGTGAGCACTGCTGATGCTGCCAGTCACCCTCCAAATACACCTCTTCTGGCAAGAGGCATCTGAATAATTCAGTAGTTGCCATAAAGGAAGGGGGAAAAAAAAAGGAAAAGAAAAAAAAAGAATTTGTTGCTATTCTCATTCTGTTCAGCTGTTTCACTGCACTCTTCACCACGAAAAAAAAAACTAAACTGCTATTTTAATTTCAAACACAATCCCTATGAAATATCAGCCTGTACACACCAAGGTTCGTTGCTTTCAGGCAACGACTCATAAATATTCATTAGAGAATTAAAGAGCTATTAACAAGGGTAAGTGTTGAGGAGCATTCATTAGCTGTCTTCCACAAAAAATGAAATTTGCATTTTCCAGTGTGGAAACCCACTTTGTGAAACAGCACCTTGATTGACAATAAGGCATGGTATGAGACTTGATGTAAGGCAATAAACACCCACCTCTGATACAAAGGATGCTTTGGATTCTGCGGCTGAGACTTTTCATGGAGATGATACAGTTTTTGTAAATGTTAATGACTCAGCTCTGGTCCAAACTCGCTGTCCCAGGCGCATTTGCCGGACCAAGCACCTGAGAACACTTCTCCCAAAGTCACGGGGACACCGAAACTCGTCTGTTTTTAGCTGCTGTGATTCACCTTGATTTGTGCATCTTGGCCCCTGCCTGCACATTTCCTGTAATGAACTCCCCAGAGGACGCTTGGCCCTGCAGCGTGGCACAGCTCTGGGTTCTGTGCATGCTTCTCACAGCACCCATGGCCAGGTGCCGCTGCACCTCGCTGGCCACGCGTCACCCAGGGATGGAGGTGCCCTGCAGGGATGGCGCAGGGAGTAGGGTACAGCAGGGGCTGCAGTGGAGCAGGGGGAAAGCAATTGCTCTGGGGCCAGTGCAAGCAAGGTGGCACGGCACCCGCTGCCGGGGGGCTGCCCCACAGCCCTGGCCACCGGGGCTCCCCAGGCAGGGCTTCGTGTGCGTGGCGGCCCTACAGCACTGCCAGGGGAATGGGCCCCTCTGCCGCTGGTGATTTTCCTACATCTGCAGCTAATGGGAATGCATAGGAGAATCCCAGGGGAGTGTCTATTAGGCAAAGCAATTATTTCTCAGCCTGAAAGGCAAGATGGGAACCACATCCCCTAATGTCTCTCCTGAAGCATAATTCAGTAATTGATATTTGTTCTTCTGCCCTTGTATGGTGAAGTAACAGCATCTGGAAAGGGGAACCTGGAGCAGAACAAGGTTCCCCTCGGTGGGGATCATACATAGCAGAGGACTTTTTACCCAAGATACGAGTAGCTCCTGGACTGCAGCTTTGGATTCACAGTGACAGCCTGGGGTGTGTAAGGGGCAGCCAAAACCTCTGGTCTGTTCCCATAGACAGGATTTCACCTGCTCCTGATGGAAAGCTTCCAGGGACCTGTAACTGGAAAGAAAATACTAGAAACCAGCACAAGAGGTGATGCCTTGTTTTAAAGGTTATCTGATGCTGCAAACCAGTGCCCTGGGCAGGGGTTGGGGGGGTGGCTGGGTGCAGACACTCCCAGCCCCGAGTGCTGTGCCCCGGGTCTGTGGCTGCAGCAGGCACTGCTGGGGGAACACAACATCTGCTGAGCAGGGCCTGGCGGCCAGAGCCCTGTGGCAAACTGAAGTCCCACTCTGCTGCCATCAAATTAGCCATAAATTATTTCCTGAAGTCTCTGAATAGAGGTATTTGAAACTGCAGACTGACCATGGCCAGAAGCTCTCATAATATATTTCTCTGTAAAACCATAGCAAGTTAGATGTAAATATTTGCACATATACAGGGACGGACACACACAAACGTATTTTTTCTATTTTTTTTTTTTTTATTTTTTAATAATGACAGCTTCTGTTGAACAGCGTGCATGCAGTCAGTGTTTGACGTTCTGTATGCACAGGGCGTGGGACTGACAGAGAAGCAGGCACATGGGGGCAATTTTCTCGTCTTTCTGTACTCCCTCCAGTGAGTATCTGCTGCTCTGCGCTCTCTTGGCTCTCTATAAATACAAAGCAATCCCACAGCGGGGCCCTGTGAAACGAGTACATGAAGGTATTCCTCCTGCTCATAGACGAATGATAGAGACATCAATATGCACACATACATACATTTGGGGTCAAAATTGCATCTTGCTTTGCTCAGATTTTCCAAAGATTTCCAAAGGTTTCAAGCCTGCCTGAGTTAGGGGTAAACCTCACTGGTCAGCGAGCGTGGGTCACAGCCTTAGAACAACAGCAGGGATGCAAACAGGGTGCTGAAAGTTTGTCCTAAATTCATTAAAGTTACAAAATTATTCTGACTTTCAGGAAGGATTCATGATTTCTGCCTTTTTTGGGGCAGGCTGTGTTTACAAGCAGGGTGCAGGGCCTGACCCCCGCTCCCTGAGCCTCTGCCCCCGTTCCAGAGGTGACGCAGCCGACCGAGCCCCGGCCCCGTTCCACCCATGGCCAGGAGCTCGTGGTGGCTGCAGCTCGGTGGCTGTGGGACTGTTTGGGCACCCGGCACCCAGAGGAAACACGGGGCACTCTCAGCTGCCAGGTCTCTGGAGGGAGAAGACCTGAGGAATTAATGTTCATTCTGAAGGACCGCTTTTATCGTGCCGTATCCACACACAGCTCCTGCCACAGGCTCTCGGCAGGCAGTGACAGCACGGGCTCGTGAGCTGGGTCCCCCTCCCGGGGCACAGCCCCACTGCAGGGAGGCTCAGTGGGAGGCAGCAGGGGGGGCATGGGGCTGGCAGTGCCGCAGCACCGACACCCGGCACATGCATCTCTGCTGTCACAGGAGAGGCAATGCCAACACACAGCGGCTGCTTACATAGCAGAGCAGGGAGGGGGATATCTCCATTATCAGATAGCAATTTTTGCAGACAAAGAAGTCTTCTTCTGTAACCCAGTAATCCTCTTATGCGCCCGCCGCGCCTCGTTCGGACACCTGCAGGAGCACGGGGCCGTTTCGTGTTCGGCTGGTTTTCAAGCCAGCGTGCCAGCTCCACACATTTTCCATTACTGCACAGCTCTCGCCCTGCCGGTGCCGTGGGTAGGGCCTGGCACACACTGCTGGGCCCGTCACCCCGCCCCGCTGCCGTCACCACGCAGGGCCCGGCACCAGCTGAAATTCCTCTGCTTTATCCAGCCATGACCTTCCTGTTTGGAAACCAGGTGTCGTCTCCCTTGATCTGTGATTTTCCACTTCCTCCTTGTGCGGGTCTTGCACAATGACCCCGAGCGGCTCTGTCTTTGCCACTTTTCCATAAAATCCCTCTTGGCAGAGGGGGGGCAGGCAGACCACCCTACCCCTGGCAGTGCAGCGTGCTCTCCGCAGCCCGTGCAGGGCTCCCGCAGCAGCACCCCCAGCACAGGCCGCTGCCTGAGCCCAGGTGTCCCTGGCCAGGAAGGCAGAAAAGGCAGAACAGAAACCATGACAGCCTCGACACCTGGGTTTCTTACAGCCTCCAGCCTGCTGAGAGGAGTTCTGCATCTCGCTTACATCTCTTACATGAGAGGGGGTTAAAAAAAGCTCTGAATTCGTCACTACGGAACTGCCAGTGACTGGTGAAGTCCCCAGAGCCTGGGGGTTTGGGTCCTGCAGCATCCCATCCCACACAGCATCCTGTCCCTCACACATGGGTGTAGGGCTCCCTGGCCTGCCGGTGCCCTAGGGGGGGCCGGGAGCTGCTGCAGAGCTGGGGAAGAGCCTGCACCCACCCCGGCCTTGTCTGACCATGGGTTTGGGGGTGGCACCACGGGCAGCACCCGGTGCGAGGGCAGCAAGCCCCAGCGGGACGCCTCAGCCAGCCCCCAGCCCCCAGCTGCAGCCCCCAGCCCCCAGCAGAGCAGGACCAGGGCAGAGCAGCCGCTCAGCAAAGCTTTGGGGTGTGCGTGTGGCGGGGGTGACACACACATGCACACACACACACAGCCAAGCGTGGCTTTCCCCAGATGCACGTTTCCTCGTGCACGTTGCTGCTATCGCCACCAGAAATCGAGGGGCTCGTTGCTTGGGAGGGAGCTGAGCTGCACGATGTGCAACCGGCTCACGTGGGCCTCAGGAGCCCGGGGTTTATTTTTAGACCCATTTATTTTCCTCTCACTTTAATCTCTCCTGGTTTAATCTGTTTTTGCACTCCACTCTGACACTGGTGATAGGCAAAAAAATAATCAGTTAAACAAGTAAAAACCCCAAACCCCAGCACAGCGTGTTATTGACCACAGCAAGAGAGAAAGCAGGCACAGAGGAAACTATTTATAGCAGAGATAAACAAGGTAAAGGGTTTTGCTGAGCGAAAGGAAATGGAAAAATAGAGCTAAGGCATAGACCTTGAACGCACTGCCCTTGCCCGGGCCCAGGAAGGCTGGCTGGATCCTGCCCTGCCCGCCAGCCCTGCGCCCGCACCGCCGGCACAGCATGGGGACGGGGATGGGGACGGGGACGGGGATGGGGATGGGGACAAGGATGCTGCTGGGAGCAAGCAGGGCTCTTGCTGCTGGGGGTGGGTGCAGCCGAGGCTTTTCTGGGCTTCACACAAATGCTGAGTGGATTTTTTTTTTCCTGCTCTAAAAATTTAATGGGAGAAGAAAGCATTTCCTGCCCCACCCTGCAGAGCATTGCTGCCGTGTGACGCAGAGGGGCTGGCGGGCTTTAACCTGCTTTCAGCAAGAGCTAGGGAGAGGATGCTTTGGGCACTATTCGGGCAGATTTTAGCAGGAGCAAAGGTATTTATTCAGAAATATGCACAGCATAGGTCTGTGTCACACTAACTTGGAGAAACCCTGAAGCATTAAGTAGGACTAATCCACCTGAGCTTTCCAGTGAGAAGAAAGACAGCAAATGCGTCTTAAACAGGGATTTCCCTCAGCTTCTGTGCTGTCAGACTTCTGGCAAGGCCGCCTGCCCCTTTGTGCCCTTGGTCTGTGCACTGAAGAGGCCTGGCAGGGGCTGGCTGCTGCAGCAGAGCAGGGTCTGCCGGGCAAGGGGTCCACAAGGGAGCACAGCCCCACACAGCCCCACAACAAGCTGCACAGCCCCACACAGCCCCACGCAGCCCCACAACAAGCTGCACAGCCCCACACAGCCCCACACAGCCCCACACAGCCCCACGCCGAGCTGCAGAGGAACTCCTCGCAGGTAACACAGTTGTAGCCGAAGATAAGCTTCTGCGTTCGTATTTTCTTAGCCTGTTTGAAACTGGCCTAAATCAAATCAGAGGGTTAATCCCTACAGTTTAGACACGGGGAACAATGCCGTGTTAATTCTTTCCTGTAGATTTGCTAATTTGACTTTCTTTTTCCAGAAGCATCAAAGCAGAACCCTCCAGAAGAGAACTTCCTAATCAGCAAAGCTAAAAAGGAAATCACTTATTTAGTGGAAAGGATGTAGACATACCAAAGGGAAACATTGCCATATTCTTTTTATAGCTCTGAAAAACAACTTTAAAGAGCGTGTTCCCTAAATCTATTTTTATTGCAAAGAAATGGAGCTTTGGGGCCCTTCCATGCAGTCATCTTGTTCTCTGGGCCTATAAATAAGAACATCAATAAGATGAATTGGAACATCTTTTCGTTGTTCAAAATATTGTACTTTATTGATTGAAAGGAGGAAGAAAGTTAGGAAGAAACAACGAACAAGTGAAGAGTCCATAGCAAAGGCTTAGATGAGACGTCCCAAACCCTGAGTCAATCCTGCAGTTTCTACATGGGCTGTGAAATGTTTTTGGACTCTCTGAGTCCAAAGAAGTCCAAGCTGAGCCCAGCAGGAACACATAATTATACACGAGAACTAGTCTGCAGAATTTTCGCCAGATGCATCTCCAGTGGAAACCTCGAGTTAATTGTATTAATAACGGCAAAAAATGTGTGTTAAATAAATCTGCATTCAAATCTGTCCCTGCTAACATCTGCCTCTTGCTATGGAAATAGCAGTCCAGCTCCTTGCTGTGGGGCCTTTCCACAATTATCCAATAAATTTTGCCTAAATATACTGTGACTCTGGGAACTGCCAGAAGGTTTTGGATGCATTCCAAACCTGAATTTTAGCACCAACTAAAGCTCTCATCATAGCTGCAGGAAAGACAAAAAAAAGTCCTCAGGCCTATCTGAAGGCAGAAGAAGTAAAGCCAAGCAATTCATTTACTTTATTAAATCTGCAAAGGAGCCAGCAAGGAAGCTGGAACTGCACTAGGGCTTCTCGTTCCCCAGCTGGTGATGGCACAAAGCGGTAAAAAGCATCCAACCTGGCTCCATTTTCTAGAGTTCAGAACGAGCCCATTTTCCATGGAGCTTTCTGTAGCTTTTCCTACACTCTGATCTTAACCGATCCACTTCAAAAACTGCGGCTTCTTGAATAGCTGGGCTGCCGGTGGGCAGCTCCTGCCCGCTCTGGCACTGGCACGGGGCCTTCTGTGGGTTGTCACCCCCTGGGGACGCCCGGCCCCAGCCTGCGCCCTGTGGCCGGGTGCCTTGCGTGGGGCAGGGGCTGCTCCGTGGGGCAGCAGCAGCCGTGCTGGGAGCTGTGGGTCAGGGCCTCCCCCAAACACAGGCTGAGCTCGCAGCAAGGTGATCTCTTGGATTTACTTTTTTGTAAGTAAAGCCACTCCCGGTGCCTTTCAGCAGCACTGCTCTGGCCGGTGAGCCCCGTGCCCCCGCCTGCAGCCTGCAGCCCCCCAGCAGCTGCAGCTTGCCCTTTGTCTTTGCTTTGGCAGGCTGCAGGGATCTGGCAGTGGGTAACAGCTCCTGGGCTGTGGCAGGGGCTGGTACAGTCTGAAAGCCTGAGGGACACATTTTCACCTTGGACACAAGCCCGCAACACCCATCGATTTAAGATGGAGTTTGGAACTGGACTTCTCTCCTGGCAGTTCTGGCCAGCCCCAGTCCCTGCCAGCTTTTCTCATTGCAAGGTGGCTGTGTACAGCCACAGAGGGAGGTGATGAACCTCAGCACAGTGTGAACGCTGACTGAAGACCATCCCTGACCACGATCCCAAGCCGCTTCCCCTGTGCCCAGTTGCTTATTTTGCCTCCCATGCCATGCTGCCTTGCACCCTCACCCGCAGGCTCTGCCGCCTGCCTCAGCCCCACACTGCCACGGGCTCTGTGGCGTGGCCACCCCACAGGCGTGGGCACAGCACCCGTGGGTGGATACACATGGGCCAGTCCCCGCAGCTGCCACCAGCTCCTTCCAGCTGCAGCAGGCAGTGTGCACGGTGGGGATGACTGCTCGTTGTGCCTGTGCCATCCCTGGCACATGGCTGTGAGTGACCGGACTGACCCACCCCCTGCACCGCAGCTGATGGCAGCACCAGCACTTCCAGCCAGGGGTGTGAGGACATAACATTTACCTCTTCTTTTATGATGCTGATTTTAGAAGATTACATTGGGGTCACAGCAGTGGTTACAAGGGAGCTCTCGAAGGGGCAGTCACTGACCTGAGCTGGGGTCCAAAATCGTGGTGAAGTTGAAGGTGCCACCATGATCTGCTCTTTCTCTACAGTGTTATAAAGAAAGAAAACAGTATGAACATGTTTTGAAAGACAGCGGGAAATACTGTGACTGTTACCAAAGCAATGAGCAGAGCACACTGAAGTCACCGGCTGGGATCTGGGTGGCGTGGAGGCAGGCTCCGTCCCTGCGGTGGGCAGGCACTGCACAAACCTGCAGTGCCCACTGCACCTGCATCAGGACAGAGTGCTCCCGGTGCCACCAGGGAGTGAAAACCATCTTCCTAAAAGCCAGTCGGGGTGGGCCCTTAGGCTTTCATCACTCAGATGATGTTCGTATTTCACATGCGTGTTAAGCAGAAGATGGAGAGGACCCGGTACGTGCAGTAGGACCCCACCAGCTCCAGGTGTGGCACTGAGTGTGCACGGCAGTGATCCCCTCTGCTCCCAGCAGTGGCAGGAGTTGCAGGGGGTGATGGTGAGGAGAGCTCTCTGCTCAGACGTGCCTTCCTTTCAGATTGCTCACCCTGTGCCAGCAGCGTAAGTTGCTGCTTGCAGTCTGGAATGCAGGAATAGCACGGGACTATGCCTGCAGGAAAGTCATACTGAATTGAATGGAGAATTAAAGCTTTTCTAAAGCAGGAAGCTCACCCACATGGCACTGCATATTTACAAAAAGATGGCACAAATTCTGCTTATTTTACAGCAATATCGTCTCTGTTGCCTTAATGTTGCTTTTTAAGACTGATTTCTACAAAAATCCTAAACTTCCTTTGTCATGCTTGCTACACCAAATGCCTATTCCAAACACCAAATACAGATGCGTAAATTACACGTTACAGAGTGACTCATAAGAAAAACCATTAACAGCGAGGGGTGGCTGAGAAGACAATTACACGAGAAATGCTGTGAGTGGGAAGCCAGGAGGGACGCTCCCGGCACCAACCTGAATGCCTGGGGCGAGCCGCAGCTCCCGTGCTTGTGGCGAGGCTGGGGCCGGGGCTGGGGGCTGGGGCAGGGGCAGCGCTGACACAGGTCTCAGTTTTGCCATCCCGCAGTCACTGAGCCCCCAGAGGCACAGACCAAGGCTCCTGTCTGGGGGCATGCGGAGCACTTCGCAGTTTGAAGCCTGATGCGTGTTTAATTTAGGAAGTTTCATGACATTCGCCCTAATCGGCACGAATTGCAGTGCTTTGGAAGCATCACACAGCTCTAAGCAACGAGGCGTGCAGGTGGCAGTATAATTTTAGTTGTGTTTGCTTTAGCCTGACAGTTAGGGCAGGGCTGCCCTGGCCGCCAGCCACCCGAGGAGCTGGTGAATTCCCACCCTCGGATTTACCCAAATGTCTGCAGGCACTACGTGAGCTGGAGCCGTCCCAGGCGTGCCCGGGTGTCTCTCGCCCATCATACGGGACAGTGACCACGTGGTGCTAAAAAAAGCAGCAGAGGGGCACCAGGCGGGGCACCAGAGCCTGGCCCTGGTCGCTGCTCTCACTGTCCCACACCTCGGCAAGGGCCTGGCCCTGCAGCCTGGGCACTGCGGGGACAGCTGCCCCTGTGCCTCTGTGCACATCCACACCAGCACGCTCCTTCCCAGCAGCGCTGCCTCTTCCAGACTCGGTTAGTTGGAAGAAAAGCAGCGGTACCAAAGGCTAGAAATGCACATCTGGTTTGTTTCACCTCAATGTACTTTTCCAAAAGGTGGCTTTGATGTGCCACCAGGTTTTGGACATGCGAAGCTGTAATTTCCTACGTACCAGCTGCAAATTTCTGTAGCAGCACAGGGAGCAGGATAGGCTGTGGACAAAAAAAGAAAGCAAATTCATTCTGTTTTTGACGCAAAAACTGGCAACTTTGCTAAAAATATAACATTCCGTGTCAGGAAAGTATCATTTAGACTTGAGCTACTTCCTGAGCAAATAAAACCAAAAGCGCCCAGCACAGCAGCAGCCGGGATGGAAGCGGGGCAGAAGCGAGGAAGGATTGCAGCCCGCAGCACACCTCAGCCAGAGGTGAGCACAGCAGGAACAACAGAGCCACCTACTCTCCTGTCCATCAACCCAGGCCACCACCGAGGTCTGGCTGCGTCTCCCCATGCACCCCCTGCCCGAGCAGGCAGCGGGGCTCGGCCCCGTCCCCTCTGCCCCCAGCAGTGCCCATGTCACAGCCGGCCATGAAGCAAGGAACCGGACAGCCACACGCTGCTGGCCAGGCCTACATGCTGCGTCTTTAAGGAAACTGCCAGCTGGTCCCTGTTACACGGGCTGACGGCCTTTAGCAATAACACGGAGTGAACACTGTGCAGAGCCAGCTGATAGCTGAAATACTTCCTCCCTAAAGCAAAATGATGCTTTTTGATTTTTCCCACCAGAAATTTCATTGCAATTAAACAATCAATCAATCAAACAACAACAAAAGCAATTCACAAAAATGGATTTAATTGAAACTGCTTTTTTTCCAAAAAGCCCCAATCACATATATCTCACAGCAAAAATAAATAAATAAATAAATAAATAAATAAATACAATAAAAAATCAGTGAGCTCCAGTTCAGCTTCATTAGTCAAAATATCTGTTTTACACTTTGCAGAAGATGGTTAGCATTTCCAGACTCTCAGCTTTGTTCATAGTTTATTATTATTATTACCATTTCCTTCTCTTTCAGTGTTTAAGTTCTCCTCCTAGCTGATAATATATGAGCTCTGGGGCCAGCAATTAAGATAAAAAGGGGAAATTACAGCAAGTAGCCTGGATAAAAACGTGCTTGCTCTGCATGAAGTAAATGTTCACCTTTTCCTATTCCAGTTGAAATACATGTGAAGAATACGGTGCCAATCAGTCTTCCACTTTGTTCGGTAGGAGCTGCACTCCTCCAGACACGCAAGGAGCCGCTCACGCATAGCATTGCAAGGACAGTTTAATTGCACTTCTTCTGGCATATGTTTTGATAAGTAGCTGCAAGCATGAGGCACCCTGGCCAGGCTGCTCTGTGGCTGGATAAGAAAATAAGCTGCTAGTGCACAGCGTCCTTCCCGCACCCACAGCTGTGCTGGGCATCCCACAGGGAGCATCCCCGTCCCCAGCCCCGTCCCCGTCCCCGTCCCAGAGCAAGGCAGGGGCTGCCAGGGCGATGCTGTGCGGCCATGCCTGGGCGGGAGGAGCTGGCAGCACTGCTGTGGGCACAGCTGCCCTGTGCCCTGGGGAATTGTGCATTCATGTCCATGCTGCCATCCCCTTGTGGCTAGGGTGCCAGGTCACGCATCAGCGGGGCAGCCAGCAGAGCAGGAGCCAGCAGCGGCCGTGGTGCTGCCCCGTGCCTGCTCCCGGGTAACGCGCAGTGCATCCTGCTGCCCGCCTGCACCCCGAGGCAGCACGCCCCAGTATAGAACTGGCCGGGGCCTGCACAGCCACAGATGTTATGCATGGGCACAAAACGATCCAGCCAAAGGTTTTCTTTTTATTCCAGCCAAACTATTTGTTTAAATCTTCTGCATAAGTGAATTCCAGAGAGATACAATACTCTGTGGGAACGTTTCATTTATTGGTTCTGCATGTACTGACCTTCCAATTTGTACGTGGCCTCTTGAAAAATACTTTGGTTAATTATTATTATTACTACTGGATCACTGAAAAAGTGTTGAATTTTAACCATTGGGTTTAACTGAAAATGAAGAGTAACGCAAAACCTTGAAAAATTACATGGATCTTCAGCGTGAGTCTTTCAAAGAATTATTTGAAAATCAACTTAAAAACATATTATGCTGTCTTAGCTTGCTTTGATCTTTTAATTCAATTGATTTGTCCTTGGAAATCAATAGACCACTAAGAAAAAAGATCAATATGCCATATATAGTTATATTTTCCTCATCTAGTGTAGAATATGTGAATAAAAATAACTATCAAGACCACCAGCCAGGTGGAAAATTCTGTTCATTTTATCTCTGCAGTGAAAGCTGAAGTTTCAAACACATTCAGAAATATGAAAAATTCACCTCTGTTATGTTTAATCTTCTTCAGCGGTAATATCATGTACAAGAAAAATATAAAAGGCAGCTTCAGTGTAATTGACTCCCCAGCTGGCAGAGCATGGGCTTGCTGACTTCACTGAAACGAGGTTCATTCTTTGTCTGCATTGCACTCACAGCACAGTAATAAAACCTGTCCTTGACATCTATCATCAACCAACATCTGATGACACACGTACTGTAGGAAAAAAAAAAAAAAAAAAAAAAAGCAAAACCAAAGAAAACACACTGTGGGAATAGAAATGTTGTTTTTGCAGAGTTACATTGTTTAGAAGGAGGGAATGTGGTACTGAGATATGCTTACAGTGATAAGAAAGTTTAGCAGGCGACCTAGTAAAATGCAGACAACCAGTCTCCTTAGGACAATTAGGTGAAAATCATGGTGTTAAGTCAAGTCAGATAAGTGAAGAAACATTACCACTTCAAACAGTAAAAATGTCAAAAGAAATTTGAAATTTAACAGGCCGGCAACTGAAGGCCATGCATTGTTTGTGAAGCATCAGATAGATTGTGAACCTGGATTACCCACTCAGTGGGGAAACAGGGGAGGGTCCTGCCATCAAAAGGTATATAAACTGTGTTTTGGAACTAGTAGATGCGCTCTCTCCTGCTTGTGGGGCGCCCGCCATTGCAATCGCGAATAAATTACTACTTCACTGAGATCCTCGCCTGAGCCTAAGTTATTGGCTACGGAGTGTTTCTCACAATTTGGGGGCTCGTCCGGGATCCAGTCACCTACTGGGGAGCCCCACCGCCGCAGCAGCAGGAAGGCATGCCCCGCTGATTTCAGCGGTCCTGTGCATCGACGGTGGCGGTTCTGTGGAAAGCTGACAGAGGGCCCGAGACTGGTTAAAGAGGCAGGATCCGTGAAGTAGTGGGGAAAGGAAGAAGGTAGGCACTCCGGGTTTTTAAGAATCGATCCGGTAACTCTGTGCACAGACCAAGGTAAGAAATATTAAGTATTGCCTTGGGGGTCGGGTATCTGGTGTATGGTAAGCCCTTGCACGGGGAAGTGCTGGCACTACACCAGGGGAATCTGGTGTACGGTAATCCTTGCACGGGTAAGTGCTTGGAAGTACACCAGGGAATCTGGTAAACTCAGGTGTGCGGTAACGCTGGCACGGGGAAGTGCTTGGCGGTACACCCCCATCTTTCAGTACGTTAGTGTGTGGTAAACTGCAGAAGGGAAATTTCTGTAGCACATACTGGCGAGGGTTAGGAAAGATGGGAAGTACGAGTTCCAGGGAATCTGGTAAACTCATAGGTGTGCGGTAACGCTTGCATGGGGAAGTGCTTGGCGGTACACCCCCATTTTTCAGTACGTTGGTGTGTGGTACACTGCAGAAGGGAAATTTCTGTAGCACATACTGGCGAGGGTTAGGAAAAATGGGAAAATATGAGTTCCAGGGGACAGGGAGATATCCCTGGGGGAGTGCCTACTAATAGTTCTTCCTGAAGAATGATAAGAAATTGGAAACATAATCCCAAAATTAGAGGGATTGTAAAAGAAAAATAATTTTAAAAAAAGGTTAAATATTGTGTATCAGTCTGGACAAAAGAACCAATTAAGGAAACAGCAGTATTTTGGCCAAAATACGGGTCTGATGAAAATTCAGGCTTTAAATTTATGTGTAAACAAGAAGATTCCTTTTTTTTAGAGAAGGAGCCAAGTCATGCTCCCTATAATCTTAATATTGAACTGGTGACAGCAGCAGTCACTCCAGGAAGGGAGACAGGGGCTGTAATTAACACTGTCCCTAAAGAAGGATCGTACTCTAGGTTCTGGCAAGAATTAGAACAAGGTAGAAGAGATATTGAGAATTTTGCCTTCCCTGATACTAACAGTACTAACAATAACTGTGTATCCTCTTAGGTGAACTACCCCCCCCCCTCCTTACCAGCAGAGAGGTTAAGACTTTTAGAAGGAGAGGAAGTCTTTATTCAAGGACCCCAACAGCCTAGTTGAACAATTAGACCAGTTCCTACGACCTGATTTATACTCTTGGGGGAGGGAATTATGTCTGTAAGTATGTTGTTTACAGGGAAAGAAACGGGAATGATCAGGAGGAGAGCTGCTATACAAGAATGGGAAAGAGCTCATCCTCCAGGACCAGGGGTAATACCGGCAGGGCAGAAATACCCACTTGCCAATCCTGGCTGGAATAATAATAGTGTGCAACACAGAAATCATATGAGAGACTTGGGGTCAGAATGAGAAAGTACTTGGGGATGAGACCTGAGGACCCAGTATCCCAAGGGCTCTTGAAAGTTCATTGTGTGATTAAAGCCTGGCAAAATACACAGAAAATGCTTCAGAAGGTGGGGGGATGTAGTGAACAGTCACTGGGGGACCCTCCTGTGGGAGGCCCTGGAGGTGTGTGTCCAGAGGGGAGATAAGAAGGAAAAAAAAAAAAAAAAAAAAAAAGTGAAACTAATGGTATTGACAGTGCAGCGGGTAGTGAAGCAGAGGGTTGGAGAAAGAGGAAAAAATCTTCAGGGGGAGTCAGGGCCAGGATGGAAAGGAGAGGAAGAGAGATGAAGGAATGGCAGGCAAAGAAGGCTGCCTGTGTTGTGGCCTGAGTCCTAGCAGAGACAGGCTTTGATAAGATGTTTTAAGTGTGGCCAGGCTGGCCACTTCGAATAGGAATATCTGGAGTGGAAGAAGGAAGAAAGAAGGAAAATGGCATGAAATATACTATATTGATATGTTGTTTCAGTATCTTGGAGGGAAAAGGTATGGAATTAAGTTGGACCCTGACTGAGCCTTTGGTACTGGTATTAGAAAAGTACAGGCTGGAGAAAGATAAAGGAAGTGTTAAAAGGGTTGCTGAAGGTGTTAAAGGTGTGGCATGTAGTATTTAACAGAGCTGTTTGAAATTGAATGAGCAGGGAAAGGTGATGTAGGCATTATCTAAGTAACAGTCTAGAAGTTTTGGTATATTTGCTGTGGTGTTTGGTCAGCTTCCCAAGCATCGGGGAGGGGGGAACAGCCTGCTCCACCAGGGCCTCTCCAGCGGCCGCAGGGGGGCTTCGGCTCCAGCGCCTGGAGCGCCTCCTCCCCCTCCTTCTGCACTGACTTTGGTGTCTGCGGGGGGGTTTCTCGCTCTCCCAGCTGCTGTTGAGCAGCAGGCTTTTGTTTCTTTGTTTGTTTGTTTTCGTGGATGTGCTCTCACAGAGGCACGGACTGTATTGCTCATGGCTTGGCTCTGGGCAGCAGTGAGCCCCTTAGGGGCCGGATGAAATTGTCCCTTACCTGCCACGGGGAGGCTTCTGGGTTTTTCTCACGGGGGCTGCCACTGCAGTTTCCTACCCCCCCCACTCACAGCCCCCGAACCTTGCCATCAAACCCAATACACTGGGGAGCAGCTAGGTCATTACTGACTTGTAAAGTATCAGGGATTAAATTAACTAATGAAACCCTAAAAAGTGATGGGGGTAGAAGGGGTTGGGATAACAGTGCCACTTTTGGGGGATACCAAGCTGAGACTAGGGGATAAAATGATCGCTAGGTAATTGTTGTATGTACCCAAGGCAGGAACTAACTTGTTGAGAAGGAATTTGATGATTAAATTGGGCATTCAAATAGTAAATTGTTAGACTGAAATAACAGTGTTATTAATGGAGTGCTCTCAGACCCTGAGAGCAAACATATATTCACCTCTGACTGGAAAGACCCTGAAATGGGGGCGGAAGCAACAATATAGGTGGACAATTTTACCTCAGGGCTATACAGGGCCACCTATCTATTTGGGTAAGTTCTAAAAAAAAAAAAAAAAAAAAAAAAAAAAAAAGACTTTGGAGCAATTACAACCTCCCGAGGAGGTATTAATGTTAACAAATATGTGGATCGTTTTCTATTGTCAGGACAGGAGAAAAGAGTTGTGAAGAAAGCTACTAACAAGCTATTCAACTTTCTGGGAAAGCAGGGCTTGGGAGTATTAAAAAAAAAAAATAAATAAATTACAATATGGAGAAAGAGAAGTCAGGTATTTAAGGCATCTAATGTCTGAAGGAAAACAGAATAAATGCAGAGAGGATTCAGGGAATTGTTGAAAATTAAGAAAGAACTAAAAGTTTTAAAAAGATTTTTTTAAGGAATCAGGAGCCATGAAGTCTGAAGGAAAATGGATACTCCCTAATGGGAGAGAAATGCTGAATAAAGTGATAATGAGGCAAATATTAACTGTTTTACATCAAAAGAGTCATTGGGAAGTGCAAGCAATGTGTGATGTTGTGCTAAGAAAGTATGTCTGTGTAGGAATATACACTTTAGGGAAGCACATATGTAGAGGATGTACCATATGTCAAAAGGTAAATAAAAAGGTCTTCTGTAACCCATCTAGAGGGGGACGGGAGCCAGGGCTTTGACCTTTCCAAAGTATACAGGTAGACTTTACTGAGTTACTTGTTTGTTCTAATTGACCATGTGACTGGATGGGTGTAAAGCTTTACTGCAAGGGTTAAAGCAGGCCTTAGCGATTGAGTGGGATTTTCACAGCCCCTGGCACCCCTCCTCTTCTGGGAAGGTGGAGCGAATGAATCAGACATTAAAGAAGCAATTAACTAAACTAGTGTTAGAAACCCAACTTCCTTGGGTAAAATGCTTACTCCTACAGGTTTAAACAGCACCAAGAAAGGATACAGGAATTTTACCATATGAGATGCTGTTCAGATTGCCCTATCTGGACAGAAGGGATGAGATACCACAATTCAAAACAAGAGACTTTTCTTAAGAACTGTATTCTGGGGTTGTTCTGTTCTTTGTCATTTCTCAGGACCTGTGGGTTGTGGGCTCAAACCCCACCTTTGGAATTTCCCATTCACCACCATCACCCAGGAAACCGGGTCCTGATTTGGACCTGGAAAGAGTCAACTCCGGCCTGAATGGGAAGGACAATTACTAACCACTGAAACAGCCGTAAGAACTGCGGAAAAAGGTTGGACTCACTATACTCGAGTGAAGGCATCCGTCGACGCTAGTACCTGGGATGCTGTTCCTACAAAAGACTTGTTGGAAGTTGAAATTGAAGAGAAAAATCTCATAGTGGACTCTGAGCAGGATAAGAGCTTACAATTGTAAACTAACCTTTTATTTTCACAGGTAACTAACGTCTGTGACTTGTGATTGAGAGAAAGAACAGACCTATAGCGAATTGCAGTGCTCCCAAGGGGGGGTTGTTATAGTAGTAGTGTACATCTTATTTTTTGTATTGATAATTATTTGGAAACCTAAGGTTTAAAAATAATGACAGGGAAAAAAATGATTACTAATTTTGTTTTTAGTGATTCTAGGCCTCAGAGAAGGCCTTGGTCAATTGGCAACTTGCAAAAGGCATGACCAGATAATAGCAAAAACGGGATACCCCATCAAAATACGGGTGACTGTGACAGAGGGTTATGTACCACATTCTGTCACGTTTGATGTTTGTGAGGTGTTAGCTTGTGGAGATTTAAATGCCCAATGACAATTGAGCAGAGAGAACCAATAACTGAGAGAGACCCAACAGCCAGATTGAGAATACTGTATGGAAACAATCCTCTATTGCCATCAGAGAAAGGGAGAAACTCAAGGAGAAAACAGGAGAGAAAACAGGAGGCCCTCTGAAATGTGTCAGTTCAAACAAGGTATGGGGATGTGAATGCCTGGATAGAATGGGTCAAATATACCATCCAGAGTCTCAACCGTAGCTACTGCTATGCTTGTGCCTCGGGATGACCGATTGCCCAGATAGTGCCCTTCCCATGGGGGTGGACCAAAGACTCCCAAGGGATGCGATATATGATTGCATTGTACCAAGAAAAGACTGCCTGGGGAAATGAGGCCTGTAAGTCTCTCTTTGCTGTTCCTTGCATGATAACAATATCGCGGTTCCCCCTGCATTCTCTACAGCTATAGGTAACCATACAGCTTGCCTCTCACGGCAGGGTGTGAGTGCTACCTGGCATCTGGGAGAATTTGGCTTGTGCTATCAAGGACTTGATGGGAAACTGCTCAAGACTAGAGATCCCCAGGGCAGATCTCTGGTGGTACGGTGGAGGGGAGATCTTACGGTCCACCCTACCATCTAATTGGGAAGGCACTTGCGCACTTGTTCAATTAGCTATACCCTTCACCCTGGCATTTGAAAGAAAAACATCACAAATACCCAGAAGTAAAAGAGGCTTAGGAATATCATTTGATGATAGAGTATATATAGATTCTATTGGGGTACCTAGAGGAGTTCCAGATGAACATAAAGCCAGAAATCAAATTGCTGCAGGGTTTGAGTCACTGTTCTGGTGGGTAACAATCAATAAAAATGTGGATTGGATTAATTATTTCTATTATAATCAGCAGAGATTCATCAATTATACCAAGGATGCAATGAGAGGAATCGCTGAACAACTAGATGCCATCAGCAAAATGGCTTGGGAAAACAGGATAGCATTAGATATGATGCTCGCAGAGGAAGTAGGTGTGTTTGTGTGTGTAATACTGAGCAACCATTGTTGCACTCTTATACCCAACAATAGTGTCCCAGATGGCTCGGTAACAAGAGCATTGCAAGGGCTTACCACCCTTGCCAGTGAATTGGCAAAAAAAAAAATAAAAAAATAAAATAAAAAAAAAAAAATAGGCATATTTGCAACATTGATCGTAGTTGTAGGAGTTTTGACAGCCATTGGTTGCTGCATTATCCCCTGTGTAAGAGGACTAGTACAGTGGTTAACTGAAATCGCACTATTGAAACAAATGACCATGGAGCTAACACCTTACTCAGATAAGGAGATAATGAGGAGATGGAAAGCAAAGAAGAAGAAGTCTATCAAATTGCACCTTAGAGAAAGGTTTTGCAAAAATCAACAGTTTATAAAAAAAGAAAAGGGGGGAATTGTGGGAATAGAAATGTTGTTTTTGCAGAGTTACATTGTTTAGAAGGAGGGAATGTGGTACTGAGATATGCTTACAGTGATAAGAAAGTTTAGCAGGCGACCTAGTAAAATGCAGACAACCAGTCTCCTTAGGACAATTAGGTGAAAATCATGGTGTTAAGTCAAGTCAGATAAGTGAAGAAACATTACCACTTCAAACAGTAAAAATGTCAAAAGAAATTTGAAATTTAACAGGCCGGCAACTGAAGGCCATGCATTGTTTGTGAAGCATCAGATAGATTGTGAACCTGGATTACCCACTCAGTGGGGAAACAGGGGAGGGTCCTGCCATCAAAAGGTATATAAACTGTGTTTTGGAACTAGTAGATGCGCTCTCTCCTGCTTGTGGGGCGCCCGCCATTGCAATCGCGAATAAATTACTACTTCACTGAGATCCTCGCCTGAGCCTAAGTTATTGGCTACGGAGTGTTTCTCACAACACACACACACAAAAACTGACAACAACGACGACAGAAACCACACCACAACTGGTGCTGAATACTCCAAGTGCAAGTGAGAACAGCAGTGCACGGGGCTGGGTTTTGAGCAAAGACTACGTAAAAGATTATGAGTCCGATGGCCATGATGAGTCAGGTGAGCTCCAGCCCGTGCAGAGCAATGCCACGGTGACCGAAATGAGACACAAGGCAGCAGCAGGAGGCCGTGGAGCTGGCAGCTTCCCCAGAAACAGACCCGTCACCGACCTCTGCTGAGAGCCTTGAGCAGCGACGCAGTCCCGTGCTCTGGAACAGAAGGCAGAAAGGAAGAGCCTAATAACTGCCACGTAGCAAGGTACAGCAGTAAGGAGCCTCATCTGCAGCCCCTTGGCCAGCACGTCTGCTGAGCAGTGCCCTGCCGTGCTCAGCAAGTGTGCAGGGGGGCGCAGGGGCGATGTTTGGGGACGGTTCAGGGAAATCCTCTGTGGCACATGTGCCATCCATGACCGCTGTAACACAGCCGGGGCACCGCATGTGGGGGAGCAGGGTCAGGGCTCAAAACTGCTAAAATTTCCGTTCTTTTTGCATTGTTCTGAAACCGTATGTATGTTTTTGTACCTTGGCACTAAGATGCTCTCGCTCCAAGCTCACACAAACACATATGTGGCTGAGCGTGCTGGGAGTGATTGCGTGCGTTTCTAGTGCGTGGACCTGGTGCCTTTTATGTTTTGTTTACACGTATTGCCATTAGCAAAAATTAATCATAATGCAAGCAAATAGTGTAGCCTCACAGTCCCTGTGCTGCTGGCTGTGTTGGCTACTCTGACTGTTCTTGCCAGAAAACCTTTCTTTTGATGTCCTTTGAAACCACATCCTTTAAACAGCAGTATTTTTGTTAGAGCTATAGGTCACATCACACTCCTACAGCTGAGACATTTAAAATTTAATTTCAGGCTTCAAGAGAAACTTTAATTGCAAATCCATGTGCTTTAATCAAGATATACCTGGAAACTATCTTGTAAAAAACAAGATCTGCAGTTTTCTCCCCAGGCTTTCAATACTCGCTGTACGTGTCCGCAAATATGTAGTGTTTGGGAATAGTTGTTGCTACCACTGAAAATAAAAACCACCGTGTATTTGGCCACCACATACCCATAGCTAAATATAACATCTGACGGAGAACTGTAACAAACAAGGTGGGTTATGGCACAGGATAACCAAGAGACAAATCAACCTTATCTATAAATAAACAAACAAACAAAGGCAGCCACTGTCCTTTCCCAGCTCCCACAGACTATTCCAAGACAGGCATTTCTTTGAGTGGCTGCAGAACCTGCAGAAAAAATAAAAACAGTTTCAAGCTGCCCATTATGCAGGGGCACGGGCAAAGCCGTGTGCCCTGGGGCCCGGGCAAAGCCGTGTGCCCCGGGGCCGTGCCCCCGGCAGGTCCTGGCTGTGCCCAGGCGGGCACCCAGCGCTGCTCCCCGCTGCACGGGCTCAGGAAATGGGAGCAAAGAGAGGACAGGACAGGCCCCAGGGGTGGCTGCCAGCACCTGGGGGTGCCTGGGGACCCCGATCTCTCCCCCCAGTGTGGCAGCTCCCAGCAGCATTGTGTCTGGGGCTGGTGGCAGGGAGGGGATGGGGACGGGGCTGTAGGACCATGCTGCCCGATGGGGCGCCTCCATCCCTGCTCAGCAGCCAGCAGGCAGGAGGTCTTCTGGGGAGCCGATGACAGGGTATTTTCCACCTCCTGGCAGCCGCCAAGCACTTACTGACTGATAGGGCCAGCTGCTGCCAGATAACACAGGCGCAGGCCAGGAGCGAAGCCGCGTCCTGTCCAGCCGCAGGGGCAGAGGTGGGGGCATGGGGCAGGGTCAGAGCTCACCTCTGCGGGCACCAGGGGAAGCTTTTCCCTGAGGGCTTGGTTCTTGAGCACGAGCCTAAGGCAGAGTGAGTGAAAACCAACAGAATGTAAATCTCTGATCTGGACGGTAGAGCTTGTTTTGTCTGCTTACGGGAAGGCAGGGAAATCATTTCATCGGCTGCCACAGAGGCAGTGCTCACCCCGTGTGCATCGGGAGCACTTTTCCCATGAGAGCCTTTGAACTCAGGCTGCGTTAGGCACCCGAAGCATTCCCCATTCTGGAAGCAGTTGCCAGAGCTGGCATTTACCTTGCAGCCCCAGAGATGCAATTTCTAACCCCGTCTCCTTCTCTGGGGCAATGCCCAGCAATACCCAGCAAAACAGGCTGCGGGGTCCCGCAGAGCGTGCATGGACCTGCCGCTGCCCCGGGTCACCTGCCTAGGTGGGGGGGAGAAAACCTTCTGCAGCTGCTCCGATGGAGAGAGGGCCTTGGAGGCTGCTAGAGCTGATGTTGTGCTCTGGGGAACAACCCTCTGCATGCTGAAGGCTTCCCCACTGCCTCCTCTGAGTCAGCCGAGTCATCTGATGGCAGTCAGATGCTACCAATATTTTTAGATGGACCAATTATGCATTAGTTCAGGACTTAGCAGTGGCAAAGCATTCGCATGTGCTTTAAATGCCTGTTACAGTGCAGATTTTCTCCTGGGTAAGTTTTCAAGCCATATATGTCAGCTATGCATTGTGTTAGCGAGGTCTCTCCAAACCCTCCATTTCAATTACTCTAACAAGAACAAAAGCTTTAAATTCCCAAGGCAGACGAGAACTTGCAGTGCTCTCAGGTGCCTGTGCTTTGTGCTCATCTTCCTTATGGGGCATTAACAGCATCGCGCATATCCTGAGGTACAAATCTGGGGACTCTCTCAGGCCTGTGCCTTGATCCGTGCTTTTTACTCCATTTCTAAGAAGTAAATACTTGCTTTCCCTGTGCTCATTCCCTAGCTGTAGCCAGGTCTGTGGTGTGCATCAAGGAGACAAGGAAGGCAGCTGTGGGTGCCTCCCAGGGCCGCTGCTGCAGAGCAAGGACGTGGAGCTGGACAGCAGCACCCTCTGCCCAGCGCCACAGTGGCTCCTCTGCTCACAGCCACCCTGTGCTGCCCCTCACAGCCCCTGCCTGCCCCTTGCAGCCCCCCCACACCACCCCTGGCAGCCCCTGCCTGCCCCCGGACGCGCCCTGCAGACCCTCTGGCTGTACCCAGCACCCTGCCACGTCCCCCTGCCAGCAAGCAGCCCAGGCACAGAAATTGCTGGCCCACTGCCAAAGAGCACAAACTCCAGAGGCAAAATGAGATGGCAAAGCCTCCTTCTGATGAGAGTATTGGGAATTGTGGCTTGTAACCCCCTCCCATCCATGGAAGGAGATGGAGCACACCCCGCAACATCAGGTTATTTCTGAACGGCGCTTTCAGGGCTGTCAAATCCTGCACCAAATGCTCACTTCTCCCACGTGCTTTTATGGCACTGAAGTATAATAGGTGCTAACAAAAAACACAGTGCTTAAACAATTCGACTATAAATCTCTTCTGCTTTCAATTGCTCAGCTTTCGTCCCCTGTCATAATTATTTATAGTTTTCTGCACTGAGTTCCTGGACAGATGAAACCTCAACATCTAAAGGGGAAAAAAATAGCAGAAAATAAAATAGAAGCAAAAAAATAAAAATTCCATGGATTTTCTATATGCATCATAAAGAGACAAAACAAGCATATGCCCATTTTCATCACCCTGGCAAGTCGCCCTGCCCTGCCTGCTCACTCCTCACGCCCCGTGCCACCCACCAGCTGGGCTCCCAGCTCCTGCCTGCCCCGCACCCTTCAGCTCCGCCATCCACTTAAAGTCAACAGTGACTCAGTCCGGGGGTGGACACGGTGCTGGGAGGGAGCCCCGAGATCAAACTGTGGTGCAGAGCGGTGAAGGCAGCCCAGGGCTCCCTGTTCCATGGTGCAGGTTATGCCAGAACCGACCCCTGGGCACCGACCCCCCATGGTAGCGCTGCGCTGGGGGCTCGACCCTGTGTGAACCGCAGCCCACTGAGGAAGCGAAACGCTTGTATGATTACAGACCACTAATAAACCATCCCTTGTCTGGAGATCATTATTTCTGGTGGTTTAAGCGTGAGCGCTGCACAGCCGCAGGTTTTGCTGTGCCAGTGGTACTGCCGCGCCGTCAGAGGGTGGAACAGAGCCGAGCTGCTTGCTGCAGGCACCGTGCCCTTCTGTGCATGCACGAACTGACAGCATCAGGCATCGCAGCGGGGCTCTGTTATTAGTCTGACCATATATATATTTCAAAGGGAACGTCCAAGAAAAATAAAGTCCTAACACTGTGAATTTTTATGCATGATTTAGCTACCAAGACCAGAACCTGGGACTACCTTTATTAACCAAAGCTAAAGACTTGCACCGTGCTGTGAGAACCAGACCTGGAAGCGTTAGGGATCTAATTCCAGGATTGTTTCAGTGAAAGGGGCTACTCCAGCTCCCTGGGGCCTGCTGAAATCCCCCCTTCAATTTACTGCACCCCATAACAAGGCAGCGACCACTTACAGGGCCCGGGGCACTTTTCTGTTCGCCCCCGCAGCTGTTTCGATGCGCTGTGCAGCATGGGGGGTCAAAGCCAGGAACAGCACACAGGAGGATGTGTGCTCACTGACAGAGGGAAGCCCAGACTTGGCAGAAGGCTGTTGTGCTGGTCACTGATGAAGTTTATCATTTGATTTATTACTAAAATGTTGTCTGTTATTGGTCGGGCTCCTGGGGGGACAGGGTTTGGGGCTGGCCCTGCCTGCAGGGAGGTGCTGTGGGTGGCTGCAGCAGGGACAAAGCCACTGAGCTCACCAGCACCCTGCAAGAGGAGGATGGACTCTGATGTCTTCTGTCATCTTCTGTACTGTCTAGTGTGAACACAAAATATGACATAAAACCATCAAGAAAAGCAAGCGAGGGAAGGAGTTTGGTTGCTCTGTCAGGAGGCTAAAATGCCCTTCTAAATCTCTGTGGTCAGCAGACTTTGTCCAGCTGGAAGTGCAAATCTTTTTTTGCAATATGTCTTGCTAAAAAAGGAAATGCTCTTTGTGTGTCTAGAAAGCTGTGCAACCTTTTATTTACTTATGGTATTAAAGGTGTTGAAATATCAAAGTCACCTGTAACCTGTAAGCCTAAATATCATATTCAAGAGCAATGGGGTTTTACTGAAAGAGAGCCTTCTTTTAGAAGGAAGGACAGGCTCTCCCATAAAAGTCCTGTTGCCTTGTTCTGATTAAATTTGTCCCCCCCGGAGGCCCAGTGGGTATTGATATGCCAACCTGTGGCTCTGTAGGCGTGTGGCACTACCTGACTCGCCTGCTTGCATTCCCACCTGACCTCTCAGTGTGTTGCCTGCGGTGCCCTTCTGCTTCCATTTCAGGATTTAAGAAGTGGGGAATGAAGGTGTCCTGTGCAGCGCACAGCGTGGTGACAAACAGCCACAGCACTCACACAGAGCACATGCCCAAGCCCCGTGCTGGAAGGGGAGCAGTGCCAGCGTGCCTTCGTCCTGTCGGGGCGAGCGGTGACGAGAGCCAGCCCCGTGGGGCCAGGGCCTTGCTCCTGCTGGAGGCTGCTCCTCGCCCCGGGACAGCCCCAGGCTCCAGCCCCGTGCCCACCATCACCTCGCCTGCTCACCGAGCTCCTGCCTGGGTGGCACAGCCCCTCGGTACCTGTGTGCCCGGCTCGCCCAGCAGCTGCCCCCAGCACAGGGCTGGGGATCAGTGCCCATGGTCCCCTGTTCAGCCTGGCCAGCGGCTGCCTAAAAGCCCACGTGTGATCATACCTTGGGATTTTTAATTCTTACCAGCTCTGGGAACTTAAATATTTGGTCCCTTTAACCCAGAAAATGTTGGCAGAGGAAAGTCTGTGAAAGCTTGAGGCGCTAGCAGGGCTGCCACACAGACACCTGATGGATGGGTAACTCCAGCTGATCGGGAGGGAAAAAAAGCTCATTTCATTAGCCTTCAGGCTGGAACCCAACGCAAGTGTCAGAGAACTTGGCCCTCCTCCACATTCCTGCTTGGCACGATGGCCGTGCCAACCCGCGCACGCCCACGAGCTGTGACGATCTCCTCTGAATAGCTTTCCTGTCACGCTGCCAGCCTCTAAACCCCACTGCAGCTACCCCTCAGCTGCAGTCAGTCCCAGAACGGTGTGCATTGAACACCGCTATCGGGGCTAACAAAGGAGCGCCCGGGCAGTCTGCAGCCCATCTGTGGGTGCGCTGGTGGAGCAGGGAGGGGGCAGCAGCCCCCCGGCATCACCAGCAGCCCCCCAGCATCACCAGCAGCTGGTGCCTGCATCTCCCTGTGCTCCCAGGGGTGCCTCACACTTCACTTGTAGTGAAAGACAGATTGAAATGAGAAAACCCCTAAAGCTGCCTGCGGGGCCACCTGCCTCTTGAGGTGCTGTTTGTCACTGCTCAGCAAGGGCAGGGCCCTAAGTGCTGGCAGCCAGGTAAAAACAATGCAGGTCTTTAAAATAAAGAACAAAACCCAACAAAATTGCACAGCTGCACCTGCAGGGATCATCACAGGTACAAATGCCCACACCAGCCCCATCGCCTGTTTACAGAGCTCCTTCGTGGGATCAGAGGAAGCCTCGGGTGCTCACGAAGCCAGAGTACACCAAAGCAAGAGGCTTTCTGATCGAGGCGCAGCACAAGAGGTGCCCTGCCAGCAGCTTATGTGCATGTAATCTGCCTTGCTCGTCAGCACGCCCCACCTGATTACAGTCAGGGCAATCCCGGAACAGGCAGGAGCTGGAAGAGGGCCCTTTTTCCTGTTTAAACACAATTACTTCTGCATTCAGGGCATTCATTCAGAGATGTACCACACAGACACCTCTGGGACAACAACATGGCCACACCACCAGACTGCCAACTGCAGCATCCCTTGTGTCCAGAAAGCAAAATATGGAGAACATTCTGTTGGTGAGATCAGATCTTGTGCATGCTTCAGCTGACTTGCTTTTTGAGTTACAAAAACCAAGCCCAGGTCCAACCCAGATCAGCCTCTCCATGACTGACCGAGTTCCCTTTGGCAGGTCTCACAGCACTGCCCCGCTCCCAAGACCTCTCTCCTGGAGCTGCTGCAGAAGCGAGGCTGCCCTGCAGGAGGAAGAGCAGCCGAGGGGTGCTGCACACCGGTGGATTTACAGCATCCACTGCCACTGGCTTCATTCTGCCCCAGGCAGGATTTGGGGAGCTCCAGCCACCAGCATCCCTGTGCAGACAAGGGTGCAGTTATGGGCTGAGGGAATGAAGGGTGGGCAAGGGTGGGAAAAAGCGAATAGGGAAAAAACAGAAACAGAAGCAAAAGAAGAAGGGAAAGGAGCTTTTTGCTTGAGGTTACAAAGCTTTCTGGCTTGGGACCTCCACATGTTCTGGGACTAAGGTGCAGCTTCTGGGTGTGCTGGTGGGCAGCCAGCTGCCACAGCCTCGTTTGCTAACTCCTGGAGCGACACGTGTCTATGTGGTCTATGCATATTGCGTGGGTTAGCAGAAAATCGCCCTAAAATCTATGCCATGCCTTCCTGGTCAGGACCCGCTGCCGGCAGAAGCACGTGTGAGTCACTGCAGATCGCCGTGGCCAGGCTGACATTTGGGGCTGCTTGTCTGCAGGTGTTTCCATATAGCAAACGGCGTTACCCAAACCTGCCTGCCTCCGTGGGGCAGGGGGCAGCCTGGGGCGCTGGGCTGTGGGCATGCAGAGCGCCTGGGCCCACCGTGCCGGCCTCCGGCAGCTCTCAGCAAATCTCCGTGGGGCAGCCCAGCCCGGCGGGAGAGCCTGCGGGGCCTCACTGCCCCGGCGGTGGTTGCGGCTGCTGTGCCGGGGGAGACAGGCGGCTCCTTCAGGGACAGATTGCTCCGTGGCTGAAACGTGAAATAATTGCAAGGCTCATCGCTAGCCCTGCTGCTGGCACCTCCAGCATCCTGCACCCAGAATATTTTCCTCTTGAGCCTCCCAGGACTGTGCAACTGTCCCAGCTCCCAGGAAACTGCCTTGAGAAGGACTTTATGGTCTTTTATACATATGAGAGGAAAACCTGACATCTGAAACATGCCACGGCTCTGACTTCGTACCGCTTTATGATGGCTTTGTACCGCCTTAAAAAGTGTAAATCACTTAGTTTTTCACAGTGGTCAAAGTTGGAGCATTTCCTCCAGTGCAAACTGTTTAACCAATGATTTAACTAAGCAGAGGCCTGCAGTTGTTTAGGCCAGGGTTTAGCTGGATGAGACACGGGCTGTTTGCTTTTACCTTTAAGTTACCTGAAGGAAATTGATTCTGTGCCCCTTGACAGCGGCACAGGCTGATGGCAGGGCACGTTGCCCATGGCATCAGCTGGCTCCAGGGCAGCAAAACGAGTGCCTGCCCAGCACAAAGTGTGCTGCAGTGTGGAGAAGCCGTGGGCTGGTTGCTTCAGGACAGACGGACACGGTGTGACCGCACAGGAGTGGGGTGCTCCGTTAGCACAATGTGTGGTGCTCTATAGCAGCTCAGGGAAACGAACCAAGGCGGCGAATGCCTGGTGTCTCTCCCCCGTAGAGGAAGGCAAGGATAAACCTACAGTACTTCCTCAGCCCCGCGGTATTTCCTGTTTGCCCTTCTGAAGTCAGCCCTGTTGCCTTATTAACTCACCATGTGACGGGAGGACTAGCAAATCTTTAATTTCAGAGAAATCATCATAACTAATTTCCTGATGACGTCTCTCTTTTATTCTGACAGGCTGAAAAATAAAAACAAGTATCTGGGAAGGCCGCTTCCGCTCGCAGCGGGCAGCAGCACTGCCAGCACTGCTCCCTGGGCCCCAGCTGCCGGGGGGCTTTGGCCTGGTCACAGGGGGCGGCGGGCAGGGGACGGGCAGGGGAAGGAAGCACCAGGGAGGAAAGAAGTGTGCCTCAGACATAGCTGGGGAGCTTCCATTGCAGTTCAAGCAAACTGCACAGATGTAGCACTTGCTGTGGAACAGCAGGCAGCATCTCCCACGTCTGGGACACGCACAGTCCCCTCCGCAGGGCCTGACCGGCCGCATGCAGCACCGCACCCAGCAGGCCGGCCCATGGCCCTGCCCAGCTCCCCGCTGCCTCGCTGCGGCAGGAGGGCAGCCCCACCAGTCCCACCAGCCCCAATTTCCCACACCTCTGCCTTTTTCTACCCCCTTCCACCACCACCTTCTCCCCTTGGGGATGACTCTGCCCTGTGAGCGCCTGCCCCCGCCTCACCCCAGGCCAGGCCACACCACAGGAAAACATCCCCGTGCCAAGCCCGGGGGCTGAGCACCATCCTGCCCGCACTGTAACCCGGGCACAAACACCTCGCGGGGCCGTGCTGGAGCACCATGCCGTGCCCCAACGCAGCAGCCATGCAGGACCCCGGCTCACACCGGTGCCTCCCTGTGCCAGCCTCACCGCAGCCAGCGAGCCTCAGCTTCCTTTGCCTTCCACATTTTCACAGCACTAAATGCAGCTGAGTCACCTCAGGACTGCTGCTTTGTAAAGGGGAAGCTGAAGCACAAAAAAATTCCACAAACCTGCCCAAGGTTACCAATTGCTAAAGCATGTTGAAAGCATTTTAAACCAAAAATCTTTGTCACGGCCCCAGGCTGATGTCCCACCCTGATAAAGGGGCATGGGAATGGGTACAGGAGCCAAGTGAGAGGGCGATGGAGTCCTCCTGGGCATCCAGGGCCCCGGCTGCTGCAGGACACGACCTCATGGCAAGGTGCCCATCTTCACCAGGGGCATATTTTGACCTGTGCCACAGCAGTATCAGGACATGTCACTGCTTTCAGCTCCTAGACTAGCAGGGTACAGAAGGAAGCTTTCAGAGGCGCAAAGGACACTTTGCAGTCTTCCTCCTACTGAGGACTTTAGAAGTACCTTGGATCCCACCCGAAGTGGCATGTAGGAACGGAGTCACCACACGGGCCTCTCCCATCACTACTGCTTCCAACATCCAAAATGCCAGGGCTCCACACACCACTCTGCTGACATTAATTAGGGGCTGACACGGAACGACACGGCGAGGGGAGGGCACCCAGCGGCTGCACTGACGTGGCCAGCGCATTGCCAGGTGACAGTGACATTGCCCCCAGACTGCAGTGCTGGCTGTAAATGTGCGAGGTTACATGAGCCTGTGCAATCGGGAGTTCATCGAGGAGTGATTTATTCCTCCTAGTAATAAATGGGGCTATTGCTGCAGCGGGTGACAATTTCATTTTCCTTTTCTGAGATTGTCACTGGCAGGATCACAGCTCACAACTGTGCTCAGGTTGTCTGAGGGATGAGGCCGTAGATTGGCTTGCAGAGGAGACGACTGGCTTAATTTCTCAGGTGTCATACTGGGACAAATGCTGGCCAAAGGTGTTTGCTCTCCTACAACACAAGCTGAGCAGGTATCCCATTAAAGTCCTGGGGTTTTGCACCAGATAGGTTTTCTGGTGCTCAGCTGCACCTTTTGGGGCCTGGCCATTTGCTCCCCCAGGGCAATAGCAGCATTTCCATCCTCATTCCTTAATGAGGTCTTAATTTCCCTTTTAACAGAAACCTGTGGCTCATGGGCTGATGGAAGTGATGTAGGGAGCTGTGGAAACATGATTTGGGGAGACACAGAAACACCCTTGCTGGCTGCCCACATCAGCTCCACAGGTGCTCCAGAGGGGACCAAGAAGAAATTGTCAATATCCCTACGTGGCTGAACCTAAAGGCCTCTTAGTAATGTAATTTAAATACTCAGGCATGTGAAATCATGGGTTTCTAAATGGCTTTTAAAGTTATCTCCCTAAATGGCTGTAAGAACTGTAATCATATCCACACATTTTATATGATACATACATAAATGCACAGATATATCTGAAGACATGCTCCTCCCTTGTAGGCTGCCTGTGCTCGAGCATCCAGTGCCTTAGGTGCAGGTATTAAAGCTCTGCAGATGTAGGTCTGAGAGCAGGGACCCTTCCCGTGAAGGGTTAACTCTGTGTGAGTGACCCATCCTCCGCTCCTCTTGGCTGGTGCTAATTAGGATGCTGCTGACGGCTGCCTTCTTCCCCTTGTGGTAATCACCTCCTTCTAGCTGATTAAAAAAAATATCTCAGCTGATACACAGAGGAGCACAGCAAGCGCAGGGCAGAGGTGCATTAGCAGCGCCCTTGCTGCTTCGGAAAGGTCACCAGAAGCCCCTTCACACAGCCACCACGTTTAACCTCCCCGCGGTGCTGCACGATTGTGGCAAGAATCAGAACTGTCTGCAGCCAAGGGAAAATGGCAAGTGAAAATTTGGGAAGGTCCAAAAAAGCATCGCAGCAAAACAGTTTGTGTGCATTTCCCCACAGCTGCAGGGTCTCTGCAGGCAGGAGGTGATGAGGTGCATTTGGGACTGACCCCGTGTTTGCTCTGAAAAAGCTGAAGGCACACGTCAGCGAGCAGCCAGGAGGCAGGAGCGCTGGAACGGGCAGCTCTGAGCCTGGCCGCAGCAGCAGGGATACTTGAGATGGAGACGACTGCAAAGCCCTCCTTGAATTTCAGTTTGGCAGCTCGGTATGCTGAACCAAAATTAAACAGCAACGAGAGGCTGAACAGCTCGGCAGCCTCTCCAGGCACTGTGCTGGGTCTGAAACAGGTACAGCACCCACCTGGCACCAACAAGCGCCATGAGTGGGGAGGAGCAGCTGAAGGGCAGCACAAAGGCACTGCAAATCGCACGTTTTGACTTTGTCTTGTTCACGTCTAGGTCAGCTGCAAAGGCCTTTCACTGCCACAGCTCCCCCTCGTATTCTGCAGGTCACAAAGCAGGGCTGAGAACATCTCAGTTTGGGGAAGAAACAGATGGCACTAAAAGGCTGGAAATTATATTTCAGCAAGACACAAGCGTAGCCCCTCTGCTGGAAGGAAAAAATGAGAGGAATGAAAAGGGCAAGGACAAGGGTTTTGTGCAAAACGTGCCCGTGTGGAGACAGGAGCGTCTCAGGAGACCCGCTGGAGGGAAGAGCTTTTGGTGAACGCTCCCGAGCCTCTCTGCACCTTGGTGTTTACTTTTCTGAATCACTTCAAGTGGTCTCGAGTTGCACCAGGGGAGGTTTCGGTTGGATATCGGGAAGAATTTCCTCACAGAGGGCGGCCAAGCGCTGGGACGGGCTGCCCGGGGCGGTGGTGCAGTCCCCGTCCCTGGGGTGTTTTAATTCGCAACCCCGCTCTGCAGGGCTGCCTGCACTGCACCTCTACGCTTACAGGTTTTAAAGGGGTCAGAGGACACAGTCCTTGCAATTTCTGGGTTTGGCCTCCATCTCTAATGCCCTCATGTTTATTAAGCTGGAACAGCAGACACCTCCGCCTGCTCTGTGAGCAGGGCAGCTCTTCACATGGCAGGCTTGGCTCACCCGCCCTGGAGAGGGCCGATTTCCATGAACTTTTGAAGGACTCTTCTAAGAGGGTTGGGTCTGAAAACTCCATTTATTTCGAAAGGTCTTCTGTGTAATGCATCGATTTGCTGTTCTGCCTTCAAGCCTGCCTGTTTTATTACTTAAGGAGCCTTGAACATATTAGAAGTAGCTGCCTAATAAAGAAATATGTGCAATTATCAGCAGCTAAGGAGCAACTAATGATGCAGCATGGATCCCAGCTGGGGCTTGTACATTGGATGCAGCAAGGCAAAAGGCTCCCCAAATTACACTGCTGTCACCTACACTGAGAAAAATGCCATGAATGCCTTCTGCTGTTGCTGGGCTGCAGTATCTGCCTTGTGTCAGGACAGAGAAAAACCCATAAATGCACTAAGACAAAATGCAGGATCTCTTCTGGACTCAGCCGAGTTCCTGTCCCATGGGGGACAAGCCGAACCACGCCATAAAAAGCATGAAACCGACCTCCCACGGGACCCTGCTGCGAGGCTGCCCCGGGGCAGTGCCTTCCTGGTGCCTCCACAAGGCACATCCTTCACTCAAACCCCTCAGGGGAAATGCCAGCAAGCACCTTCCTAGACCAAATTGTGTCTGTGAAGGAGGGAAGAAAGGGAAGAATGAATTGTAAACACCAACGATAATTATTCGAGGATGCGTATGAGCACGTCCTGGCTGCAAAGGGAAGGAGAAGAGGATGCTGTGCCCCCTGCGTGCTTTGTGCTCCGGCCTCCCCACCTTTCTGTCTCTTCCTAGTGAGAACCCACTCATTTCCCCCTGCTTCTCCACCCCTCCAGCCCCTTTCCCCACGCCTTTGCTTGCTGGGGTCTCCTCTTGGCTGCTCAGTGCCCCCAGGGATGCACCCAGGCTCGGCGCTGCCGCTGCCTGCCCTGAGCAAGGGCAGAGGCAATCGCTGCCAGCCCGCGTGTGCTGCAGAGCCTGCCCAGCTCCTTGCCTGTGGCTGGCAGAGCTCCCTCGGCTCTTTTCCCTGCAGAGACACCCCAGGGCATGGGGCTGATGTGCTGCTCCATCGCCTCCCAAATCCCACCGCTGATGATGCTGCCTCAATGCAAGGAGTGAAACCAGAGAAGGGCAGCTCCGCCTGGGCACTGCGGGATCGATTTGGGATCTGCTGCCTCAGCCAGCCTAGCATGTATATTGCAGACTTGTAGCTGAAAAGAGAGAAATGTGTCTGTTTTGTGTCCATGCTGGCCTGGTGGGCTGAGCTCCCGGCACCTTTCCCTCTTCCCCTGCAGCAAAGCACCGAGGGCACCTCCTCGAGGGCAGCACGCGGAACCGGGGGGCACTGGAGCCCCCCCATCTGGAATGCTCTGCAAGGTAACTTCGTCACTGTTGCTTGTAATTAAGTTAGCAAGAACTAATAAATGTAATTAAAAAGCCAAAACAGATGCCTGAGATGAGATCCCAAATTTCTGATTGATTGCTTATCTCCTTTAAACAGAAGATCTGAATTCCTGGAGCATCAGGCTTCCTCCTTGTCTGGCTTTCAAATTCTGCTGAAAAAAATCTTATTGCCATAAAAGGCACCTTCCTAAAGCATTTCTGCAGCATTGCGTTAGTGATTTGATTACACGGGGCTGTACTTTAAGTCAGTGGAGTGGAGCGAGTTACTGCAGTAGACTAATACAATTTTTGCAAGCCTGCAGAGCTGTTTTCAAATCTCTTAGGGTAATTAATTAGCGATATCCCTTACAAACTTTGGCAGAGCTTTGCCCTAGGTGTGAGGGCAATGCAGCTCCACAGAAGCTGCTTGTGGCTGTCTGGCTAACGGGAACCAGTGGCTTCTCCGTACATTTTTGTATGCTCACCTCTGCTTTTGTTGTGCTGGCTTCCCACAAGTGGCAAAGCCTGAGCTTCAAGCGACACTTCGGAGCTTTATGTTCTCCCCCCAGAATGATGGAGGAGCAGATTTAGCACAATTCTACCATGTGGTAGCACAGAAATGGCCTTTTACTGAAACAGGGGACTCGCAGGAAGATGAGGATCGCAGCACCCACTGCCCACAAGCAGCCCAGGAGGCAGCCGCCGACATGGGGAGGACGGCTGGGCAGGGAGCACGAGGCACCCACCTCGACCCTCCAGCCCTCTGTTAATCTGCTCCTGCCTTTGGGAGCCGTGTTTGCTCCTGAAAAGGCTTGAGTCTTTTGAAAAATAGGGTATTTTTTTTTTTTTTAAAGAAATGTAGATGTTTTTTCATTTTTTTTTCAAGGTTTGTTATATTCACCAGGCTCTATAATAGCGGTACACCTCAGTATTTGTGCACCCACTGCTTTAACAGCAAAACCAGTCATGCACATCACATTGTGCCCTGACCCCACAGGGACACCTGTGCCCCAGTGCTCTGCAGGGCCACCAGCAGCTGGGCTCCACCCAGCGCTGCCCCTGGGCCAGGGCTTGGGGGTCCCGAGCACAGCCGCCCTTCTTGCAGCCTGAGGGATGAGCACAGTGCTCTTCTGCCTTGAATTTCGGTCCTGCTCTGGCCTCTCCACTGCTGCTTTCACCATCTGGTTTCACACCATTTTTGGCATCACAACGGGGAGGCCACGCGTTGTTTTGTTGGCCCCGATTGATTCCTTGCCCTGTGGTTACCGACTGCCTCCAGCTCAGCCACGCTGCGTGGGGACCGGAGGAAGCCTGAGTCAGTAGGTGCTTCTGTCACCTCACCAAAGGCTTTCCTAGATTGAATGAAGGCAGTAGGAGCGCCAGCTGCCGCTGGGCAGAAGCAGGCTGCCCAGCCCCTCCTCGCCGTGCTGTGCCGGGCTTGCAGCAGCGCAGGTCGGGGTGCGGGCCTGGGGACCCCTGCTCCCATGGCACTGAGCCCATGAGCACGGCTGGGGGGCACCGCTGGCACCAGGGGCACGCTGCCCCACTGCCAGCATCGGACGTGAGCGTTCAGAACATGTTTTCTAGACAGGAAGAAAAACAATTGGACAGGAACGTGTTTCTGTTTTGTTCGCTCTGCATGACCTCACCCCTCTTTATTTTCAGTTTCTCCAGGCCATTGTGCACCTCCAGTCACCGCAGGCCACCAGCCCTTTCTGCCTCTGGTAACGTCAGCTTCTCAGCTTTCCCTCCTGCACTCTGCTCCTGTGAAGCCTGCACCTTTCTCTTTGGGCTTGCTCCACCCATAAGCTATTTTTTTTTCTCCTTAACACTGAAGAGCAGGTGATGGGGTTGGCAAGGTCAGCACTAGAGAAGGTGGCCCCGGTTATGTCAGCTCCTTGGGGTTTCGCTCGCTTCCCACCAAAGACCACCATTGCTCTGCCAAAGGACGACCCTGTTGGTGCTTGCCTGGGGGCAGGCTGAGGCTGAGGGAGCTCGGGGGAAGCTCCTTCACTGATGCCCCCAGTCCCACTGCTCTCCGTCCTGGCTGCAATTTGCGGCCCCCACTGCAAGCAGACCTGCCAAACCCACACCGCACGCCCCTGGGGATGGGCACACACGTGTCAGCGCTCGGCAGGGCTGACAGAGGTCACCGGCTTCTGGCACCTGCCAGGTCCAGCCTAAACCGAGACCATCAGAAAGAAAATCTGCACAATCTGTTTCAGGGTGAAATGTGTCTGGTTGTTCTTCTGCAGACGATGCAAATGCTTCCAAAATGAATGATTATTGTACCCATCAAATCCCAGGGGATGGAAGTCCACACTGCTGGCCACGGCCACTGGCTCCCACAGGTAGAGCACTACAGGACCAGCGTTGCGGTGCTGATGTGTGTGGGCAGTGCTGGTAAGCAAGAATTTGGCTTGCTGACTTGTAGCCAAGGGAAAAACACAGATCCCTGCACAAAAACTGCTATTCTAAACAGAATGCCTGCCCGCGCTTCCCAGGGAGACAACAGTGACTCATGGTAAAGGAGACGGTAAGCACAGCACCCCGAAGTGCATGCCACATCCTTCAGTGCAAGCAACTGATCCTAACTGGCTGATGGCAACTAATCCCTGTATCTGCGATGGGAGGAGGAAAAAGCATTAATTACAGCTGGTAATTAACATCTGTGGTGGGAAGAACCGTTTAACCTTGAAATAAGGATGAATTAAATTTAGGCACGGAGCTGCCCGCAGTGAGAGCAGCAGCACCAAGCTCCCAGGTGGGGCTGGAGGCCGGGAACAGCGAACAGCAAGGCTAACAGAGAACAGCCTTAATTAAGCCCGGCAAGCATTAGCTTGCCTCCAAAGTTTTCTACAGTGCGTACAGGGAGGCGATAGCACTCAGCGTGTCAGGGAGCTGCTGATCCTGCCCGTGGTGCAGTGGCAAAGGGAGATGATGCCGGCAGCTCCCGAGGAGCACAGTGTGACACAGGGGCTGCGTGCGGGAGCTCAGCCCCAGCCCCGGGGTGTCCCGTGCCTCACGCTCCCCCTTCGCTGTGCTAAACAGAGCCAAATTCAGCTCCTTTGGAGAACCCAGTTCTGCCCGGCACGGCAGTCTGAGCCTAAGCCAGCAGAAGCTTGCAGGCAGAGCAAAGTCAGGCCTGTCCTATCTGACAGCCCCCTTTCTGCTGTGGGTTCCTGCATTTTGGGACAGGGCTGTGGGTCTGGCACCAGACCCAGGCTCTTCCAGGCGAGAAACCCGTTCCATGAGCGGGCTGGGGAGTGCTGCTCCGTGCTGCTGGGCTTACCGCTCCCTTCCCGTTGTGCCTGAGGAGCGGCACCCACCCTTCCTACTCCGCAGGCTACCGGCACAAAGGCATTCTCACCACACAATGCCCTACCTGGCGGCTCCTTCCCCAGCCCATCCTGCCTGCAGACGTCCTGTCCCCCAGCCCCCTCCAGCCCCCGGGGGCACAGGCATGGCTATGGCTCTGCAGCAAAGCCCAGCTCACTGCTTTGGGGTCCCGGGGAGGTCTGCACCCCATCACCTCACACCTGCCCCACAGCCACAGCACCAGTGCCCCACTGGGGACACATCCTGGCGTGGGGATGGACGTGGGTCCCAGTCCTGGCCATCGCCCCGAGCTTGGCAGCGCTGAGCAGGCGATGGTCAGGGACAGGCAGTGCCTTCGGCTGCTTTACTCCATGGACACACCAGCGCATCTCAGCAGCCGCTGCTCCCGTGTGCAGTGCAGGGATGTTCAGCTGAGGCTTTGGGGCACAAAGCACCTCTGCAACCTGTCTTGTGTCTGTGTTCACTGATCCCACACAGAGCAGAGAATTATGCAATGAATTACGCTCATTTGGCAGGAGCGCTGTGGTTGCATTCCTGGTTTTCCAGTCTCAAACAGGCAGTGAAACTGAGCGAAAATAAGAACTCTGCCACCTAGAAGCTAAGTGTGCAGGGCAGCAAGGAGACGTTTCTGAACGACATGGGCACTCTTCAGAGTTACAAATGCATAACTGAAGCAGGTGGGAACACTTCAGACTCGGCATTTCCTCAGTTTATTACCTGCTCCAGTTGCCTGCAGAGCATGTCCCGTTCCTCACCAGGAACCAGTGTGCATCCTCCCATAGGCGTGCAGAGCCAGCACTGAGGGGGACATCAGACAGCGCTCAGCTGGGGCAGCTCTCGTGGGAGAACCCAGTGCCACTGCTCCGTGCTCACCTTCCTGAACTTTTCCATCTCGCTGCCCCGCTTGGTGGTTCCTTTCCAAAGCCTCCCCATGGCAGCCCGTGCCATCCGCTCACTGCTGGGTGCCACAGTCCCGGCCACACGGCGCTGCCCGGGGTCTGCCCAAGGCAACCGCACACCGACCTGCCCCGTGCAAGCCCCTTGCTCCTGCCAGCATCACCCAGAGCAGGTGGTTGTCTTGGAAGTGCTCCTCGCTCACCTGCAGCCTGTGCCTCCCAGCAGCCACCCGCCTTGTCCGCAGCACTGTCCCAGCCGGTGAGCAGGAGAGCTGCCGGGGCATTTCCTCACCGTGACCACAACCCTGCTCAGCCTGTGCCGAACCGAGACACCCCTCCTCGTACAGGGCAGCACCTTGGCTGCACTACAGGCTAGATAAACACCGCCAGAGGAAAACACAGCATCAGGAAAGGAGAAACTCAGAAAATCTTGTGTTACAAAGCTGAGTTGCTGGAGGACAGTGTTTGCACATGGGGGACCTGGAGTTTTCTTCCCATTGGGCATCAGTTTGTAAGCATGAAGCTGCACTAACGTAACTTTTACAGTCACTTGTAACTCTAGCGTCTGTATTACACAGAGTAAACTTTTTTAAAAAAGATTTTTATTTTATTTTATTTTATTTTATTTTATTTTATTTTATTTTATTTTATTTTATTTTATTTAAGGAAAGGGGTCATACAGATAGAAAGGCAAAACAGATGTTTCTAATGGCAGTTCCTGTCCAGATCCCTACTCCCATTTCTTGAAATTGAGGCAATTTTCATACCAAGAAGTGTTTCATATGTCAGGGACAAACCACAAGGGCTGAGTCTGACAGCATTTATTAGGAGCTGACCATGGCTAGGACGAGAAAAAGAAACTTCTACATTAAAATAAACTTCTTCATTAGTTCCAGTCACAACGGAAACTGCCGCTTGGGAAACTCACTGATACAATTCTTGGTGCTCATGCAAGCCCTACTAAGGAGAAAGATAAGGAGCACAACACTAAAATAAACTCCTCAGCTCCCCGGGGAGTTCCCCCACTGCCCAGAAAGCACCCACGTGGAGGGGACCTGTGCCATGGCCGAGTGCTGCTGGTGGCATCCCCATCCCAGGTCCCCCAGGGACACTGCCCCCTCCAAGGCTGCCCCAGCTCTGGGTGCACAGGCAGGGAACAGACATGGAAGGAGGTTTGGGGTGAAACCTGAACCAACAAACATCAGACGAAGAACCTGGTGACACAGTTTGTAAACCAACATCATCTTTTTACAAAATCCGTCGCATTAATCTATTAAGCAACCAAGATTAGAAACCAGCTAAGAGACAAGGGAGTAATGAACTGTTCAACTTTACTGGAGACAGTGGAAGTGCAATAATTATTTAAATACTGAAAACAGAGGAAACGAAGGCCATAAAATCCTTCTCAAAATGCTTTAGTCTTGCGGAACTCCACATCACAAGATATTCTGTTGAAAAGAAAACTTTCAGAAAATGGGGTAAACACGGCTAAAAGCAGCAATCGCTGCGCAGAACAACTTGTCGATCCTTGTGCTTCAGGCTGTACATTAGCCATGAAATGTTTGGGCAGCCCCTTTAGCAGTCAGGGCACTTTGTGGTGGTCCATGAGAATAGTTTCTGCATTTTCCTGTATATTTGCTCATTTTCCTTTAAAAGCAGACAGACGCTATGTCAGCAGCTCTTCATTCTGACATGGGGAGACTCTGGCAGCCGAGCCCTCGGCAGCATGGCACCCAGGGCAATGCATTCGGGATTTAGGACTCTTCACATTTTCCACATGCGGACATGTGTGATCTTGCTTTATCACTCGTCTTTTGAGGGTATCCAGAAACCAGTAATGCCTGTGGAGTAAGAGCTAAAAAACAGTGAATTCCAAACAAAACCTTTTTGTGGTCCCTCCCGCCAGATTTTAGCACTTCATTTTGGTAATACAAGCCCCCTTCTTCGCACTCTCTAGCCCAACTACATAATCCATCTAATTAAATGCATCCTTCATTACACACATTTATTCCTGGATTTAAAAGTACCTTCACATAACCGAAGTTCAGGCATGGATCTAGCTTGAGAAAACCACGCATACCCTAACGTCTGCCTTTGCTCCCAGGCCTGCCGGTGGAGCTGCACACACCGACACGGGTGGCTCTGAGCCCACAGGCGCTCACACCCTCCCTGCTGGGGAAGAGACCCAAATTCTAAAATTAAACGACGATTAAACCAAGCATTTTCTCAGCTCACTGTATCAGCAGCCACTGAGTAATTCACAGCAGATCTAAGATTAGCTAACAAAGTGCGGTGATTCACCAGCCAAGCCTCCACGCCGCCGGGAAAATTCATTTTTTCTGTAGCAACTGAACTTCAGCAGTGGAAATTATAAATGAGGAGAGGCTACAGCGACGTGAGGACTCTTCCTTAAATCTCACCGATACTGATGTCAGTGTCGGACACCGGCAGCGGTGCGGGCGCGTGCCCGGGCGCTGTGCAGCAGCGAGCTGCCTGGCCCCGCTGCTCCCCGCTGCTCCCTGCGCCCGGCCGGGCAGAGGCACTCGGCGACACAGCCCCAGCCCGCCAAGCCTGATCCCAAACCCTTCATTAGCTCACACCCATAAGCAAATTAAAACCATACTGATTCATTACAGGCTTCTGCAAGCAATATTGCTGAGCAAAATTACGGGGTGGAGGAAAGTCATAAAGAGAATTAAAGCAGACAGATCCCCCACCCCCAAACCAGGAATAAGATGAAAAACAAGACCAAATTTCAGGGACGGGGTAGATGCATGGCTGCAGACCCAGGTCCAGCTTGCTCGCAAGCCTCCCGAGCGCAGGGGGCTGCAGCTCCCCCATCCTGGTCCCTGTGCCACAGCCCCACACTTGCCCCCCTGGCAGCAGGAGCCCCCCCAGCAGCACCGGGTGCCATCCTGCTCTGCCCTCACCTCCCGCCTCCTGCAAACCTGCCTCTGCATCCCAGCCCACGCTCACCCACGTGCACCCTATGGGGAAGCTGTTTCAGGGCTCGGCCCCAGTTCCCTTCCCCTTCCCCCAGGCTGTGGGTGAGGCTGTGCCGTGGGGCTGGCAGAGGCAGGGGGCAGCTGCTGGCCTGGCCAGACCCCTAGCGCCAGGAAGGAGGAGCCCCCCCGTGCCCTGCGGTGCTAATGCTTCGTGTTCACCCACCTCGGGTTCGTCACCATCTCCATCAGGAAAAGCAACCACAGCCTTCAGCTCAGAAACCCCCAGGTGGGTCAGTTCAGCTGCACTTTAGAATATATTTGAAATAGAAAATCTCTTTAGCCCACACTAGGTTTTTGTTACCAAAGCCAAATGTTCTAGCCTTTAATATCTATTTCAAAAGAACTCACGATTTGTGTTCCCCCCACGCAAAAAAAAAAAATAAATTTTAAAAACATCTTGCCTAAATTTGTGTTCTATAATATGCACTTATAAAAAAAAAGTTCAGGGGAAAGAAAATACTTTCTGTACAAGACTGGGATTGGATTGGATTGGATTGGATTGGATTGGATTGGATTGGATTGGATTGGATTGGAGCAGCTCCCTCTTTAGCTGGGAGGGCTGGAGCAGGGCTGGAGGGCCCGGCTGTGTGGCTGAGCCCCCTGCCCTGTACTAACACAGGCAGACCCCGTCCCCAGCAGCCCCACACCTTACCCAGCCTCGTGCTGCACCTGAGCCCAGGCTGAAAGCCCAGAGGTTCTGCAGCTGGGTGCAGCCCTGCCTGCTGCAGGGCTGATGAATGGGGGCCGTGTGAGCCGGGCACCACGGCCCCCACAGACACCCCAAGGGACAGGGCAGGGGCAGCCCAGGCCCCATCCGTGTCCCACACAGCCACCAGGTCTCGCAAAATAACCACTAATCCCTAGACACAGGGAAGAACCCATCAATGCTGCCTAGAAATCCTCTGCTGCAAGTAGGAATAAAAATGGATAGTAATAATAATCTTAAGACCCAGCAAAATAAGAGAATTACTGTGTACCAGAATAGCTGCCATGCCTTTGGCCAGCATAAGGCTGCTTTCACCTTTAAGGATGGCTGCTCAGGTTCCCAATTTCTCCTACCTATGAAGAGAAGCTGCAGCCCCAGAAAGAGGTTCTGTTTCGAGGTTGCAGCCAAGCCAGCAGGATATATAAACGCAAAACACAACTACTGCTGAAGTGCAGTGAATTCAGACATAAAGATAGTTTTTTTTTTGTTTTGTTTTTGTTTTTGCTTTTTTTTTTTTTTTTTTTTTTTTTTTTCCCGAGGGAGTGGTAGAAAACCCCACAAGAACAAGACCGGTGCCGGGAGCAACTAAACCAAACTAGCAAGGACAATGCGGTGCCGCCCTACCAGGCTAGCCCTGACTGGAGCTCTGGTGCTGATTTTCACCAAGGTCTGACCCCACGGGCTCATTCTGCACTTCCAGCAGCCCCCTCAGCGCCAGGCCCCCTGGCCGGGGTTGCTCTGTCCCCCCAGCAGCTCGGGCAGCCTGGCCCCACACCAGTGAAGGGAGCGTCTCAGAGGCCTGGGCGCATCCCCGGGGCTGCTGTGTGCAGGCGTGATGGGCAAAGCTGGGTGGCTGTGATTCTGCTTTGTTTAAGAAGCAGGGAGGAAGTTTTCTCTTAGTGAGAAAAAGTGCGGAGAAATGCCCAGAAACAGGACCTTAAGGAATGCTGCACAAGTCAACTGTGCAAAATCCTCTCCCTGAGAGCGGTCTCATCAGGTCTGCCATGAATGACAAAGGCAGAGCTGTTTGCGAAACAGATTTTCACCCCATTCACTTTAAAATTTCTTTTCCCCTATTCAATACTACATCACAAAAAAGCTGGATTTCACAGTCAGACTATGCAAAATGCTTACTCCAGGTCACCAAGCAGCCCGAGGAACTGAGCAGTTCATGCTATGGGAAGGGCTGGCATGGTTTTTCCCGTAGGCATGGGGGCACGCCTGGTTCCCAGCCCCACTGGCGGTGCACACAGCCGGACAGCAGCACGGCCCCATCCACAGGGCGCTCTGTGATGGCTGCAGCCACCCCGCTGCCCAGGCCTTGGGCCGGGCTCTCGGCTGCCCTGGTGGCAGCAGGGCCGGGCTCTTGGTGCCCCCCATCACAGCGTGGCAGGGAGATGCCTGAACAGAGCCCCCACCGCCTCCCCTGCGGCCCTGTGCTCACCGGCCATCGCCAGCCGGCAGCCTCCCAGCCAGAGCCGACAGCAGGGCAGGGCAAGGTGCAGGGCACAAAGGCCTCACCGCACCGAGCGGGCAGGCAGGCAACCGGCTGAGTCCCATCTACAGCTTAGGATCCCCAGCGGAACCCAAAACGCACGGCTTTTTACTCTGTAAGCCGCTGTGAGGGCTTTGTTGGGATATACAAGTTACCTAAATAGCGCCCCATGACGTGCTACGACTCTGACACGAGCCCAGCAGTGGGTTCGAGCGGGTGACGGACCCGTTCCGCCCCAGTTCCTTGCCAAGGGAGGTAGCACAACCCAAGGTAATTAAGCCGGCTGGCTGCTGGGGAGACCAAGGCAGAATGCACAGATGCACGCTGCCATTTTCTAAACCAGCGCTCCATTCCCAAATCAGCATCTCTGCAGTCCCTGTCCCTCACCTGCCGATTTTCTGAGTCACCCCACATCGCACAAAGCACCAGAAGCTATTAGGTCAGGCCACCTACTGGGCCTATTAGAAGTAACTACGTGTAAGCCAGAAAAGCTAGGGTAAAAATTCGGTAGAAAATGCTGGTTTTGAACAGAAGATAACCAAACTCACGCTCCAGTTCTACAAAACATGAGGCTTCCCCTTGACAAGGCTGGAATCCTACCAGGCAGGGCGAGCTGAGAGTGAGCCTTCTATACCAAGGGCGTCAAGGAGACTCTCAAGACTTGAAAAACTTCTCAAAGTGCATTAGACGTGAGGCTAAATAAAAGGAACGTAGATTATGCACATATAGCTGCGATCTACAGATTCAGAATATTAGCAAAACACCTTATGACAAAAAAATACTGGTAAGGTTAGTGTTTGTTCAAGTCAGAATAAAATATTAGGAAAAAAAAAAAAGAAAAACAAGCTTAAATCTGCAGGGCTCACATTTAGGAAATCAGCTGTTCGAGCTGAAGCACAGCTGTAGTGTTCAGGAGGAAACCTCCAAAACCACAGTGTGGAGCAGAGGAGACTATAAAAAGCCTTTAGTGTAACAAGAACTGAGATGGACCGAAAAAGGCCCACCATTTCCTCGAGCCACGTACAAGTTCTAGAAGTGCACAAAGGGAAGCCTCAGGAATTGCGCAGAGCACAGGAACTGGGCAGTGGTGTTCAAAGGGCAGCACAAAACCAATTTGCACACAATACGAAGGACAGCTTGCTACCCTGGAAGAATTTCCACTTAGCTTTCAGCCTAATGGAGCTTTTATTTTGGTGGAAAAGACTTGAGTAAACCATTTGAGACTTTGTGTTATTAAAAATGACAATTAGAAACTTCTGCAGTAACTTTTTAAAATCAGATAAGAAATGAAATGTCAGCGTGCTCCTGGCTTATGCTTCTACATTTGCTGAGAAATTCTTGTCATTTATCTGCATAATGGCCAAGGCAAAAGAGGCAATTTGCTGCTGGATTTTCACACTGAGCCCTGCCAAAACTGAAGAATAATCTTTTCAGTGAGGCGAAGCGAGCAAGCCTCTTCAATTCCCATGCGCAGGTCCGAAGTTGTGCCTTTTATTGGGATATTGTCTACGGCTGGTGTGTAAACCCACTTGTAGAACTGAGCCGCTGATTAAGAGCAGGATGCTAACATTCAGTCCACTCGCATGCCCCCTAAGCACCATTTCCTTTGTCTTTATTGAAAATCTCTGTAGCAGTTCTTAGCAAAGTGATCAACAACCTGGTGACTCACCTGCAGCGCCTCACTCATCTGCTCCATCCTTTAAGCTGGCGTTAATACAGACACGTGTCAGGTGTCAGGCCACCTGGCTGTCCCCAGGGTAAAGAGGAAAGAAAAAAAAGGGCCACCAGATGCAACCTCCCAGTCCCCCGGGGACAATGGCCCCAGCGCCTCCCCTTCCCCCCGGCAGGAAAGGGCACCAAACCAGTTCTGTCCCTGCTGCTGGCAAAGGATCGGTGAGGGCTCAAACCAACCTTTTTCCTTTACCTCTCCGCTTGCAGCAGTACCAGGTAGTGAAGTGTTTGCTCTCCGAAGGGCCCAGCGATCTCAGGAATGTCACACGCTCAGGTGCAAGGAGGCTGCTGCCCTCTGCGAGACATGAAGCGTGCCCTGGTGATGGGGCAGCAGCAGGACGCAGTGAGATTTAGGGGACGAGTGGGAAGGTTTCTGGCTGGTGACACTGGGCACTCCCCCACCAGCCCTGTGGGGCACAGCTGCTGCCCTGAGCCCCCGCGTTTGGCAGCGTTAACCACAGCTGCAGGACGGGCAGTTTCCACTGAATAACACCTGGCAGAGGTTACATGCACCAGAGGTCTCACCACAGAGCCCAACGATCACAGAAACCCCCATTGGGCCGTTCCCTCTGAAATTACCCTACCCTGAGGACTACAGCCAGCAACAGGGAAGGGACACGGCTTGATCTTACCTTCCCGACCTGCCTCCTGTCGCTCGCAGCACTGACACGAGCTAGAGGAAAACACTGGCACCAGGCACAAAGACTTGTAACTCGTACCCAGCAGAGACTCCACCACCCGGCTCGTGGATGTTTCTGCCTGCCCATGAGACTGAGTGCCATCTGCTCGCCTTCTCATGGAAGCAGCAAGTACTCACCTGCTGATCTTGGCCACGCCAGGCACTGAGCAGCCTTCCTGCTCAGGAAGAGGGGCAGAAGCAGCCCATCACCAGGGAATAGACAGGCACTTTTCATGGAGCACGGGGCTTTGCTTATTTTCATTTTGACCTTCTTTTTAATGAACAGAAGGCCACTTGTAACTCCCTTCAGCTAACTGCTGCAACATTACAGCCAAAAAGCTCCATGACGTTTTGGCAGGGGCTTTGTACAAGGAAGAGCTCCGTGAGTATAAAATACAGAAACTACCTCACATAGCCATCAGTTAACCCTAAGCCTAGCTCAAGAAGACGCTAGGAAAACAAACAAACAAAAAAACACACACAAAAAAAAACACACATGAAATTTCTGAAGACAGACAGACAGGAGCTGAGAAAGGCAAAGCTGTTTTCTCCATGAGCAGGAGCACTCACTGCACAAGAGCATCTCTGCCAAAGCAGTCTGCTTTGGGGATGGGCACAGCGGATGCCCAGGTAAACAACTGCTTCACAAAGGCTTTACACAAGGTGCAGGAACACATTCCTTCTCTATACACTGCAGTCTTTTTACATCTATTTTTGGAAAACAGGAAAATTATTTGTTTGCAGGGATGGCCAAAATTCATCTTGGGAGACAGACGTCCTCTTTCAGTAATGCACTTCAGTTTGCATGGTATTTTTTGGTGTTTGTGTGTGTTTTTTTTTACTAGTCTTCCAACTGTTTTAAAGCAAACAACTTTGACTGGCTGTGTGCTCTTACTGAGACTGAGAAAAAGGTGGTTTGTTTTTCTGGTGTTTACCTTTTCTTGTTAAACTTTGTTGTTGTTACACAGAAAAGGGAAGTTCTGACCTCTCTTGCTGATGTTCAGAAGACCGCATCATGAACAAGCATGAGTCAGGAAATACGAGCTTCTGTGTTCTTTGAATTCAACAATAGTTAATCAGTGTTTGCTGCAACAGATTAAGAACAAACAGGAAGCGGAATCTGTGCAATGCTCCTTTACCCTGAAGCTAATCTTCTAGCCCACGCAGACGACATTTTACCTACCAGGGGCAACTCTGAACTCTTCTCCCCAGCACTGCAAGCAATAGATTATCGTGAATTCTGACACTGGGGGAATCTAGAGGAAAGTGCGATTACTGCCAGAGAAATCCAAAGAAATTAAGTGATACTTTTCAAAAATACGAAGAAATTGAGTGATTGTTTCAAAAGCTTGGCCACAGTTCACTTTAGTTTGTAAACAATTTCTATTCTAAGTTAGACACACAGAAGCTATAAGCTGTTTTCTTTGTTTGTTTGGTTTTGTTTTTTCTTTAAAGACTGACGGTCGTTTCTGGTAATATGTGAGGATGAGGATTCCTTCTATCCAGCAGCATGTGTTCAAGAGGCCTTAATTTCCACTCACTGACTAGATGTTGTAGACACAAGAGTTCATTCTCCACTCGGTGCCATCAGGCTAACCACCCACCTCTGCACACACAGCACAAGCAAATCAAGGCTGTCCTGCCTGCTGTTTCAGGTGACTTTAGAAAGCACACATTGAGGACACACAACCATCCAAGTTACCAGCTGGCTGCTTGTTCGTGTACTTCAAAACGCTGATTCTCTCAGCTCTGCAATAAACAACGTTAGAAAGCTTTAATATATGCAATGACAGCCACATTGTTCTGTGTTGCACATTTTCCAAGTTTTAATAGACACAAAAGTGAGTCCATTGTACTTAAGACACTACAATGATTCCATTCTATTGCATGTCCTGCTCCAATTACATTTCTCAGAATACAGTATTGAGTAAAAGTTTGGTAGCTTTAAAATTAACAAGTTTGTGAAATCTGTAAGTAAAATAAAGCAGCAGCAATAATTTTGGGGGTTTTATCAAGAATAGCTAACTTTTAGGTAATAAATACATTCCAAGTTGTGTTTTTGCTGTTCTCCTACTTCATTGCTGTATGACTTGTCAAATTCTCATCTTAGGTTAAGGGATCCTTAAGACTTTCCTGCCAGCCTCACGCCAGAAGAGCCGCCTAGCTCCACGTCCCCGTGCCTGTCACCTTTCACGATGGTAAGCAGAGCAATCTGACAAGGAAACCCGTCCTCCTGTCTGCGCGTGGCAACCTCCAGATTCTCCTGGGGAGCAAGTCAGGATGTTTACAGACTTCGTGACACTCTAGGAGAACAGCTGTGCTCTTATCTTCTGTTACCTTGAAGAAAGTGAAAGAGGGAGAGGTTACTGCAGGCGCACAGAGCCGACCGAGCGCAGTGGCGAGGCGTGCTCTGGCTAAGCGGAGCCTGGCATGCTGCTGCTGCCACGGCAGGATAGCGCCTACGGCTTGGGAAGAAACTCATCACGTTAGCAGAGCTAAAGAAAAAGTGGGCATTTTCTCCAAGGGAGACATGATATGAGTTTCAGTATGATAAAGGTCTTTGGTCTCTGCCTTGAAGACCTTTTAGTCTCTACAGGTGGGCACCGTAGGCTAATCTGCCCCAAGTCCCTCTATAGAGTGCCATGTGAAGAGCATCTGCTCAGTCCTGCCTCCGCTTTTCAAACTCGATCTATAAAATAGGATTATTTCCCTCCCGAGAGCAAGCCTTACGGAAGCTTTTCTAAGTACCCGCAGCTGCTCAAGACATGGACTGCTGCCCAAACCATGCTCCAGGTGAAGAGGCACAGCAGCCAAACCTTGCACCTGACTCCAGCGATGAGACGTCCCTGCTGCCCCTCGCACGCCCCCACTCCCCACGGGTGCCCCCTTTCCACTCTGGGTGTTTGTTTGGGGCTCCACAGGACAGCAGAGCCACGGCAGCACCACACAGCAGGACGATGCCGCGGCTCCTGTGCCACCCGGCCACCCAGAGGGGCTGGAACCAAGCGCATGGGACCGCATCTGGGCAGTCTTTGGGCAGCAATGGCGAGGGAGATGCTCTTTCTGAATTCAGAAATGCAAAACAACACACTCCAGCAGAAAGCTACCAAAAGGCAATGAAGTTCACTTCACGCTTGACACGTGGCACTCAGGTCATTTGGCCTTCCCACTGACCACCAGCCACTGAGAGCCAGGGCAGGTGACAGGCTTCCAAGAAGCATCTGCTGGAGGAGAGTGCGCCTGTCACAGGAAAAAGCTTCCCGTGAGAGAAGTCCCCGTCTGCGCCCTGCTGCACGGTGCCTTACATGCAGCCCTGCACGCCGCGGGTACCGGCAGCGGCCCCGCGAGTCAGATCAGGAGGGGAAGTTCAAAGGCAGCACCCGGCTGTCCTCCAGGAGAGGAGATGCACGGAACAGCTCAGGGATAGACGTGAGAGGAGGCACCGGGATCCACACCTGTACGTCTCGATCGCAGAAGCATCGCTGCACCGTGCTTCAAATGCAGTTCAGTTTGACACAGTTCAGAAGTCTGAGGAGTCCCAACACGTGTCGATGTCAAATCAACTGCATGGGCTGAGTCAAAACCGAAGGACACAGAAGGCTAAAATCTGTGCTCCTAACAAGCGGGATCAATGCCAGGAAGCAAAAGATCAAACACTCTTAAACCCCGTTCATAGAGCCTTGTGATTTTAAGTTCAGAACCCGATTAAACCAAGAATGCCAACAGCAGACAGCAAGACGGTCACATTTCCAGCACTGCTGACCATGCACCAACACCTCTGCAGCCTGGAACCGAAGTGACACCAACCTGCAGCCCCAGCACCCAGAACCACTTCCAGTATTGCCTACACACTTAAGAGCACCACGAACACCTGTCCTAACAGCTGCATTTCAGAGGACTGCGATCCTTAAATCCACCAACTCAAGTGTTCAGCAGAATTATCCTGCTCTGAAGAGACTGGGATGTGCCCAGGCCCCAGTACCCACAGTTAACAGAGTATAAATACATCCTTACCTTTGCAAGGTAAGCTATCCACCGGCCTTCTGAGATTTTCAAGAGCACACAACTCATGTGCACGCTTATTATCTTCCAAAAACTTTCAGAGAGGTCTCAGGACTTAGTAGAATATTCCTCAAGTGCTTTTTGCAAAAAGCTGACCCTTCAGAGACAGACTTTGCCTGAGCAGAACATCTACGCTCCACTGGGCAGGAGGCAGCAAGCCCCCAGGCCAGTCTCTCCCTCCCTGTGCTGACACCAGCAGTATCTGGAGGAGAGAAGCCCGGTGCCAAGCAGCCCCCAGGGGCTCAGCTCCCCGGCAGCTGATTTATCTTTTTAATTCAAATTGATTTTATTCAAAATTGAATTGAGACTAATGCATCCCAACCGTGTCTGCGTGTGGGGACCCTGACCACAGCTCTGCCAGCAGCCCTGCTCGGCAGGCTCAGCACCTCCCGTCACCAAGCGCAGGCACCCTACAGCCTGCCCCTACACGGGGACACCCCAATCCCCCACCCCTGGGAATCACAGCATGCTGGGCACCGCACCGCGAGAGCTGCTGGCCTCGGGGAACGCCGTGCCGAAGTCCCACAGGATGGAGCCGAGGTCTTCCCCCTGCGGAGGGCCCTGCCCAGCGGCAGAGCCTCTCGTGGCAGCGGTGCTGGGTGTCCTCTGCTGCACCCCCAGCAAGGATCCCAGCTCCTGCTGAGGGCTCCTCTGGAAAACCACAGCACCAGGTCTCACCACACGGCGCCAGGTCACCCCACAGGGTGCCACACAAGCCATCGCACCCCACCAGGCAGTGTATGAGCAGGGAGCCTGCTGTACTCACGCAGCTTATTTTGGAGGCCTGTTTTCCAATCCTAACACAGACAATTACCAGCAGGCTGTAATTTCGCTCCCCACACCAGCCTTCCCCCAGCCGTGGAAGGAAGTTTGGCACGCTGAGCACCGAGTGCTCGTTGTGCCCGAAGCCCGGTGGGGCTGGAGGGCCCTGCAGGCTTCTGAGAGGCGCCGAGCAGCTCTGGCTGCCTTTGCTTCTGAAGGCTGCACCTGCCAGAATCCGGCACCCGGGGAGCTGAGGGGAAGGGCAAAGAGGCCCGGCGCTTGTCCGCAGGCGGCTGCTCCAGGATCAAACCCACCGCCCAGCACCTCTACGAAGAGCCAGCACCAGGTTTAGGGCTTTCTGCTTTTAGGAAGGGCTGCCTTCCGCATGAAGAAGGAGCTTGGATTATTGGCCTGAATCAAAACAAAGCAAGTCATCACTCATAAAGGAAATTAAACCAGTAATTTTGCTGCAATTCATTTCTTCAACTGCAGACAGCACACAGGAAATGTGTTTTTATAAAGAAAACAAGTTTGTTTGATCCTACAACAGCAAAAATCCAATGCAGATCAAACAGGACCTGGTACGTTGGTTAAAAGCATTCAATTCTTCAGAAATTAATCAACTTAATGAAAAAAAGCCTTCATTAAAAAAAATACCCTGCTCTTCCCTTCCAGAGACACACGTACCGGCAGCCAAAGAGATGATGGTATAAGTAATGCAAGGCAGCTGGCAGACTCGATGTGGGAAAGGCTTCGGCACATGGTGCTGGGGACAATTTATGGCCCTCTGGTGAGATGAGGCACGAGACGAGGTGAGCTTGCCTGCACAGACCTGGGGCCATGCACGGAGCTGGGGCCATGCATGGAGCTGGGGCCCACGCCGTGTCTGCAGGGACCGGAGCACCCCGGGCTCTCTGCTGCCCACGGGCACCAGGGCCCAGCCCTGAGAGCAGGCACAGCCCTCGCCCTCCCGGGCTGCAGGACGCCCCCTTCATGCACAGCAGGACCCCGCGCTGCTCCTGCCCCGGGGAGCGAGGAGCTTTGCAGCTGGCTGCGGGGTAGGGGCTGGGGGTGGAGGGACTGTGGGGGTGAGGGGGACAAGCTTGCCAGGAACTCGGACGTCAGACACCATCTCTGGCATCACTGCCTCAGATGTACGCAACCTCAGGATGTGCAGGAGTCCATAAACCAGCTAATGCAAAGCCCACGTGTTCTCTAACGGCATGTACAGTACGGAACAGATCCATCAAGCAGACTAAAACCAATAAACCAGGCACCAACTCATCTTCGTCTAGTTTGCAGGATACAGGCATGCTGCTTCTACAGCATTTTTAGGGAGAGCTTAAGAGAAACCGTTCCTCAGCCCACTCACTGCTCCCTTTCACACCGATCCCGATCTCAGCAATGGGTACTTCCAGGAAAAAAAACACAACAAACACCAACAGAAACATGGATCAAGGCTGAAAAACAACATTGCACATTTTTCTATGTTTAAAAGCTTTCACATCTGTGTAACTACAGCAGGCACAGGACGAACTCCTGCACCTTGCCCGGAGCGGCAGGAGGGCCACCTCTGCAAGGGCTTTGCCCCCACTGCCCACCCCCAGAGCCAGCAAGCTCTGGGGCCTGGCCAGCCTCGCCGTGGTCACTGCAAGAGGGAAGCCCCGCTGCAGGTCTGAGTTCAAGCCAAAGTAACTAAATGGCACTCAGGAAAGCTCCAGACATGTCACTTTTACATCTCCCGGGAAGCTGCGCTATCGGTGGGTTCTCTAAGAGGCGAGTTCCCAGGCTCCTCACCCAGGTGCAGCTCTGCTGCAGACAGGCTCTCCCTCCCTCCCAGAGCTGGGGTCGGGGCTGTGCAGGCCCTGCCTTCCCCACGTGCTCTGCTAGAGGTGCTGGCTGCCCTGCACCCCTGGCAGGCCCGTGCAGCAGCTGGGTGCAGAGCAGCCGGGCAGGAGGGCACCCAACCCCCTGCACAGCTCACCGGCCGCCTGGCCTGCACGCTCTGCTGCTGCAACAAGCGGCCGCCTGCAGCTTCAGCCGGGCACGGAGGTCCCTGCAGCACGGGGGAACAGCTTGTTGTTCTCCCAGGGAGAGCTGCTAAGCCCTTGGGTTTATACAAAGCTCCTTTGGCAGCTGAAGTTACAGCTCACGTAAGCAGATCGCATTCCTGGGCATCCGTGCAGCCTGCGTGCAGTTACAAATAGCTCGATGTATGGCCCGCTGGCATTTCCAAAAAACAGGCCCGCGGGAGTGGAGGGAAGGGGCCAACAGATATCATGAGCAGGAGAAGCAGCACAGGCCGAGAGGTCTCCAAAGGCAGTGGCCACAAGCGTACAGAGCCCTGAGGAGCACAGAGCCAGCAGGGCAGTGCCAGGTGAGCAGCTCCAGGCACCCGGCGCTGGGTGCACGAGGGCACAGCGAGGGCTGCTCCAGACCTGTTCTCCTGCCCTGCATCGCCGTGCGCAGACGCTGACTGCGAGCTGTTTGAAGGAAGGCCGAGAAACAGTAATTACGTCGGGTGCTTGCTTTGAGTTGACTGAGCCATTTAGAAACCTGGCCGAGAAAAATTTCAGGCATTCATCTTCTGGGCTGAAATATTTCACATGACCAGGTGGGTGGTTTAAAGCTCCGGCTATCGCAGCAATCGCCACAGCTCCACACCAAATGACACAGCCTCTGTGCCCCTGGCAGAGCAGACAGGAAGGGGTGAAAGGAAAAGGAGAATGATTTATGGTGCTTCATAAACTGCTGGCAAGCAGATCTGGCTACATGCACACACAAAGCCCCGAACATCTTTGAAGGTGAAGTCACAACCCAGCGTTCCAGCTCCTGCATTAGAGCTTGCTATATATAGCAGGCGGGCAGCAGGCGGTGATTTCTGCCGCACGGCGCAGCACTGCGCCTTGCCTGATGAATGGCTGAACACAGATACCGAGGGTCTATTAAGCTAATAGCAGTAAAATTAAAACCTTCAAGAAGCCGGTATTTTAAAGTTTAATGGTTTCACAGCCACAGCCTGGGGGCTGGGGGGAAGGGAGGGGGAGAATAAAGGACTTTCCAGACTGAAAAAGCAAACGAAGATACACGCTGTAAAGCTGTTTCCAACAGAGGCGCGTACCAAATTCGACAGGCGATTTTTGTGAAGAGCTTTGCAACGTGAAAGGGAGGGCCGGAGAGCAAGCCCCCCGCGGCAGCCCAGCACCCCAGCCCCTGTTGGGCTTCCTGGGGGGCAGCTGGGGGGAGGCACAGCTCGGCTCTATGGCCCTGCTCCTCCTCCGCCTGCAGGGCAGCACGCTGCAGCTCCCCGGCCACCACGCTCAGCACATTGCTACGGCAGCGGGGCTGCTTGTAAAGCCAGAAGGGAGCTGGGGTTCGTGCATGACTGCGCAGGATGACTGAAGAGCCACCAGGAGCTCAAGGAACTGGATGATTACGCAGCTGCAAGTTTAAATATGGAGGTATCATCAAAGTGAACAGAAAGCGTCATGAAAGGGAACAGGAAGCAAACAGCAGCACAGGAGGCAGCACAGGAGGCGCTCCTGCTCGCGGAGAGCACCAGGTACAGGGCACACGGCCAGGCTGGAGCACCAAAGCACACCTGGACGGGCGCCTGGCGCTGGTCCTGCAGCCGGGCCTGCTGAGCAACGTGCCCCGGGCACCCAGCAGGCAGCACTGCCCTGTCTCAGGAGGCTTTTCTGACTGCTCCCCCTCCGGAAATGAGTGCTGCAGCCCAGACGGGTTAGGGAAGAGTCCAGCCACGTCCAGAGACGGCATCACAGCGACACAGGGCAGGGTGCTGCAAGAGCCAGGGGAGGTGCGAAACCGCCCGCAGCACCATTTGGGAGGAACGGCATCGCCGCGGCTCAGGGAGGCCTCCCAGGCACCATGAGGCCACCTCAGCTGCTGCAGGAGGCTTCACACCCGCTCCTTGCTCAGCCACATGCCTGCACAATTCCAGAGAAGAGACCACACACACCAGCAGCGCTCCGGGCAGTGTGCTGGGGCCTCGAGGTGCATCCATCCGCAGCCTTCCCCAAAAAGGCCGGGGATCTGGAGGCAGCACATGCCCCGTTCCCCTCCTGAGGAGGAGGCTGCCCTGGGGAGGTGCCCGTGGGACGGGGCAGCAGGGGAAGCACACACCGGCACGGCTGGGTCCCAGCTGGACGCTGGCACGCTGAGCACGGCCTTGTCACCCCGGCCAGTTGTACCTGAGCCACCCCAAACCCAGAGCCCGCAGCAGGGCTGCGAGGTGCAAGGCTCACCAGGAGCAGCCCAGCTCCCAGCACTGACAGCAGGCAGGGGCTCAGCCACGTTCAGCCACCAGCTGAAGGTGTCTCTGCAGCACCAACAGCGCCAGGCCTGGGGCAGCTGTGCATGGGGTCTCTGTACAGGAGATACGAGGCAGAAGCTACAGGGCAGCATGACAACGTGCTCAGTGGGCATTTTTCTGCTGGCTGTAGTCCAAACACACATTCAGTGCCTTCTGAATGTGACTTTGACAGGCTGCTGCTCTGCCTGCTGGTCTCCTGGAAACCTTGCTTTACCAGCCAGCTAGCGACAGGCTTTCAATAAAGCACGCTGAATAATAAATACAGAATAATAAAACACAAAATGATCACACCAGCTTTTCCAACCCCAAACAAGCACTGTTTGTAAAATCCAGTCCCTTCCAGTTCCATAGGCATTCACAGATGTACCTGGATTGTTTGGTCATTTTCCCAGTGGTTATCCCACACACTCTGCAGAGCAGCACCCCGTGCCGGAGGACAGAAGATGCACTAAGTGCCAGCAGCCACAAAGCTCTGCCATGCCCATGAGGACCAGGAGCAGTGCAGGTGCTGGATGCATTTCCTGCACTCCTGCTCCTCGTCTGCTCACAAGGACCGGCCCTCCTCGCACAGCTGCTGCTGAATTGGCAGCACAGCAGATTTTACAGTGTCAAGGTGCAATAGTGCCAGCCAGATGCCTGCTCTTGGGAACATTTAATTGTTGCTCAAATGTCCAATGTCCTAGTCCTGGGACTAAGAAATTGCAAATGTCAGCAAAAACTTAAGTTACGCCCTTCAGGGAAGAACAGTCGATTAGCAGCCAGTAGGAATGTCTCAGTTCCATCCCAGAACACCCGAGGGAAGCAGCAGCGTTCAGTCCTCCCGACAGCACAGCACAGGTACAGGGCAAGGCCCCGAAACAATGAGCTGCCAGGCAGTGACGTACTGAGACACCGGGCTCTCTGGTCTAACAGGAAAACTGAGTAAACGTGACACATGCGGGAGGTGGGAAGTGGCTCTGTTCTGCTTTTCTAGTTTTCTTCTGAGTGCACGCAGTTGTTTATCCAATTACCGTGTGATTTCCAGGCAGGCACACCGGGCTGGCACTCAGACACCAGCACGGCAGAAAACCCCGCTCAGCAAGCCCACGAAGGAGGCCAAGGAAGCAGCAATATGTATGAAATGTACCTGGACAGCAGTACGTGCACAGGGAGGCCTGGCTGCAGAGCACAGAGGGAAGGCAGGGTCTGGCCCAGCACACCGTTCCCTCACACATCACCTTCGTTCCCTCCCTTTACAGACCTGTCCTATCCCTCCTGCTGTGCCTGCAGGTCAGGCAGCACCGTGCCTGCCGTAAGCCGGGTCTCTGGAGCAAGTGCTTCCTTTCCTCCTCGGGGCCTCGCTTGTCAGCTCTCATCCTGCACCACCGCTAGCACCACGTCGGCGGTGGTCCCGCTGGCAGGAAGGGGCAGTGTTTGCCTTAGGCTAACACGTCACCGGGAAGCATCCTCATTTCAACCTCCAGGCTGCGGCCAAAAGGAGCAAAAAAGGTCCCAAGGTTCCCACTGTGCACAGACTGACGGGCATGGCCAACCTGCTCTGAAGCATCAGGTGCCGCCTCACCCTGCCCCTTGTCCTCCCCAGCAGCCAGCAGAGTGCCATGGCAGCAGCAAAGCTCTACCCGGGCAGAAAGCTGCCAGCAGCAGCCACCACATCCCCCTGCTGACACGGCCCCACCGCAGGCAGAAACCCAGCGTGGTCAGCTCAGAGGACAAAGCTCTGCTGCTCCTTCCAGTCGCAGTTCAGGAAGGAGCTGTGGATTGTGACCATTTTTCTTTGGCTGGCAAGGACAGCACATTTGGGGCATCGGGTTTATTTATACTCCTGATCTGGCTAATACGAATTTGGGCCCAGTCCAAACGCTCTCAATAAAATAAAGCCTTTAGCCGGAATTAAGCAGCATTTGAAGAGGCAGGATCAAGGATGAAGCTTAAATGCTGCTGCAGTCATACACTCGTACTTGCCCGAGTGCCCAGCTGTCCAGCCCCGTGAGCCCAGCAGAGGCACGTGCCATGCTCTCACTACGTGCTCAGGCCAATCTTGCTGTGATGGAATAACGCCATCGAAGCGAGTCCTTCATCCCTCTCAAGCAAACAGCGAAGCCCCATGGCAGAGGGTACAAAAAGTCTTTCCCCCCCGTCAGGATTAGGAGAGCACTGGCCATCACAGCCCCACTGCCCTGCTTCCATACAGAGCAGTGAATCAGCCGATGGCACGAGCAGCTCTGGCGTGTGCACAGCCCTTCTGGCATGAGAGAGAAAACTTACGGAAAAGCTTATGGACAGCACAGTGAACTGATAAAAACCCTCTCCAGGACACTACATGAAGCTAGAGCTTTGACAACCAGACTCTTCCTAATTAGTTATGGTTTTCAGATAACAAGTTACTCCATTGCCTGGTTTAATAGTATCACAGATGAGGCTTTATCTAGATACCAACAGCTGGAAGGCAACAAAACAATTCTGGACCTTTCTCAAGCTGATGGTATTTTCCCCGGGGACCTCACTGAGGGCAGCACAGTGTGCAGCATCAGCTAAGGTTACGCGTGGTGGCCCCATTCCCAGTCATAGCACGTCCTGCTTTTACAGGCACCACATTTTCACCCTGGGCAGTTTTTATTTTATTGACCAGGAGTCCCATCCCACTCTGTGCCTGCAACCAGTAACAGCAAACTATGGAGGTGTTAGAAGGAATTAGCTCCCGCTTTCTGTCCTCACAGAGGCTGCAGGTGAGGACCAGAAGTGCTGCATTTGATGATCCAGGCCAGTCCCCACCATTTCAGACAGGAGGCACACAACTGCTGCGAGCAGCATTCCCCCGCAGAGGCAGCTTGCAGTGCCATCATGCTGATCAGTCAGATAAAGCCTCCCTCACAACTAAGCACCACGGGGGAGCAGTAAATGCAAGGGGGGCAAAGGGCCTCCAAGAGCACGTAACTGTTGTGGTAACTGCTTGGTACCAGCACCCGCATACAGCACGCGTCATCTCAACCCCAAGAAGTTCTAGTTCTTTGAACCAGGCAATTCAAAACACAGCCTAGAGGCTGTCAGTCCTCCCACCACACGGGATTAGTCCTATCGCAAGTGAATTGTCATCGATACTCCCCACATCCTAACTGCAAACAGCCCTAACGCGTTACTACAACACTAGTAAGGCTTGCTTCCTCACAGTGCCAATCGCTTCGTGCGCCCCCCCCTGAGCCCAGGGGCTCCCGTTCCCATGGCCCTCCCAAAGTTTTGGAGCTAACAGCTCTTATCACCTCTGAAATTGCCACCACCAACTCACACCCAGGCTTTTAAGTTTAATAACTGCCGACCTCGTTTTTTTAATGGAAAAATAAATGCAAACAGTGGAATGTTGGTTAAAAAACACAAGGAGGTTTTTTCCATGGGCAGCATTAGTCCAGCAAGCACTCACCTGATACTGGCGACAAAGTTATGTTTCAAACTGTGTTAAGAGATCTCTTATTTCTGGAGTCAGATGCTCTACTGCCTTCGCAGCTTCTGTGATAGCTTTCCGATACATCCCTTTCTTCTTGCGATTAAATCTCAGTTTGAAAAACTCAGAGAAAGGAGAGAGTTTTGAAACAGATAAGAACGAAGTCGTTGGAGAACCAAACCATGACACTTTTGCTTCTCGCCATGAAGGTTCCCCGTTTTCCTTCTGGCTAAGGTTTATGTCAAGAACACGTGCCGGCCACCACGGAAATCCGTGAATTTTACCCCAAACAATGTCCCCCACTGAAACAGTTCTTCCATCCTCGGTGACACATTTAGACACGCTCTGGGTATGCAGCCTAACTGTTAAGGGGGGCACAATTTTACGCTCATCTTTTGAAGATGAAGAGACAGACGCGTCATCACCAGGCAAAAAGTCACATATTTCTGGTGATGTTACTTCTGAACTAGAGGACTTGGATTCATCTAGACTGTCGTTACTACACACCGATAAACTAGAAGAGTCTGCTTTTCTTTTCCGGTAATTCATGAGGAAAGCCAGGTTATCGTGTCCATCTTTGCCCTGCGGAAACCTTTTGAAGTCATCGTCTTCTCCCGAACTCCCTGAAGAGATCTCAGCTAACCCCCTGTCTGTGGATTCCTCGTTGTAAAAGGCAGCAGGGTTGGTCTCCCTGCTGTTCTGAAGGACGTTTATTTCATCAATAAGTTCTGCTTTATAAATTGAAACGTTCTGACCGTCATTTATGCGATGGGGCTTCAGCCTTATCTTTGGAGGTGGAACATCCGCGCTGGAATGCACCGGCCGCGTCAGCTTCAGCTTTGGAATGGAAGCAAGCTGGCTGCCTGCCGACTTGTCCGTTAAACATTTGGTTTCTTGACATCGCTCAGAGTCTGGGATCTCCTCTTGGTCCTCCTCTCCGTTCTGCGGTACTCGCTCCGGGCAGAACGGTTTGACTGAGCTGTGGACCCGGGAAGGGATTTTTACCACCTCGCCTTTTCCTTGCGGAGTACTGTAGGATATCTTTATGACCGGTGTTCGGTGCACTAGCTCCCCAGAAAATTTCTCGTCCTCTCTCTTTTCTCTTTTGTTCCTTTTCTCCGCGTAGTCGGAGTCACTGTGCTTTTTCTGCTCTTTGTCCTGACTGTTCAGCTTCCTCCTCGTTTTAGCGTTCTGCCTTGCCGTGTTTTCCTCCTCGGGGTTCAGGGTGTTTTTACACTTCTCACAGAGCACCTGCCTGGGCCGCAGCCTGATGGTGCTCATGATGAGCCTTCCCGGGTCTCTGTTCCGCGACAAACGCCTCCTCGTCCTCTTTATAGTCCGCGGCGGTGGCTGTGGTACCCACTGGTTGTACGTGTGCCGCAGCCACAGCGGGCGAGGAAAGGGAGCTCCCTCGAAGTAGGGCGGGTAGGGAGGGATGGTGCCGGGCGGGGGCAGGAGCGGGGGCACTTGCTCATCCCCGCTGCCCCTGGGGGGCTTCCCAGCATCGGGCTGCGGCTCCGTCTCGCCCCGCGCAGCGTCTCCACCGTTGGCAACCCCGTTAGCGCAGGCGCTGGCAGGAGGCTCCTCTTGCTTCGGGAGGGAGGACGGAAGACAGAAGAGCCCAGACCTAAAAACAGGGCGAGAAGGACAGGGAGGGAAAGAGACAAAGAGTCAGGGTGTTTGACAGATGCTTCTCGGGGCAGACTGCGTGACAAGCGTGCTAGCTCCCGAGAACACACGAAACTTCGCCATGCTAATAGTGCAACTTGTCCTCCTTTAAGGCAGGGCAACCAATTCTGCTGCTGACAGAAATCACAGCGTTTGAGAGTTCAGGAAAGGTGTCCTGCTGCTCAGCCAGACAAGGCGTGGAGATCAACATCTCTCTCCACATACCATTTACACAGAAAAGGAGTTTTGCTCTAAGTTTTAAGTTTTATCAGGCAAAGCAGTTTATTTTATCAGCAGGCTGGTAAAGCCACAGGGCAGCCTGTGATACAGATTGTGCAAGCCCTCTGGCAGCTTTTAAAGCTCCTTTCTCCACACTGCACTTGTGTGGCTGATTTTCGGCTTCTCCTTCAAAACCTAACAGCTTGGTTTTGTGGCACATCCCACACCCTCATGCCCCAAGTTCACCAGGACACAGTCCTGTTCTCCCCAGGTATTCTGCACGCCTGACCAGTTGTTAAAATAAGAAACACGCTGCTGCTTCAGAAGAGCAGGATTAAGCGTGATGCTGCACTGCTGCTCAGTGCCCGGTTCCATTACGGGCTGTCCAAGCCCAGACACCATATCTTGCCCAGACACTGCCATAAGCAAATCCTCCGAAACACCAGAGCTCATAGCAACGCTTCATGTCTTGTGGCTTCTGCACAGGAACGTATGGTCTTAGCCTGACGATCAGAAACGCTGTGCTAGCGCAGCGCTTCACCACACACCTGCCCCGAAACAGCCCCAAAACGGGCAGCGCTCGCTGGCTGGGCCTTGCAGAGACCCGCAGCGAGCTGCCTCAGCACCCCCAGTGACTGGAACGCTGATGGACGAGCCGTGGCCACGGAGCATAGACAGCTTTAGCTGCGGCTGCCACGATCCCCACCGACCCTCCCATCATTTCCGTGTAATTCCCAGGAAGGACGCCTCCTCAAGCAACAGGGGGATCGCCTGGAGACTGGTAACCACTACCCAGTGAAGAGGAGTTTAAGGCACCCCCAATCACACCTCCTGACCTTAAAAATCAGCGTTACTGGGTTGCAGAGCAGGAGGGGCCTCCTCCCTCCACCCAGGTGCTGGGGCTGACAGCACCCTTCCCAGCCCTGGCCTCGGGCTGCATCGCTTTGCTGCAGAAAGATGCTAAAATACCTAAAATACCACCTGCCCTTACCAGGCATGGACAAGAACACCTCTCCTTCCCAGACGCATCAGCAGAGAGCAGTTACCGATGGCCACATACCAACCTCATTCCCGTGAAGACTCTGAAGTTTAAGGCTAGGCTTACATCAATTAAACAGAGGCATTAACCTGATCCTGGCACCAAGTCACTGCTCTTCTCCAGCTGAAACAAAAAGGTTAAGCGAGTCACCTGCACCCTAACACGAGAAGCCCCTTCTCATTACTCGAAGAGTAAGAAAGCAGGAGCACAGTCTGACCAACAGATGGGGAGCTCCACGTCGAGAGGACTGAACTGCTGAAACGGCAAGGTTTGGAACATAATTTTGTTGTAAGATTTTTTCTCTTTTAAAACAGAGACAATTGAGCACGTAGGTGTCTTTCAGATGACAACCAAGCGAGCACACTTTGTGCAGCCAAAGATGTCAGCGCAGTCCATAAAACAACTGGGAGCGGTCCCACTGCCAAAGCTCTGGCTGTAAATTTTGGTAATTTCGTGCAACAAATCTGCCCAATTCGGCCGCACCAGGGAACAGCATGAGAGGAACCCCCTCTGCTCGGCAGGTGGACGCCAGCCCGGCCTCCCCTGCTCCTGAGCCCTGCTGGGGCCTGCTGCCCGCAGGCTGCCCCAGCTCCCTCCCCATGACCCGGAGCCTGGTGGGGGCACGGCACGGGGGGCAGCTGCGGTGCTGAGGGACGGCAACTTCCCCTCAAGGACACGGGGGGGCTGGCAGCAGGCTGCCCCCGGTCCCTTTTGGGAGCTGAGGGAAGGAGAGGCTGCAGCCTGGTGACCCCGGCCACCTGCAGCTCATCTGGGCGGCACACAGGGGTCCTGCAGCCCTGTGGGAAGCTGCCCCAGCCCGGCTGGCCCCGGAGGCCAGGCCAGCAGCTCCTCTCACGGCAGGGTCAGTGCCTGTGCTCGGAAGGGGGCCTTGCTGTGAGCCCTGAGCTCCGTGCCGTGGCCAGCAGCCTGCTCCCAGCGGCCGCGTGTCACCGCTGCCCAGCGCTGGCCTCCGGCCCCTTTTGTTCACGCTGGAGGCGGCTCTGAAGGCTGAAGCAGCCCCGAGACACCCTGCCCCTGCCAGCCTCCTGCCAGCCTCCCTGCCACCCGGGCTGCTTTCAGTCCCTGTGCCCGGCAGTGCTCGTCCCATGGCCATGAGGTGCCTGGGGAGGTGTGAGGCTTCCCCAGCCCTGCTGCAGGGCCAGGCCCCACGGTCCCGTCCCGATGCTGCCTCCTGTACAGGCACAGCTCTGCAGGAGCAGTTCCCCTCGCTGCTCCTCCACCTCCTGCACACCGAGAAGCGCCTGGTCTGATGCGCTTTGCTTTCCAGCAGCGGCGTGCTTTTACCTGAAGGAGAAGCACCCGTTCCAGCAGCCTTCCCCACAGCACCCTGCCTTTTGTTCGCCTCTGGATGCAACTCGTGTGTCTTCTGATATACAGAATCACACAGAATCACAGAATTTCTAGGCTGGAAGAGACCTCAAGATCGAGTCCAACCTCTGACCTAGCTATCTGCTTGCAGTCACTGTCGGCTCTGCTCACTGCCAGCCATCCAACTGAGACTATGCTGTGAGGGTTCTGGTGTGAGGGGCAGAGCAGGGCAGGGCGCTCACAGGCACCGAGCTGGGGCTGGGCGAGCCCTCAGCCCGGTGTAACCCCCCCCCCCCGGGGCAGGCGGGTCACGGATTACAGATCACAGATTACAGATACAGATTATGGATTACGTTACCTCAATCCGGCCCCCCCTTGGAAGGGAAGGCGCTGCCCTCAGCCCTATACTGCTGCATAATTAAAAAAACCAACTCATTACGGGTTGAGCTACACCAGGACCACCGCGCCTCGCTACCGGCACGGCCAGCGCGGGGAGGGGACCCTGAGGGGAGCCGCTGGGCGCTGAGGGGACCCTGACGGGAGCGCTGAGGGGAGCCGTGCCCCCCCCCCCGGTACCCCCCCCCCCACCGGTACCCCCCCCCCCACCGCCCCGTACTTGCTGTCGCAGTCGATGAGCACCCCCGCGAAGCGGCGCTGCCCGCAGCTGAGGGTGACGAGCAGGGTGTCGCCCAGCGCCTGCTCCACGCGCACCGCCAGCCACGCGCCCACCCGCGGCGCCCCCGCCCGCTCCGCCTCGGCCGCCGCCTCCGCCTCCGCCTCCGCCATGCTGCCGGGCCCCGCGCCGCGCCGCAAGATGGCGTCACCGCGCCCCGCGTCACCGGGAAGGGGCGGGGAGGGAGGGGGGAGGGAGGGGAGGGGCCGCGCGCACGTGCGGGGGCGGGGCCGGGGCTGGGGGCGGGGCCGGGCTCTGCCCGCCTCAGGGGCTGTGAGGGGCCTCAGGGCGGCGCCACAGGGGCGCTGTGAGGAGACACAGTGAGGGGCCATTTAGAGCACGTTTATCAGCATTAGAGGCTCCCAGCTGCTAAATGCAGCCAGGAGTACGGAGATCTTTGTCATTCCCATCTTCTGAAGGAAACACTTGATGCTTTTGCAACTCCAGGCGCTCAGAGCTTCCTACTGGAAAACGCATTTTTAGTCTGCAGTCCCAGGGAACCCGCTGAAAGCTGTCCTGTGGAGGCCGTAAAGCGATGCTGGCGCAGTTGTGCCAGCTTGGTCGGCAGGTCTTCAACCTTGGGTTTAAAAATAAACAAATAGAGAATGGGTACATGGTCACATGGAGTTACAAACAGCTCTCCCGTGCACAGAACCCCCACCTCCCCTAATGAAAACCAGCCCTCGCTGCCCCTGCTGCGCACAGCAGTGCTGCCACTTCCCCCGGGGAATCCTGTTTCTGGAGGAACTGTTCCAGCAGACACCCATGAGACAGGACTCCTCTGCCAGTCAGGGCTGTCAGGACTCCTCAATGCGTATTTGGAAACCAAAGGGCAGATTCCCCATGGAAATAGGGCAACCAAGCCACCCTGAGCTGCCACCACATCCCCCCGGAGCTGTGCCCCCAGTGTGAGCACACAGCCCCCGGAGTGCTCGGGGACCACGGTTCGGGACACGGGGAGCCCCCCCTAAATGCCAGGTCACATTGTCATCCCCGACTCCTGCACCTCCACCTTGAGGAATGAGCTCCATGTTGGGAGCGCAGGGTGTGCGTTTGGCTGTGCGTGGCGTTACGCAGCAGGGTAATTTTAGCACAGCGTCATGATTTCCTGGCACAGGGACAGAGTTGGCGCACTGCATGGAGCTTGTTTGCCCTGTTATGTATAGTATGGAGAATGTGCCTCATGTGCACTACATCACTGGTTTTGAGGCCAAAAGATGCTTTGAATAACATCAGGATTTCCTTTTTTTCTAAAAATGCAGGTGCTATAACTGTAAACACTGTAAAAATGAGGCTATGAAATCCACAGCCTTTACCCTGTCAGTTTACACAGCTATAGCTACTTGCACATTTCCAATTTTTCCACCTAGTGGCTGCTAGGACACCTCAGGACATGGAACCCATACTCAAAGGTTCAGGTGTAGCTGGCTGACAGCAGGCACAAGTTTCTACTACCACGTGAGGAGCTGTGAAGGAATTGCCTTTTCATGGACTGCTGCTCCTCCTTGCAGTAAGAAACAATTTTGGAGTTGTTCCATATTCCCTGGGCATTATAAAAGGTGTTTATTACTAACACTAGTCTTTACTAGGGAGAGGCATTGCCAAATGTAGTACAGGTGATATCCCTACAACATTAATGAATTCAATTTCTTGCTTGATTAGAATGCAGGATAAGTACACAACGTACTGTCACATTTGGAAGAAACGTATTGAACATTTGTACTTGCTCTGCCCTCAGTAAACTTATTTCTGACAGCTTCCTTTTTTGAATCTGACCAAATCATCATTTCAGCAGGTTCCGTGGAGGTAGGCAGAACAGAAAGGCAAAAAGAAAGCACAATGGGAAGCCCCACCGCTGGCTAGTTGGTCTCTGTCGAGTAAATCCCATTTAAACCCTGCAGAAGCTCAGTCACTATCTACTGACCTCATGCAAATGTGAATCAAACCAGTTTAGGCTCTCGAGGCAAAACCGATTTTGAGTGCAGTGACCTGATTATGCACAGAAATCAAACTACGTGCAAAGCACTAACTCATTTTATTGAAAAATGTATTTTGACTAGCCACACAGTTTGGAAAGCTGAAGTAATACTTTCAGTCAAAACAAAATAATCCCTAAAAATGTTGCAATAAACAAATAAATGTCACACCTGCACTAACACAGCTCTCAGTTTTTCTTCCTTAGCAGGCAGGTATAGATTTACGAGTCCTCTTTCCAATTGTAAATGGATAATTTTGAATTTCAACTTTCTGCCGCATTAACCACTTGCATAGAACAGCTTGCACGCAACATGACAAAAACCATCATTCCTGTCTAGTGAGCTTCATATCAACCTTTGGCCATCTCTTACGCTTTTCGTGATTTCTGTCTTCTATCTTAGAATTCTGGCTTTACTTTTGAAAGACTCAGAGTGCTACCAATGTGTAGACCTGTTCATATACTTACATGTTGTGTGCATGTACACACAACCAATTTAAACATAAAAATAAATGTTCCATTTTTGATGATTTTAGTTTTAAAATATTTGGTACCTGAGATGATTAATTACCTGAGATTAACTTGTGAAATTAATGAAATGACAAATTTACAATGGTTAATAAGCCCAGAGCACTACTACCTTTACTGCAGTTCCCCCCAAAAGAGAAGATGCTCACCACTTCCAAGTCCTGCTTTTCCTCTGGGGGCGTTGCTCTTAATTTTTCTCTTGCTTTCACCATCTGCGTGTGCCATTTGAGGCCTTGTTCCATTTTCTTTCCTCTGGGGGATCTAAGTAAACATGATGGAAGTATTATTTCAGTTCCTTTATAATCACAGAGCCTTCCGTTTCTGGTTTCAAGTATTTAACACATTTCTTCCAAAAGTATTTGCACGATGGGAAGCAAAATGAATGAAATCTTGTGGCCTTGCCTTTGCTAATATGCACGTGTGCCCGATGTGGTGCTCTTACACTACTGTATCTTACAATACTGGGACCTTATTTTAATCTAACCCTTGCCTTGTTCAGTCCCTAAGCTCAGTGGTACTCTGGGGAGAGGTCAGAGTGCCGGAGCGGTACAGGCTGCTTTTGGTGGGTCCTTTGCAGAATTGCTGTAGAAGCTGGAAGCCTTTCAGTGCAGTGTGTAATTCAAAGTATGTGACTGTGAAGGAAACACTGATGGGGAGTTCAGCACAGCCAGAAAGCAAAACTAAAGGAAATGCTGTGGAAGGCATGCTAGCAAAACAAGAATTTGAAGAGGCAGTGGAACTGTCTCCAGTGCAAGTGGTCGAACAGCACATATCAACTACTTTTCAAAGGTCTTGGCTGTAGATTTAAAATCATGCTGGGACACGAGAAACACAGAAAAGGAGTACTATAGAACAGCCCTTCCCAACGTACTGAGACACTCATGCAACTGTGAAGGGAAATACAAGACAGGACTGAAATTTCAATGATCACTAAGTAAACGTATTTACTGTACTGTACTTCTGTGGCCATCAGACCCGTCTGGCCATAGCCGTGGTACCTGTAACCATCTCTTTCCACATTATGAGAAGGTATAATGCAGTGCAGTGTTACTTGAAGCTAATTAAAATTTTCCTTGACTTACAGACATTTGCATAGTGGTTATGCCCCAAGAAATTATCTGTCGGGGAGGATGGTGGTGTATGCATCAACCGGAACACGCTTGGCCAGCTACTCAAGATACAGCCCCATATAAAGAAGGACTAATTCTGAGGAGTGCAAAGTGGAATGAAATGGCATCTAACTAGAATAAAACAACATTCCAAGCTTTCCTTGTAAAAGTTAAAACCAAATAGAAGAAAAAACTTAAACTGAACACTTCCCAAAATCAAATCAGATATTGTATATGCTCTTAAAAATTTGGAACACGTTCACATTTCTCCCCTTTCTTCAGTGTGTGTGTGCGTGTGTGTGTGTGTGCGCGTGTGCGCAGCCCTCAAAGACGAATGATTTCAAGTATTTTCCAGCTTAGATAACTACGCACATTTATAATCCAGGCGAAGCTTTTCAAGGTTAGGACATCAGCCAGTTGTGATTTGTTTAATTCATTTTGCAAAAAGGATCAGAGGTACTCAATTTCTAGTCAGCCCTCTGGCTCACACTCATTAAGTGTTTTAAAATATATTAAGATGATATAAAGGTACTATAAAATAGTTGTTTTATCAAACTAAATTATTGCTATTAAAAGATAAGAATTGTTCCAACAGTGTGCTTGTCCGGGTATTGCATTGCAAGGGAAGGAGCAGGTGCACAGAGCTCAGCTACAAGTCTTGAAGTGCTAGTGATTTAATTTTTTTTAATAAGCTTGGAATTTGCTTGTATTAACTTCTTTTTTAGTAACAATTTATTGATTAGGATTCTTGTTGATTGTACTTCACGGAAGAGAAAATAAATTAACGTTTTCATAATAGCAAGTTAGCAGATGCCATCAGTACCATTACACAGGAGCAGTTCATAGCTGTATCTTTTTAGCACTAACCTTGTAGTTTCATCTTTCACTTTCAGCAGTCCTTGGTCCATTTTTTCAGGTGTATGGTCCTTCTGTTTCTCGGGTGCCTCTTTCGTGGCATAGTAACTGATGTTATCAGTACCATATGATGCAGTTTGGGGCATCTACAATGAAACAAAATGCTAACACATTATATGGAAATGTTAGGAATTTGAAATTGGTTTCATATTGAGACTCTAATGCTGTAAAGGCTGCTGTCATTTGAAATCACTGCCAGTGCTCAGTGACTTGGACAAGTGCTCTAACTGCCTTCTGATCTTTTCAGGCAACTCAGAGGCAATGGCAGCTTCCGAGCAGCCAGGTGCAGCTTATGGGGAGCATGATATAAAGCTGTAAAACCCCAAAGGGATGATTCTATGATATGTGTTACATGGCATGAATATGCTTACATTTCTGTAGGAGGGTTTAATACAGAGTCCAGGACAGCAGGAGCTGAGGCTGTGCGAAGGCTTGCTTTGAGTACCATTTCTTTTTATACGTATTTTCTCTATGGTAAAGGAAGTAATTGCAAAGTAGTTTTCAAAATCACAGTAAATGGGTGAAAACTGAGCTCCCACTGTCACCAAGACCCAAGTGCATAACCTGTGAGTAAATTGTTCAAAACACGGTAGATGTAAGAGTTCCAAGAAACACACTCTTTGAAAGTCCCACACAGATTTAAGTGTTTCTGGGTAACAGTTAGCGTAAAGCTAAGGCAGGCTAGAGATAAGCCTGGTGAAACATTTCACGAACAGAATAACACAAACCATTTTTTTTACTAGTACATCAGGTGGTAAAGGCAGAAAAACTTCACAGAGCAATGCTTTGGTTTTAACAAAATTTTGATAAAGCCCCCAAACCTCACTCCTTCCAGAAGGCCAGCATCCAAAGCCCAGTTTTGGCTAGCTAGTGCCTGCCCTTTCATCTGTGAGTACCTGTAGGATGCTGCAGTTTAAAAATAAGTGAACCTTCAAATATGGCATTGGGTTTTACTTTTTTGTTTGTTTATAATAATAATAAAAAAAAGTCCTTGCCCCTTCCACCAAAACAGATAGTCCAAAGCAAATCTCTGGCTGGTAATAGCCTTAGGAACAAGACGCTGACATTCAGCGAGATGATTCCAGATAAGGGCAGATTTACTGCAAACCCATCTTCTGATGAAGGCCTTTCAAATAACTTTTATAAAAGTAAAAAGCCCAACCAATTTTTGAAGTATGTACGCTGCAATAGATAAAGGAAAAGAACTCCTACTTTTCAGAAGTTTTATAGTTTTATGTTTTTTGTGGAAAATTGTTTCTGATCCTAAAAGCACTGGCTTATTGACAGGGACAAAGTGCTTCACTACCAGGAAGTGAGAATTCCTAGATGATCATTTTGTTATTCAATCAAAAAGCCAATAGCAAACATTTTAAACATAACACATCTGTTTGCGTACTTTACGCTTAGATTTTGGTTAGATTACAAACAAAATCAGGAAAAAAAAAACAAACAATGCTGGAGTGGCCTACAGGAGTTACACAACGCCTGTGCTCACGAGTTTGGCTGAAGTCGCAGTCCTAGAACTGAATTCTGCACCTTGTAATTCTATGTTTTTATTGCCTTCCATTACGTTGGAACATTCACAGATGAAATGAGAATTATTTTAGATTTACTTACAAGGGTCTTATTTCCCCAGGATCAGGGGTGGAGGGGGTATAACAGAACATATTGTTTAAATGACAAATTCACTGCTAAATAAATATTGTGGTAGATTTGAAGTATTTTATTGGCACAGCACTTTTCTTAGTGAAGAGAGGATTTGAAAACTAAAATCTTTACATTAAATACAGGATGTGTCTGTAATGCTCAAGGAGTATAAAACTGCTACAAAAAAGACCAGAGAACAACTATAGAAGCTAAATATAAGAGCAAAGACTAATGATTGTTAGTACAAAACTATGAGAACGTTTCACAGCTCTGATTTCAGTATTTGTTAAATACTTTGTTAAATAAATAAATTGCAGTAACACAGAGCGTCCCCGTGCAAGGTGTGCGTTGTGCTGCAGTGCCACCCCGTGTCAGATCAGATGGACGCACACACGGACCTCCAGAAGCACAAACTCACACGGCATTAAGGTCATTTTAAACACATCGTTTGTATATCGCTGTGTAAGTAACTACTTTCCCCCACCTTCCCCCACCTCCCATCCCCCCCCCCCCCTTTTTTTTTACAGGAGAAATTAAAGAATTATTCTCTGGTAGTGAATCATCACTCTCCCCATTTAAATAAATGTAGGAACGCTGAATAGAAAATTATTTAAAAGTATGATGCAACAATATGCTTACTCCTCTTGTCATTCAAAATTCAATTCTCTTCTATGCCAAATCAAAGACCTTATATTGCCTATAGTTACACGGCAAACCTTTGCAATCATCTATTTGATAAACTTCAATTCAAAACAACATCTATCCAAGCACTGGTACATGTAGTAATGTAATTTGGCTGAGTTTCAAAACACGAGTTTAAAGAAAAGTAAAACAAACAAACAAACAAAAACCTAGCAGGCTGGAAGTGCAACAGTCCTGTTTTTACTTTTAAAATATGAAAAATGTTTGTGTAAATTTTGAATTTCAATTTTTCTTACATTTTTAGAAAAGTTGTAATCTGTAACATAAAGATCCTTCTTCACTGTCTGAACACCAGGTATTGCTAAGTAGATATTAATAGGATTTAACATTAAACCTGAGTAAATCTCTTTTAGAATGGAGGAATGTAACTCATTTTAATTTAAAAGATGCTGAAATTTCAGACAAAACTTGTATACATTTCCACACCTTCACAGTGAAAAGCAGCAGCATGCCCAGAAATCATGAAAACTGAGAGTAAAGTTTTCCTCAAAGCAAGAGAAAAACTATTAGAGCATCTCAAGATCCTTAGATGATTATCTCCAAACACCTTACTCTATGTTACTGTTTATTTTCATAACAGAGCACTGGAAAAATGTTGTGCATTCATTTTCAGTATTTCAACTTTTCCAATATTTATATATAAGAAAAGAGAATCTAATAGCAAAACTAATGGCAAAATTTAAAATAAAAATCTCTAACAAAGTTTGTTACTTTGGGGAAAAATCTTGCCAGGCCCTTAATACACACCTCAAAAAGAACCTGAAGTGAGGTGCCCTCCTTTCGTACAAATTCCCGGCAGTCCTACCAGCTTACAAATTACAGAAAATCCAGCCCACTTCAAATTTGGTTTGGCAGATGCAACACCTCATATTGGAGGCTTTCAATAATTAAAAAAATAAATAAATACTTAAACATACGCCCTTCTGTCTTCACGCCTCCAAGTAGCCTGGTTATTGGAGCCACTACAGATTTTGAGTAGCAGCGTGCAGAACTGAGCAACTCCTACACTGCACATGGGGCTGCAGGAGTCACAAGCCACACAGACATCTGAGAAGGGGTCTGCAAAGCCACAGACTTTGAAGTGTTGGCACTTAAAGTTCTGGCTTTCTCCTCTTAAGTTTTAAACTTCAGTATACAGGCTATAAAGAAAAGAAATCAAATTAATGGATTGTATTTGCCAACATCCTACCTTACTATTCTCTGGTACATACCATATGTGCATTTGGAGGTGAAAATCTAAATGTTTCTTTCTTTTCGTTATTCCACTTTGCATAGCTTCGAGAGTCCTGACGCATTTCTTTATTGCTGAAAAAGTTAATTTACAGCAAACTTTTAAAGAGGTGATCCCTAACAATTAGAAATAAACTACCAGGAGCCTCTTTATGAAATATTAATTTACCACAGGAGCAGGAAAACTGCCAAGATGCACCGTCACTTCTGACTTCCGTGGAGGAATATAGTATCAAAGAGCAGGACAAAGATTCAAACAAAAGCCGAGTAAACCAAGCGCAGTAATTAAATTGCCCAAAGGACTGGTAACAAGGTAAACATTTCATCTCTGACCTATAGTTTAAACTTGGCAAGCTGAGATACTGAGTAAATTTGAGTGAACATAAAGAAAAATTAAACAGTTGTACCAGAAAAAATTCTATTTGGTAACAATTTGACCCATCACGTTTTTAAGTTTCATCAGTAAATATCTTATTAAAACTATATTTACTCTGATTCTGAATGTCCACAGTGCTTCTCTGGTGATTTTTTCTATTTTAAGTTTCAGACTATTTCTCTTCATACTACCACTGTCAGGTATTAAACCATAATTCTCTTCCTTTATTTCCACTGTCTCTCTAAAACTATTTGTCAACTATAATAATACCCAATAAATTATTTTTTTAACAAACAATATCAATAATATACATTATCCTTAGTTTATGTTTATATGGAATGTAACAAAAAGTATGAATTAACTGTAAAAGGATTTTCTACTCAATCCAATGGGAAATCATGGAGTTCCATGGGCAAGCCTGCAAGAAATTTGATAGACACCTTTCTTGTTGCCTCTGAGCACTGTATTTTGTAAATGAAAGCTCGCTCAAGTTTCCACTTGCAAGTCAAAATTTTGAAATTACTTCTTTCCTTATAAATGGTGAACTAGGCAATCTGTTAAGAAACTAAGTAATGACTGAAAAAATAGTGACATAATACTTGCTTTTTCCTTTGCTTAAATAAAGCTTGCTCTTCTTTTAGCTCCTGTGCTGCTGCTGATCTGCTCTTTTCCCCTCGCCTTGCCTGAATCATCCTATCACAGGACAGAAGCTCAGCGAATTTATTCCTTTGTCTGGACATCCTCCTTTTAAAATGTGAAGTTTGATATTGTTAATTAGATATTGCATATTTAGTAATGGAGCTATAAATACACTCCAAAAGCAGTCTTTTTAATTTGCTAGCGATCCTTTGTCAAAGCATAAGACAATCCAGGAATCACAACAGGTAGAACTTCAAGTGCAACAAATTCCCAAAGCATCCTACTTCAATGAGCCGCCTAATTAAGCATATGCGCAGTTGATTTTATTTCAGTATAAGCACAAAAAATATCTAAATTCAAACATGTTTAAGTAATTTACCAAATGAATTACTTCATAGAAAATACTCTAAGCACAATGATTTACTATGAGGATAAGAAGGCAGGCACAAAGTATGAATTGTACAAGATTTTTTTTTTCCATACTGTCCTTATTCTGCTTTCAGAAACAAAAAAGCACCCAATGAGAATATTGGTGTCAAAAACCGTGTAATGTATAATTATGTCTACATAAAGTGTAGAAAACAATGAGAATTAGGGAAACGCAATATTTCAGAGAAGTTTACGTTGAGGCATATAGTAAAGACACACTGCCACCTTCAGGTTCTTTTCATGTAAGAAAAGCTGTAGGCCCAATAATGGACATACACACAGGGAAATTAGCAATTTTACTAAAGAAATAAATAACTCTAAATTTCCCCCCTATTACTTCAGTGCTAGTTAAGCACATGGATTTAATTAAATTACAGTCAGTATCGTATTGCTTTTCTGGGAGTGACAGCACAGACGTATGGATTCAAACATGAAAGGGCAAGCAGTGACACAGAGAAAACAGAAGGAAAGTTCACAGTTAATATAAAAATCCCTTTTTCTGCTTGATTGAAGTGTGAAACCTGATGAAAAAGGCCAGCACTTAAAAAAAATAAAATAATAAAATGGTCTGCTCCAGTTTACCAAAAAAGTACTTTTGAGAAATATTTTTCAAGTAACAATAAAAATGTATCTGAATACTGACAGAAAAAATCACTGCTATCATAAATACTGAAACATTCTGAACAAAAAAAGATTAGGAATATTTTTACTGTCTTTACTCTGTCCTTTATGCAAAAAGGTACTTCCATGTTTCAAAAAGGATTCACCAACAAATTCTCTCAAAGAAGGCTTGTGTTAATTACATATTGTGAAATATAACAAATAAAGAATATGTCAAAATACAAATGAGTTTAATGTATTATCTTGCATTTATACTTACTTATCACATTACATATATTAAAAATAAATAAAAAATAAGATATCTGCAAGATTCTACAGTTCGTTATTCTGTATTATCACATGCTCTCAAGGGTACAATTAACAAAATACATGTGGAAAAGGAATTAAATAGGAAAATATAAAAAATGGATCGTGTTAATTTTGGAGAAAATATTTACAATCACAGCAATTATGAAAAATACATTCTATATACTTGTCATAAATACCATTTATTCAAATACATATTTGACACTGTGTAATGCCACATAATAAAATGTTTTTGCATTTTCCACTAGAAATGCAGTTTCCTAGCACTTGCAAGATCCTTGCCATGTACCATTACACGAAAAGTTAGTCACCTGCAAAGACCAGCTGGCTCTGGGTAGAGCTCTCTGTTTTTTCCATGGTTTTTCTGTGCTTTGGTGAGATCCCGAATTGCACCTAAACTTTGGTCAGCAAGAAATTCTTCTTTTTCATCTTTTATAATTTCTTCTTTCAGCTTCTGAAATTTTAGCTTTTCCTCTTCATTAGGCCAATCATCCGATACATCCAAACTGGATTGCAACAGCTCACTTAGGTTTAGCTTTTCAACAGGTGGTATTTCTACGGGGATTAAAAGAGTTTGCATGATCCTACATATCAATTACATCGTCAGATTTTTATCTAAGAAAAACATAGTGTCTAGATAGCGTCAGTCTAACAGAAGTGGGATTTGTTGGTCATTTTTTCTTTTAATATATATTTTGTTCTCTTAGATTTTTCACAGTGTTTAAAGCTATCTGTATTCTGGAGGAACCCAACAGTCTCTGACACATGCGAGCAGCATAGTGGCCTCCTTCTGACCGATAATTTACAGATCTCACTATGGCAAACTCTTCAGCCAGCTTTTTACTTTTTTTTTTTTTTAAATAGTCAATACCAGTATGCAGAAGCTGATTCAACAGTGCAATTATATTCAAGTGCTTCATGCTTTTGGCTTGTACTTTCCGCTTAACAGTTTAACAGTTTGTGTGTCCTCAACACCTTGCAGAAACCAATTCACTGCATAGTGTCCGTATTCTAATTCCATGAAGGTCTCTGGTTGCTTGTACTGTGTACACACAGCATTACGGGGACTCTACTACTGCAGGAGCCCCCTGAATGAGGCAATTCTGGGTCTGTCCTGAAACCTGCCCAACTCAGGGAGCCTGCCCCAGACCCCAGCAAGTTTTAAATATGGCCCTGCCACAAATACTGCATAAATGACAGTGCCTTCTGATAGAGTATGACATGAAAGATGTAAAACCCTGCTTTGCACTGAAATCTCCACTTTGATGAAATTAAAATGGAAATTTAGACAATAATACAATACAATACGTGTACATATATGGATTGAATTAAGGCTGTATAATCCCAACTTTTTCCTTTCTCCACAGTTTTCTGCAGCATTTTTAGTGCCTCAGTGTAGATTTGTGTATAAATAACTACTACATGAACCGTGCATGACTGGCTTCAGAGTTGTCTGCATGATGACTAGTTAAAGTATGTTCTATGTATCAGAGGAAGCAAAAAGGCAAAGCAAACGGATACGTAACTGTGAACATGCTACAAGTGCCCAGATGCAATCTGTGAGTCAAATCAGAAGTGACTGTAACATAACCAATTTACATATGCAGTGGAATTACAAAATCAAAGCCCATCCCAAACGGCATTTCAGGTTAAAGAAATTCAGCATTATCTCAAGCTACATCTTTGTAAGTATTAATTTTCACACATCTTTTCACAGACCTTCCATGTTTCTATGACGATGGTTAATTCTGGGGCATATCCATGCTGCCCTGTGCGTACAGCCCGCAGGCACCGAGCAGCTCCCAGGAGCAGCTCCCAGGAGCAGCCCCCAGCTCAGCAGCGCCCAGCTCAGACCTCAGCCACCCCTCTGGCTGCTCCCCGGCCCCGGCTGCCCCAGCAGCAGCTGCGATTTGGTGTCGCGGCTCTCCCTCGGCTGTGATGCTGAGATGGCACCAGGTGCACAAAGGTCTGGCTCCACACAGATGACAGGCTGGGGAGGTTCCCGACTCCTAGAGAACGAACGCACTGGATTTCACATCCCTCCTCTTCTCGCATTCAGAGAGAATGCGCTATTCCAAGGCACATTCTGTCATCCTCTCTGCATGAAGTATGGATATACTACTTCTTACATACTGCTCCCATCCAACACGAACAGATGGGCCACGTGGGAGGGAGCAAAAAACTCCTGCATATTACAGAAGGTTCCCAAACTTCATGTGCATGCCCACAGATTCTAAATATTAAAGTCCATGGGATTATTTTTCTTTAAATATACCACTACCTAAACTAACATTAAACATAACGTAATTAAGTTATAGAGCTATGCAGACCATACTTCAGTTTTTTTATCATTATAATCTATTGTGCTTGAATTAAGTAGAACATAATGCAATCCCGTATTTTTATGCAGACAAAAAAAAAAAAAAGGCAGAAGAAAAAATGCCTCAGATCTGCTATTTTGAAGAATACTAAAAATCCACAAAATTTTCAAGATTGTGTACCACTGAAAGGAAGTTAAAAACAAAATAACTAGAGCGTTTCAAGTATATTACTTACTCCTTTTGAAAGAAAGCATATAATAAATGTATATGGGAACTTGGAGAGACATCTGTATAAGTCCCTGTTCCTATAAAAACAATACACCCTTGTTGGAAACCACTCTGCTAATTGCCAAGCAGAACTCTCACTTCCCATACAAGCTTCAAGGGTGATCAGCTGTCATTAATTCTTAATTGCTACTGCCGAGTAAAGAGAGAGAACTGAAAAATAATAGAGATTCATCTTACACAGATAAAAAGGAGACAGCCTATTTGCATAGTCTACACATCCTTAAAAATAAAACCCAAAAACCTCTTTTAGTTCATTACTGAACTCCTAACTCTCTGCTACCATTAGTTGTAGAGTATCTAAATATACTTAGCCAGATGTCCCTAAATGAGCACTTTCTTGTGGTTAGGGGGTTTACTTCTTTAATCTCACACAAAAGGACATTTTTTTGTTACTATCCTATTAAAAACAAAACAACAAAACAAAAAACACACAATGGTAAGTAACAAGAAAAAATGCTCAAAGAAATTAATTTCCAAATTGTAAAGCGAATTCAGATCAGTAAGAATTTGTGCTCTACTGAGCATTTTGCCACAGTTTTTGATATTTTGCGTACCAGAAGTCCATTTGAAAGCTACAGAAAATGCAGTTAATTGGACTGATGTATTCCAATACATTTCAACCCTGACACAGATTGCTTAACAAAATGCTTTGATGTCCATAAAAGGCATAATTTTGAATATCCAGGAGCAGCATTAATTCTCACTGAAAGTGAATGGTGAGCATCTGATATTTTATTCTTACTCCAAACTATTTTTCAGTAGCACCATATGTGGAATTGAGATTGATAAAGAAACACAGTCATCATCCTTACATATTTTGTCTTCATTTTCAGTATCATGATATTTCAAACAATTTTTTTTTTAATGTATTTCACCATATTGCTTAGAATTTTAAGTGGTTCATTCATACTCTGAATTTACGGAGTTCCCATTAACAATAGCGCATTTTGGCATCCCTAATTCCAATCTGATACCAATGGTATCCATAGTCATTAGGTTTCATTATAGGAAAGATTAAATGTGAGAAGAGGTCTTCCGTGGGAATATGACTAGTATTTCTATTATTAATGACTTCTGGAATCTATTTGACCATAAATACTGCAAATGATGTTGCATCTTTTCCTCTCTGCTGACAGCTTTTAAATTTTACCCTCCTAATGTAAATTTATAGCTGCAATAACGAGGGGAAAAAAAAGAAAATGTGATCTGAAGATAGAAGGCAGGCTGTACTTGTCTTTGAAGAACGTGAACTCAAACACCACGTGAAAATCCTGAGAATGCCATCAGACTTCTGCACGTGGACAAACAGCAGCAAACAGCTTGTAGCAACAGTTACGGTGTACAGTGTGTGTGTTTGTACTACATTTTTTAAAAAGTAGGTCTGTGCTTCAGGCTGTATGTAAATTTACCAATTACATCCCCACCTTCCTCATGACACACAGGCAGGCAGAAGGAACTTCCTCCATTCGTATTTCCCCCTTCCCTTCACCTCCTGTGAGGGACCTGGCCAGCTGGCTATACAGAACAGGAAGAAAGCTAACTCTAACCTCAGCCTGGAGCCTGCTGACCTGCCAGGGCTTCCTGCAGCTGGCCTCTTACCCAGAGACTACAGGCAGGTGTGTTTTGGCCTTCTGCTCTTTACATAATTTATTTCCCTAACATTTCTATTACTCCTGTCTCCCTTATGAAGTGTCATCTACCTGTACACTTACCCCACGCTTGCGTGCGTGGCATGCACACAAGCCATTTGCCACCTTAATGAAGCAGCCCAGCCAGCTCTGTTCGTGCTTCTTCCCTGCTGACTCTGAAGAACAGCCCCTGCTGTAAGTGTCCTGTTTCTCTCCTCACATCGCACATAATTAAGATATCCTCTTATTACACAAAATACAGCCTCTTCTTTCTCTGCTTAATGGTTTGAGACTCAGTGTTTGCTTTTGTAGCACAACAAAGCATTTTTTTCATCATCCATTGCATCTCGCAGTGTCCCTTTCAGGTACAGAGCAGGGTGACGCTCACTAGCAAAACGCCAACAAGGGAAGCATTCCCTGGCTCACGCTTTTTTCCACAACAAAATACAGTAAATACACATCCATGTGTTCCCAACATACCTGAAGTGGCTGGCTCCATGGAGAGTAGCCTGTCATTCCCAGACACCCGAAGAAAGCAGAGGATAGATTTTACTCCCTTTTCTATGACATCTTTGGGTGGAAATTCAAGGGGACAATGTCTCAGATTCAAGGCTGTCAATGAAGTTAAGCTTCCTGTACAAACAACGTAATTTAGCAAACAGTTAGCAAGATGGATGAGTTTTCGGACATGTCTAGCAGTTGCGTTAGAGTGAATTACTGGCATTCACTGCGGTTATAATGATTTTGTGATAATTACCGTTATCACATATGCAGGTACTATAGACTGCCTTAAGTTATTTACTTGCCCAACTCAAACGTTTTTAGCTTGCTCTTTCTAGAACTACAATTGATCCTTTTTTATACACATAGTGTTGCCAACACTGCAATACTTAAGCTTACTTATGTAATTCACAAGGGGCTATGTTTTTCTTTAAAAACAAACAAAATACTCAGTTTACTCAAGAAAGTTAAGACAAACTAGACTGAATTACATTACAATGTTTGCTTTCTACTTCAAAGTAATTCTTAACAACTTTAAGGTTCTGGATTTGATGTACTCAAATAGGACTATCTACAAATTAACTGAGTCCTCTGTGTGGAAAATAAATAAAACAGCTCAAACCCAGTTCCAGAATTTGCACCAGATGTATGCAGAACCAAACACGTATTTATCATTTCATATCCTTTTAGTTCAAACTCAGAGCTATCATATCTTCTACCAAGAACTTCTACCATCGCTCAGCACGGCAATGCATCTGTGAGCTGAACCAGAAATACAGCACGCATCTGGCATGTATTCTGCCCCTTGATGACTGCAGGGATTTTGTACTTTGGTTTCTAAGATGGTTCACATGACCTTGTATAAAACAGATCGTCATTCTTCTTGTGACTATTTGTAGCTTTTTCTTTTACTTTTTTTTTGTCCATATATTCTCCAGTTGCTAAGCATCTTTGCGATCTTTTTTTTTCATTCTTTATTTTTAACTATTTAATTTCTCTCTAACCAAATAGTTCTCCCCATCTGAGATTAGCCTAGACAAAATGAACTCTCACTACAGCTGAGGTAACCAGTACAATCCCTCAGCTCCTGCTCTTGTGCTTTCTCAAATGTGTGGAATTTGTGGTGTTGATAGATCAATGTTCTTACCCAACATTAACTTTTCTATATAAAAGGAAATGTATGAAAGATTTCAAGTTTTCCCTTTTTTCTAATGTAATGTTCTAACTTTCTAATTCGATAATCTTTGGGTTTGCATTGCTTTTCACTCCAGTCTTGCCATTAGCTGTTCTTGCCCAAGGAAACAGAGGGCTACCACCTCTCAACAGAAGAGAAATGTGACATCAATCATCAGCCTCCCAGGGGCGACTGAGCCCAGGCATCCCGCAGGCCTGCTGCAGTCTCCTGCTTCTCTCACAAGCAAAGTATGTGCTATGAGTTACTCCTATATCCCTTAGGGAAGGGCATCTGCCCATATCCTTATCCTATGATTCTTGGGAAAGGCACAGCATCCAAGACATATATATATATATATAAAATTATATATATAGACTTCTTTACATAGCATAAAGTTACACATGGGAAGAGGTAATGACTGATAGGGTCTTCTTTCTTTTCATATACTGCTTACTGTCTGGTCAAATAGGAACAAAAGATGCACAGTTTCAGAAATTGGATTTATCTTCCCCAAAAAGTTATGCTTCATTAAAGTAAGACAAAATTAACAAATTTGCCTTCCCAATAGCTACACATTTGCAGAATTACATAATGCTTTCAGTCAGGTTTAAAAAAAAATGCTTTAACTTCCTGATCCAGGCAAAAATACAAGAGCTCCTGTCTTAAATCTTTCAAAAAATACATGTATGTACGAAGTCTCTAAAAGAAAGGTGGAATATTTTGTCTTGACATTTATTTTAGACAGCCATGCAGTTTATATTACGTATTTAGGAAGTGCAGCACTGAGAACGGACAGCCCAGTCAATCAGGGTCTGTATTTCCCATACTGTATTGCAGTGGGACTGGAGTCACACCAAATCTCCACTCACAGCTTGACCTTCCAGCCTAATCTGTTTGCTTCCTGCAGGCTGACTGCGCCTATCTGCTTTACTCCCTACAGCATAAAATGGTGTATTCGCTCTTTTAAAATGTTTTTGTAAAATCTTGCAGAAATACCAAATACATTACTAATAGCTATGCTATTAGATTTTAAATTACCAGTAATTAAAGCTGAAAGAAATGTTACAAAACAAGTTTTACAATGTGATTAACAGCTCCATTTGACATTAGTTCTCTAGAAAAGCCAACTACAGCAATATTGACAAAGTGCACTTAAAAAGAAAAAAAAATAAAAACCAGCACAAAAGTAATGGAAGGAAATGAGCAGCTGAAGTAGGTGGCAGGGCTCTCCTGGAACCTGGTGAACATGGAATTTCTTCTGAGATCTGCTGGATCCTGGGTCTGGTCCCTTGGAAGACTTGAGATGCATGCACAAAAGGGTTCTCCCCCTCAGGGAGGTGTGTACAACCTGCTCTATGCAGGACCACGGCAGCTCTGCAGTATTTAATGCAACAACCTGTTACTCCCAGGGAAAGCAGATTTGTTTCCATTTCACTGACCTGCCCAACAAACACCTGGCACTTTCCAACTCCATTCTGCTTCTTCCATCGTTAATTTTTCTGTGACCAGCCACAGGGGCAGAGCTGGCAGGTAATTCAGCAGTAGCAGAGGAGAAGTTGAGTTTTCCCATCCCAATGTCAAAATTACTTACCGAGTTGAAGGAAATTCAACTCACTTCTCAAAAACATTTAAAACTTATGTTTTCCCTGCCACAGACCTTATTTAGAACTAGAAGCCTCACAGTTTTGAAGTCTGCTAAAGCTGAACTCAAACTGAGAGCCAGTGAAAGCCAGAAGTGCCTGAGCAGTTACTCTGAAATGGCAGTGAAACTGAAGCTAAGGTGAGTTAGAGAAACTGCACCCAAACAGGTTAGGTGAAAACAGCTGCACTGCACGCACACCACGCGCTGGCTGCCACACAGACATTGCTCTGCTGTAACTCAGGGGAAGAGAACTGGATCAGCCTGCCAGCATCTCACGGGAGGAGGAAACTTCTGGGGAAGGTTTGGAGAGGAATTACTTGGTGCTACAGATCAATGGCGTAAAGGATGAATGACTTGACTACAAACTGGGAACACATGAGAAGAGCAGTGCTGTGTACATAATTATGTTAGGTAGCAACAAAAATGCCTAACACTGAAGATCCATGTTTATTGCAGACTGAATATGCTGGTTTGCAATTACTGCTGTTGGTTTTGTAAAGAAATATGTCCAGAGAACTTGTGTATGATCACACCTTTGTTAAAAAAGCAAGCATTGCCAACACTCCAGTCGTATTGATTGTTTTCAGTGAGGTACTGATGGTGAGCAATGTGGAAGTTTAGAGGCTTAGCAAATCGACTGTATTCTACCATTCTAAAAACAAGCTTTCTGAGAGAGCTAATTACCAAAATGCCTTCCATTCAATCATGATTCACAAATTAGAAAATTACTTCAAACAGTTATAAAATATAATGCAGAAGTGGAAGAGTTACATTACCAGCAAGAATAAATGGCTTTGAAGATGCAGCATGTAAAGAACTATTTGGGAATACAATTAGATTTAAAATAGTTTAGTATGAAGAAACTCAATCTATTTTTAAACAAATTATCAAAATGAATCATACAGATGACTTCAGTATTGGAAAAGCGAAGTCTATTTTATCTTGCTGAAAACCACTCGTGGTTGAACATGACTTGATTGTAGTGGGAGAGCTCCACAGGACACGCAGCTACAACGCACACAGCATGATGTGGCAGTGTGCACTGACAACTTGCATAACTGGGAGGATGGCAAATCAGCTCTCTACCTTTCAGCATCCTTTTCCAAACTGTCTACTTAAATTTTAGCCTGCATCACTTGCTGAGATTCTTCATTATTTAGAAGTATTCCTAAATTACTCTAAAGAACGCTTAGATGCAGTAATACTACCTTGCTCCTATACTATGCTTTTACTTTTTAAGCCTCCTAAAATAAGTATCACTGTACCCATTTTACAGCAGGGGAAACTGAGGCACAGGCAGTCTGGTGACTTATCCCGAGTTCAGGAGCCTACCTGAATTTTCCAGAGAGCCCCTGGCAGTACTGAAAAAAGGAGGCATGTACACCAAGTGTCAGCCACCCCACAACACCTCCCAACTAGCACATAGCACACTGAAGTTTAAGATCACCTCTGAGAACAAGGTGGCTGACAAAGCATTTTTCCTCTCTGATAACTAAATTCAGAACTCATGGTAATTCTGCACAGATCAGGTGAATCCATACAAAAGCTCTAGGAACAGCCACAGGTATGAAACAGAACTGCTGTTACCGCTCAGACTTCTGCTCCCTTCCCAAAGCTTTTTTTTTTTTTTTTAATTAAAAGCTACCTGTTCTAAGAATAAAAAAATTTAAAAAAAAAAAAAAACAATAAATGAGGGTAAACACTGCAAATTCATTCCAGAAGTAGTTGAGAAATATACACAAGAGATGAAGACTTAACAGCTGGGAGGGTTATCCTGCATCACCCTCCCAACTCATCCCAGTTTACATCACAAACTTTGTTTGGCATTTATGATACAAGCACCAGAAAACCGGGGTTCGTACTAAGAAAAGAGAAGACAACAGCCCTGGAATGGACACTGCAGGATGGTAACTAAGCTAGTGCTGAAGCTGTCAGCATTAGCTCCTACTCTGTTTCTTGATATAGGTGGTTAGGATGGCAAGTGTACAGACAAGAGAGCAATAGGGAAGGGTAGGAGGAAGAGTGGGCTGGGAATTAGCTTATGAAACATGATATTGTAAGAAAAAGCTGTCTTGTCAAAACAGGAGTGTTTTGTAAAAATACACTAGGTTTTGACAGCGACTCACATTGTCACAGGCACAATTCCCAGGTTTTCCTCCCAGCCTTTCAGATGGACTGCTTACTGGTCTGATGTCCCCATCACTGTGGAGAGGAAGCCTGCTATGCCAGCTGCCCAGGACACGCAGGGGACTTCTGAGAAGCACAGCTCCACCGCAGGGAAAGAAAAAGACTTCAGTAACCTGGATTAAGCCAAATCCTTGAATTACCTCCACCCTCCTTTAGCTAAGGTTCAAACCACTGTGCCTGTGCCAGTCCCAGTCTCACGCTGTCCGCTATGTAAAGAGTCGAGACTGAAGCAGCTCTGCTGCTGTGGAGCTGGAGGAGGCATAGCTGTGCACATCTCGTATGTATCTATCTGTGTCTAAACACTACCCTGTAGGTGGCAATGCCACGGACACACAGCCTTTGCCAAGGGAACTGACGGCTCATGCAAAGCAAGGCATATGGCAGGGCAGCATCACCCCAGCACAACATTCCTGCCAGCTGCATCCAAGATCCTCGCGACTCAGAAATCCTGACGTGGACGTGGGCAAGTGATTAAGCAAACGATGCCGAAGTTGTGCTATCCGAACTGGCAGAGCAGAACGGCATGGCTTGGGCCACTCCTACAGTCGGGGTGTCACTGCGCTGCCTGCTAACGAGCACACAGCTTGGGGAGGCCTGGCTGCAGCCAGCCTCTAGGAATGCCTCCAGCCATCTGTCACTGCTTCACTGCTGCCCAACAAATCCTGCCCTGAAAAAACCTGCAGTGCTCTCTTCCAATTGCTGTGGCTTGAACAAAGACCTCAAACCCAGCAGGAAGGCTGGCATCCTTTTTGGTACCCCTCAGTTGCTCAGCCAGTGAGAACAGGAGAGATGCACGTACCCTGCACGGGGCAGGAGTCCCCCAGTGTAACTGCTACACGGAAAGCCAAAGCATCAGCATTGTACCAGCAATACTTCTGCCAAAATCTTAGCAAAGGTACACTGCTTGAACCCAGAACAGCTGTGAGGAAGGGGTGTTTTCTGCTGCACCTGCTCGTTTTCTTAACGCACTGCCCAAAGAGCAGGAAGGGAACATACTTTCATAGCATTTAATACGAATAACAAAGCCATCTCTCTCCCTGTCACTGCCTGCAGGCGGCCCAGGAGCTCTGAAGCCGCAGACCTCCAACCCAGGGGGTGCTGCATACTGTTTGGGGCAGTGTGGTTATGTAGGAACAGGTCACTTCATGCCAGCTGCCCCCAGCAGGTGGGAACAGACCTGGGAACGTCCTGATTGCTAGCAGGGATGTCACCTCAGACAGGCAGGATACCTCGTGGAGAGAGTACAGGGAACTCAACATGAACAACGGAGTCTAGTGAAGCACAGGAGCCAACGTGGCTGATCTTAAACAGCTGTGAGGATGTATGTGACAGCGAGCAGCGCTCAGCTCCACCTTGGCAAAGGGCAGCCTAACATCAGCTCTGTAAGCAGAAGGAAGTTGGGCCTGGTTGTGTGGCCAGCTTGAGATCATGCCGGTTGTTTGGTGACAAGCCCAGAATCAAGATGTAGCTTTGGAGGTTAGTCTTTGAAGTACAACAGCAGTCTTAAAGCTCAGACAACTTCAAACAGTGCTGAGCAACAAAAAGTCAGGACTTCTGCTGTGAGGACTGACAGTCCCAGGGGTGCTGGGCTCTGCGCCCTGCAGGGGCAGGACGAGGAATAGGGACCCCTCCTCAGAAGTCTCCATTCTCAGCTCCAGCTCACCAGGGGCAGCCTCAGGCCAACCCAGGAACCTGCACAACCTGCTCAGTGTTCCTTAGGAGCGTTTGATTTGGAAATACTTGTGATTCCCGAGTAGTAACTGCTAGCGCAAGAGGAGTTATAATGCTAGAGATGTCTTTAAAGTTTGAAACTACAAAAAGCTGCTGCAGAAGTTCTCAACTCTAATTGCATTTAGAAATGTCTGACTGTGAGAACACCCCAAGATTTCAGAGAGTTCTGAAACATGTTTCTTTTTTGCTTCAGCTTTACTCAGAGAAACAATATTAACCATTTTTGACCAAAATCCTAGACATCTGATTACATTTTTTCCTTCTCAGTGAGGAGAGTCATTACGTGTGCTCTAACAAAACTAATTCCCTCCCCACCCCCATGTTTGCAACATCATTCTTTAGATACCCATCAAAGTATTCTAAAGTCTAACTACAGAATCGAGCGTCTATGACATCAGTGGGTACTTACCAAGCTCTGTGGGCAGCTCTTTTATAGGATTCCTTTCTAAAAGCAGAGTTTTCAATTGCCTTTGCAATAAAACAGAAAAGAGTTGTGATGTTAAAAGCAAAGTTCATTTAATTAAGCAGAAACATGAGAATATTTTTCCTCCTTGATTTTCTTCTTGCTTGTTTTGTACTACAGAAGGGAACCAGAAGGCAAATCCATGGCTCTCCATTGCAAACATCAGTGCTGAAAAATGACATACCCCCAAAGCTTTCTGGTATGTCAATCTGAAGTTTGCTTTTATGCCCATGAATTACTATGTACTCCTTCAGTATTTAGTATTTGATCTTTCTTTGCAAAGCTTATCACTTTAAACTCTGATACTGACTGTTCCAATTATAAACTCATCATTTTCAGTTGTTTATGATTTTGCTGAGCTGCAACTGTTTGCTTTGTTGAGTACATTCCTCAGGCTACATTTGAGCTAAAACTGTTCACCCATTTTTGATAATGATATTAGAAAGAAATATGCCCTATTTGTATTTAATTTCATAAACTATTTTTATTTTTTAAAAGCTTGTTTTCTTATTCTTGGAAGCAGCCTAGAAGTTTGGCATGGGTCAGGCATTCATCTCAAATACAAACATTTATGGGGTTTATGTCACACATGACATTTTGGAAGTCTTCTAACATATAGACAAACCCAAAGCTTTTGAAAAACTATCAGTTTGCCTGTGCTTGTAAAACAATTGATATTGTTTAGTAAGTGAAGTGTCCAGAATTGCTGCATGCACTGCTATATAGAGCGTCTCTGATGTGAACTTTTGAGCTACCAAGCGCTGAGGATAGGGTGGACATTTTGTCCAAAAGCAGGGAGGTTGTCTCCTTTTCCCCTTGTAGCATACAGGTACTGACATTAAAGCAGCTATGAAATGGAGACTACTAGAAAAAAGCAGTAAGAATTTCCTAATTTTGACTGCTTCAGTTTGTTATTTTAATAAGATTTTTTTTCAGTAGTTTTTAAGTTTAATATCCGGCAATGTATCAGATCAAGTGATATTCTATAGACAAAGCACTGTCCATGCCATAAATGAAGCATCATCCTACTAGGAAAGTTAATGTGTTTTGTTTACCAGTGCTGCAATTTGACTTATTTACTGTTAAAATTCAACAAAATCAAGAAGAAAGCTTGGTAGATTGTCATAATATTTCTTTACCTCTAGTAAAGAGAAAACAAAACAAACATTTTGGCAGCTGCTCAACACTGGATTAACATTTGTGGCAATATTTTAAGACATTTCAATTCAGTCAGAAAAATGCAAGCACCATATTCATATTTGTAAAGCAAAACATCCAGTTCAGCTTAAAACAAACTTGGAAGCAGCAAGGGACTCCCCACTTCAAGCCCCAAATTCGTTAATAATTTAGGCGTTGCTGTATACCAGGTAAAACGCACTTTTACACTCCAGCAACTAATAACAATGAAATGAAGTGATGATTTTGAGGAATTCAAGTAATATTTAGTGAATATTTCTAATTAGCATTTCCTAAATCTGAGCTGTTCAAGTCTGTGAAAAAATACAAACAAGTATATCACACGGTGGGACAAATGGCTGGCATGGTATCTTTTAGGAAGACACGTAGTGAATACCTTAGTCTCACAGGGTTTCAACCAGTTGTACAATGATGACCATATAATTCACAAGCTATAACATCACTCCCATCCATTTTAAGAATAATTTATTAAAGCTATTTAAAAGATGAAGACATTAGACTCGGCATTTTTCAGCTATTTTTAGAGGCATAGCCTTCATTTACTGTATTTCTCTAATCAGGAATTGAATATATAATCATTCCCAAACAACTGACCTTAAAATAACCTTAAGCATCTTATTTCAATGCCACACATTTTTAATTCTGGAAAATTCCATGGCATATACCATTCAAGGGTTGTCTTCTTTTCCTTACTACTCTTCACAGAAAAGTTTCTTTTAGAACCAGAAGTGCACATATTCCTGTGTCAGTTTCTTTTCCTTGGGGCACACATCATTCCTTTGTTCCCAATTATTACTATAGATTGTGTTTGTGCTCTTCCACTTCAGCTGAGAAGTAAGGATTGTCCAAGCACATTGAAAAACTGGTGAGAAATTAGCTTTGGTGATCTCAGCAACATGAGAGCAAGTGGATTGTTCAGGGTCACAGCAACATTGTGGACACCCTTCTTTGCCACCCCAGATAAATCAGTGACAGCTAAGCAATCCTTCCAACAGTTAAATACCACGTCAGATGACTAGCAAAAACAGATTAATGGATAACGTTCTTTGACTAAACTGTCCCTCATTATCATTTACAAGAGAAGTGATGTTTGTATCTATGTGTCCATTTACAAGAGAAGTGATGTTTGTTATCTATGTGTCCATGTTTTCACCTCACATGCGGCACTAATGTTAGTCAGCTACAGTCAGTAAGCTTTACTCTGTCTTGGGAGAAAAATACTAACAGGATGTAAATTTCTGAAGTTAAGTGTTTAGAAATTCACTAACATAATATTAATTGGACCTCTCACTTCATCTGTGTTTTAGTAAACAAAAATAAGCTTATATAGTGTTCTCCTGCACCAAGATTAATGCCAAACAAAACCATGTAAAAGTTGGACTGTTACAATGAAATTGCAGTAGGACAAATAGAAGAAAAATACATTTTTTATTAAATTGCCTGTATGACCAATGGTCTTACCTGTGGTAACCAATTCCAGGGGGAAGAGCTGTAATCTCGTTAAACCGGAGATCCAGCCAAACAAGATGTGGCAGCTTTTGAAATAAATCCTCAGGAATCATCGATATGGCATTTCCCTCCAGATGAAAGTGCTAATAGAGAAAAAACATAAACATGTGTTAAATCCAGAAATAGAGGAACTGTTCCTTGGCACACAGTGTTGAACATGGAAACTGTAAACTGCTCTACACTTTTACAAAAAGAACAGTTAAAGGAAATTAAGGGATACACGATTCTAAGTTACACAGATGATTTAAGGACCTTAAGAACAAAACACAACACGTATTAAAGATTGTATCTAAGAATCTGTAGTTTTCCCATTCATCTGGCAAAGCCACAACCCTTCACTGCCTTGCGCTACATTCATGCCAAAGGTATTAAAGGACAACAGCACACACACCTTTACATCAGGCAGTTTATATATTTCCTCGGTAAGATGCTTAATATTTTTTCTGCTAACATCAAGGGTACTTGAAGCTGATGACATGCACTCTTCAATGGCCTTCCTGATCTCTTCTGATGAATTGGAGCCAGATGAGCTCTGTTTGCGATACTCATCTCCAGAGTTATCACCACTGCCATTAAGCCCTTTGTAAGAGCTGTCATCCATTTGTCTGCAAGCCAAAAACACGGGCTCAGTAATTCAGACAGATCAACTGAAGGCAGGTCACGACCTGAGAAAAACCACACAATATTTTGGAAACAGAACGCCTACAAAGCAAGCTTCTCGGTTCTGTTATTTTCTGATTGTCCCCGGTGTTAGGAACGTAGTGTGACACAGAAGGCACACTGTGTGTGTGTACACATAGATATAACTTTATAACGTACACGTGTATGTTATAAGGGGTATGTACATCCACCAGGCCACCCTCTCGGGGTGGCGGGGAGCAGTTCCCTTACCTCCCCCAGCCAGACCCGAGGGCGCTCGGGGCCCCTCCAAAGCCTGTGCCCTGCCCAGCTGTGGCACACTGCCACGCAGACAGCCCGAGAACGCCTTTATTTAAAATCTCGTTAATTTCCAATGGGTTTAACGGGTGCTGCAGCATCACCCACACTTTCCCTGAGCCCTCCAGCCGTGGGCCCCACACCGAGGCCTAGCAGTGGACCAGGCACCCCTGCAGCGCTGCCCCGGCAACGGCCCCGCAGCCGGGGCCATAACGCCCGGTACCGGCGTGCTCCGGAGGTCTTCACAGGCCTGAACCTACTGCAGGAATGACAGCAGGCGGGATGGCAGCATTACCACGCTGCTGCCAGTGCTCATCACCAGAAATACAAGCCACGTTCAGCGAGGGAGATTATTTTTACTTGATGACAAACTCCCTGGGGAACAAGGCTACCGGTGTCGCGTTCAGCACCACCAGGTATCTCCAGGTATCTCACGGGGCTTCCCTCAGAGCCCCTTTCCTTGCAGCATTTCACTTGTACAGTAACACCGACAGGACTCCGTTACAGGCCGAACACCGCGTGCACAGGGCTTGGCAGCCAGCAGGAAACATCCAACTGCAGAAACCTTCACACGGCCAAACAGCCCCAGCGCTAACATCCTGGGGCAGGCGTGTACATTTCAGTGTGGATTGCTTGTTAGGTCCTACACAGTGCCTGGAAACAAACAGCCAGAGGCTGAAATAGCTCAAGCATTAATATAATACAAAGCTTTGATTCTGCTAAAAAAAAAGTTTAGAAGCGTTCTTACCTGCACTCACTTGAACCATCAATCCTGTTGCTCAGAAGCTTCTGACTCCCAAAGACTACATTAAAAACTTCCATTTTGTAGGAAACATTGGAAATCTGAAGGAATAGTCTGGTGGATAACTGCGAAACAACATAATCTCATTTTCACAGGAACAGTTTGCTTACCTTTGGAACTAAACAGGCCTTAACCTCCACATCTGTTTTGTTGCAGGGCCACAAGCCTCTGGAAAACATAGTGGTACCTGGGCTGAAGATGACAAGGCACGTATCGCTCAGCCTGAATTTATCTCCACCTCGAAAATACAGATTCTACTAATTATGTTATTACTGCTGACTTCAAGAAAAAAGGTATGATTGGTAATTTCATTATGCTGTTCCTGGAACAGATATTCTTTGAGGCTACTTAGGTGATTAAATTCTAATTATGAGCAATATTTGTAAACCAGAGGGCAAAACTTATGAACATTAAAATGGAATCAATGGAAACGCTGTACTGAAAAGTACTGAATTGCATTTATTTATGTAAAACCCAAAGTATTTTAGGATAATTTTAAGATTACGTAAGAAACACATTAGGATTAAAACTAACGACATTAATTTAAGCAGTGTTGTTTTTTTCAGCTGGACATTGAGATCAAAACTTCTTTAGAATCCTTTAGCACAACAGTAATCAGCAAATGTTTTTGTGAGCATTTCAGGCAGAGAAAGTGAATCTAGAAAGCTACTCAACTTAGCTGAATCATGTTAGAAGAGGAATTTCTGTGCTCCTTCAAATTGAGTTGAACTATGACTAAAACTTAACAAAAAGTTTGCATGCGAGATGGCAAACAAGCAACAAACTGTATGCTTTTTTTTCCTGATCTTGAGGTATAACTAAGGATGTTTTTTTTTAAAAAAAAAAAAAGGAATTCTCTCCTGGAAACAAAATCAAAACAAAGTGAATGTACAAAAATACCATAAAATTGCTCTGCAGATAGAAATCTCTCAAGGGCAGGCTGTCATAACAACCTTGTCTAGCCTTGAGGGGATCTTGACCCAGCATACTGGGGCAGGTCTGCATCTGGAACAGTCATCCTAGCGATTGCACTTCACAGGGAAGCGATGTCAGAACAGGGAAGAACAGTGAAAACAACGAGCTTGAGTGGGTTAGCTGTAGGCCTGCTCTTCTATCCAGAAAAGCAGTCTTCTAACAAAACAGAGAACGTGCTGGGTCATTGAAAGAACTTCCCACAGTTGCTGGGGAGTGTTTTTTAATCCTTCAGCTGCAGAGACTTAACATAACTTGCAACAGACTGAAATGAATGTCAGGTCATCTCTGAAATTGTGCTAGCCTTTACTTTTAGGCTCCGCTGTTTTGCTGGGCAAGAAGAGAAGCGTTACACATTTCATTTGATGGAATCACAAGCTCTGTCTTCAGAAAATGCCGGTCTCTGGGAAGACCAGGCTTTGGCACCGTTCTCTTGTCAGGACCTAAGCTGTTGAGTCTTCATAGAGAGAGCTCAGAGTCAGATATTCTCAGGTGGACTCTGAATCACAGCCCTCCTTCCTCCCTAGTGCTGACACAGATACTGCACTTCAAGAGCATCAGTACACGTGGAACAGATGGGAGCCCCCATGCATCACCATGTAGTGCCCTGGCACCAGCATCGCTAGCTGTCTCCTATGAGCCTGGGCAGGCCCCTCTGCACGTGTAGGAGAGCCTCCCTGGGGCGCTGTGAAGTAGAACTGGGGTGCCCACAGTCCTTTAATGTGGTTCTATATGTAGATCATATGTAACAAGACTTCTCCACTGTGCCACAGAGATGCAGCTAACAGAATAAATGGTGTCAGATAAATCCTCATGCAGATTAGTTGTTTGATTATGGATTTTAAGGATACTGCCCCCGGCATTATTTTACAGAGTTACATAATCACAGAATTTCTAGGTTGGAAGAGACCTCAACAGAGTTCAACATAGAAGTGACAAAATTTCAGAGAAAAGCATTCCCCCGCTCAGCTATTTCTTCAGATTGGTAGGCACCTACATTACTTAAGTTTCATCTGCATCTGACTTCAACTAAGTCTAAAAGGAAGCTTTTTTTCCCCCCATTTTTCTAAAGAGCTGTTGAAAGATACAAAAGAAGTCATTACTTTCTATAAGTTCCTAATATTCCAGTAAATGAAAAAAGATGAGTGATTTCTACAAGTATCTTATTAGAATATCAACACATGCTCTTGATTTCTTAGTGAAACATTGATTAACTTAAATGGATAAGCAGAAAGGGAGCAGACACATAAATGAAAGGAAACAAAGAAGGGGAAAAAAGTTAGAAGTCATTAAAAATTTGAAGAGCTGAATTGTTCAGACAGTTCCAGAAATAAATTCCTCCCTCTCTCACAGGAGAAAGCAGAGTTAGGCAAGAGAAGCCGTTATACTATACAGAAAACTAAACAGAACACCCCTTTCAGGCTGTAAAAGAGAAAAACAAAATAAGCAATTGAACTACCACACAGCTACCTCACCAGCTCAAGGGAAGGAGTTTAGTTGGGAAGAAGGCAGGCACTTTTATCACTCTGTAGGGTTTGAACACCTGCTGGTAAAATGCATGTAATCCATCTGCACTACAGCCTGCACCTGTGGAACCAGAAGGAGACCCGCACTGGCAATGAAATGTGTAACCCTTTTTCCACCGGTCTGAACGAGATCTTAGTTTTAAGGCTTCATCACCGCTGGTGGTGCCTGCTCCCGCTTAATGCAGGCCTCTGCAGGTGATCCTAAGAGGAGAACATTATTAGTTAACTGGAGTGACTTTGAAGGACTTTGAAACAGCTGGATTGGTGATTACTGTTAGCATCTTTAAAACCAGAATTGGTACTATTTACAGAAATGCTAATGATGAGAAAATGTGTGAAATTTCCCCTCTATGTAATGTTTATTGAAAGAATTATGTGTTCTTTCAGGGAATCTTTTCAGAATAAACATAGTTTTTTTCTCAGTAGGCTTTCTTGGTGAGGAAGCCCTGTGAATGTTAAGAATCATAGTAATAGACCATTCATCATCCTAACCACATTGCAGTTCTCGCCACTATAATCAGTAGGGGCTTTTAATAGGAGTGTAATGTCAGCCTATGGTGGCCCCTTGTTTCTATGCCTCAATTCTTATAATATTTGCCTCTTTTTCAGTTTCATGAAAATTGGTAGCGTTTTGGTTTCAAAATGTTCATCAGCTCACTGAGAACAGATAACCGTAAAGAATCTAACGATACTTCAGGCGTTTCTATTTTTATTTACAATGGTTTTATTCAGGATAAATTCACTGATACTAGGGAAGTTGATCCTGATTTGAACTGCTGAAAGAAGGAAACAATCACAGCTCCATGCAGCCAGCAAAAAGACAGAAAGGGAGCTGTAACTTAGAGCTACCAGCAGAAAATAACATAAAGAGGTAAACTGCAGGATCCATGCAGCTAATTGAGGTGTGAGATTAAGAAACAAAAAATAAAATATTATCTTCAGTTTGCCTCATGCTAATTTTGGCACGATGTAAAATATGCAGCTCACAGTGCTTGGAAATGAGAACAATCAGTCACCCCAAAGGATACTCATTCACTTCCAGAGCTCATGTGTTTGAGAATGATTGGATGATGATTTTTGATACAAATCCTTTGACTAAAAGTGTAATCCTGGAATTTCATAAGGGGTTTGTTTGGCCTGGCCTAGAGCAGAACAGGTATCACGTTTCCCAGCTAAATGAATGCATATAGGCTTTTCCTGGTGCACGTCTGTGAGCTTTTGACGAGACACAACAAAGGTGGTACTGAATGTATGCAAACCTGATGAGTTGGGCTCAGCAGGTGCAATTCCATGAAGCAGGAATGGCTTCGTGGCTGGTGAAGCGCAAGAATATTCTAACCTCTGAAATAAGTTATAAAAAAAGGGAATATGCAGAAGTTAACACAAATTTGAGAAGACAAACTCTTCCAGGGCAGTTGCTCTCCTTTTGCAAGATCTGGCATTAGCCAGCAACCTTCAAGGGGGCTGGGTGCGCTTTGTACATGCTGCTGAACATCGCTGGCTGCAGCAGTTCTGGGCTGCTTAAGGTTTCTCTCCAGCTTTCTCCAGGAAGAACAGAGCCTGGAGAAGTCCCAGCTCTCCCTTGTTCTCTCATTTAAGAAAATCATCAGATTTGTGGCATGTTAATGGGTTCCAAGGACAAAGAGACGTGCATAAAGTATCCTCAAAACTTTCACTCATTAAATGCCTGTCGCTGAGTAAAATATAAAACAAAAAGAATAGAAAACAGGAAGAGGAAAAATTAAGAAAGCAGTAATTTCAAAACATTCTTGGTAATTTCAAGAACAATCTGTTTCTAATAACCCTTTGTCACCCAGGCTGCAAATTTTTCCTCTTAGAGATATAGTTAGAATTATATTCCAAGATGTCTTGTGGAATAACTGATGGTAAAAGTTAGCTTTTTATTAAAGTTCCTCATTCAGAGACGAAGTGAATTTCTGTTTCCCTGGAGACCAGGATACCTAGAAGGCAGACTTTGCTCTGTTTCCCTTCCCTATATTGGACCACTACGGAGCAGTTTATGTGTTTTACCTTTTTCCCCTGTAGGATTAGTATCCATTACTGAATACACATTTTCATAAGATTAGTGTAACGGTGTTGCTGTGGTTGGCGGTCTGCTGATACTCCTGTTTTGAAGTGCAGTTGTTCGCTGAGGGGACAAACGTCTTTCCCTGCGTGTTACTGCGCTGGTGTTGAATAGTGGTATTAGACACGTGTGCCCAGAACAGAAAGGGAGCCCTGTTCTCGGGTTTTACAGACAGAAAATGAATACAATTCTGCTGCAGAAATAATGACGAGCTGGATGTTTGAACCTCCAAGACACTTGCTCTGTAGGTAAGAGCAAACACTGTTGTCTGAGAGGAAGCAGAAGGACTACATTTGGCTTTTGTGGCACTAATTTTGCTCCATCGTGAATAATGTGCACAGGCAACCATGATCCAGCATTCTCTGTTCATGAATAGGGAAACTGATCCGAGACAGTGAGCATCTGATCCTTCCCTCCATTTCTTTTGGTACAGAGGAGGAGACAACAATAGAGCACTGTCTGAATTATTCAGGAGTGCAAGAAGAGTTGGAGTTCTAAACAAATGGAATTTATTTTCAGTGGTGTTAAAATACTGAAAATGGAAAGCATTATGGAACCCCATTTATGCTAAATATTTGTGAACTAAACATGGATCTCACTCTTCCCATTGAGGTGAACAGCGATGGCAGCAGTGCTCAAAGGCAGGACCACCACTACACGACTCAGGCCGTGTAACGAGCACCCTGTCAATGTCAGCAAGTGGCGCTTTCCTTCCATGAATTCTCCAAAGTCAATGTTCATATGTCTCCCATTTCTCCTCCAACACAGTCTCTGTTTCATCATTCAGATGTCCTGAGCTATGACTTAAGACCAGAAGCAAAAATGCTGTTTCTGACACTGGGACATGACGAGCGATTTAGACAAAACATTACCAGCCACAGCCAAATGCCATTGCTAGTGGCCCAGGTTCTCTGCCATGTCTTGAAGGCTGAAGGAACTTTTCTAAGCTCTTTTTCTCTTACCTGTTTTATGATCTTTAATGGGCACATTTCAAATGATGCCGGCATGGCCCAACAGTCTCCGAATACCAGGCTGGGTATTTAGAACAAGAATATCCTCTCCCAAACCAAAGGGCAAAGTTCCAATGAACGTGCACATGAGCAGAGCTGCCCGATTCAAATCACAATAAACCTCACCCCGTTTTCTGTTCAAGATAACTTTCTCCCTGACAATTTCAGTATTATCATTTAGTTAAAAACAGGGCTTAGGATTTGGACCTGGGCATCCGCTACAGGCAGAGCCCCAGTGAGAAGCCAGTGGCCCTTCTGGCGGAGCAGTGAGCATGGCACCCAGTTCGTGGCAGCAGTCAGTGCTGTGCCTGCTCTTTTGCTGTGAATAGAGAAAAACCTCCGTAATTCTGGGTGGTGTTACACGTCTGCTGCTTGTTCCTTTAAAAAAACACCACTAACGTCCTGATTTTCTTGGCTATGCAATGGGTGTGTCTCATGAACAGGCAGATCTCATTGTGAGGATGAAAACTAGATGGTAATTTTCTTGGGTTTCCCAGTGTTTGTTGGGACATATATGCGTGCCTGTGGCTGGGTTCCTAGAAAGCAGGAGTCAGCAAGAGGACCTGATTTTAAGTAGCCCGTATCCCTATACAGAGCTTTGAGCAGCACTAATTCACCTGTTCTCTGAACAGCACCGAAAACAACCTTAGCAAACAATAAAACCAATAAAAAAACCCTTGCTGCACCTTCTTTGGTTTCTTAGGTAAAGAAATCGAGAAATCTGGTGGAAGGAAACTTTCCCCCAGAATTTGAACAACCAACTCTGTATTTACCACTCTTTCATCCTACAGTAGTAAATCCTGCAAACTTCTCAGAAAAAGTCTGTGATTCCGGGCTGTGGTTTGATTGTCCAAGCCTTGGTGGAGAAAGAGAGAAGTGACGACTGGCTGGCACACAGACTGAGGCCATTGCATGGCAGTCTTCAGGCTTTTCCTACAGAACGGAAAGAGAAAAGAGGGAGTGAAAGCTGATGGCTCAGACATCTGCAATATATTGAAAAACAAAATGATCCCTAGACAAAGCAGAAATTGCCATCTGGTATTGAGGTGTTCCATCTCTTTATTTGAGACCTATTCTTTCTGATTTCTCAAATAAATATAATTTAAGAACTATTCTCTGCCTTTGGAAAACTGTTCTTAAATTACACCCTTCAGTTGTAATCCTCTTACACCTTCCAGGCTCTGCAAATAATGACTAACTCTTAGCAAATCTCCTATAAAGAGTGCATTAACTAACCTATCCATTTCAAAGCATGCCGCAGAAGAAAACAGCATACATGTTAAATTAAGAGTTGCAAAGCATCGCCTCCGAAATTCTGAAAGTACTGCTGTGATAACAGACACCATGTAAGGGCCGAAGAGCTGCCACTTGGCTGGACATGTCTGATGTGGTTTGTGACCACCAGGAATAGTTTCTGAGCAGTGCATTGAATTGGACGCTCCGGGAGACATTTCTGTCCAACAGCCCATGAAGACATGGCATCACGAGCGTGTTACGGCTCCATGTCCTGCGAAGCCTGTGAAAGCTTGAGAAAAAAAGTGTTTTCCTGAGGAGCTCCGCAGCAGCCGAGCTGTATCGCGACAGAAGGGCAGGAGATGTCCAGAGCTGGCGAGCTGGAGGCGCTGGTTCTGTAGGCAGCACGGCTGGTCCATCACACAGCGCTGCTCGGAACAAAACTGCAGCAAGAGGCTGGGCCGGAGCCTGTCCTCCTCGTGCACAGGGCTTCGTGCAGCAGCACAGAACAGCTGCACGCTTCGGTATGTGTGTGCTGGCAAACGCTTTGTGGCAGTGCGAGCGGGACACGCATCCCTCCTGCTGGCTCGTGTGTCACTAAGCATGACAGAGGCCCTCGGGGCTCGCTGCTGGGGGAACACAGCCCCTGAGTGCCTGCCTCTTGTAGGACCGGGGCGAGTCGGGGAGGCTGAGCAGTGGCAGCGAGGGCCGGTGGCTGAGGGTTGGGCAGGGAGAGGCGGCTGCGGGGCAGCGGGTGCGAGCTGTGCGCTAGGGCCAGGGCTGGGAGCGGGGCCGGTCCCCGCGGCCGCCGGGGGCGCTGCGCCCCGTCCGTGCCCGCCCCGTCCCGTCCCGCCCCGCCGCCGCCCCCGCCCCCCGGCCCCGCTCCGCCCGGCGCGGCCCCGCTGCCGCCTCCCTCCGCCGCGCTGCGGCAGCGCCGCGGGCAGGAGCAGCGGGCGCGGCGCGGGGGGCGGCGGCGGCGGCGCCGGGCGCTGCCATGCGGGGGGGAGGCGGCGGCGGCGGCGGAGGGGCGCGGGGCGCCTGAGGGCAGCGGGGGGCTCGTCCCGGCCGCGGGAGCCGGCGGGGCCCGGCGCCTGGGGCATGCCCGGCGGCTCGCCCCGATGTTTCACTGGGGCAAGTGGAAGAAGAGGATGGGAGCGAGCGCCTCGTCCTCCAAGAGACCCGTGTTCGACGAGAGGGAGGACGGTGAGTGCGCACCTGTTGAGCCCCGCGGGGGACGGGGGGGGATCGGGGGGCAGCGAGCCGTGCCGAGCCGAGCCGTGCCGAGCCGTGCTGAACCGAGCCGTGCCGTGCTGTGCCGAGCCGAGCCGTGCCGAGCCGCGCGGGGGCACCGGCGGAGCGCCAGGCCGGGTGCCGCCGGCCGCGCAAGTTGTGCGAAGTGCCCCCGTCCCGTGCCGGGCCGTGCCGGGCTCCCCAGGCGCCGTGCTGCTCCGTACGGGGCGCCGGAGCCGGGAGAGGCGCCAGGCAGGCGGCGGGGAGCCCGCTGCCCTGGGTGCCCCCGGTGCTCCCCGGGGGGTGGCGGGGGCACGGCCCCGCCGGGTGCTGGGTGCTGGGAGCCGGGCGTCGTGTCCGGGCTGGGCGACCCCCGCTGCCCCCCGCACGGCTGGGTACCGGTTAGGGCAATGCACGCTGCCTTCCCGACCCTCGCGTCTCTGGGCTGTTACTAAAGCAGGGAGGAGCTGCCAGTTCGGGCACCGAGCTGCCCAGGGAGCGCCGAGCAAAATCCCCCTTGGGAGGAGCACCGCAGAGTCCTTTAAACCCCTCTGTGCCGTGGGACTGCCGGGCTGCACCTGGCTGTGTGTGCCCGGTGAAAAACCTCATCTGGATGCGGCGTGCACGGGAGCAGCAAGCACGCCGCGGGGCAGCGCTGACATTGGAGCTTTGCTGCGTGATCTGGAAGGCACCACGATTTGAACCGAGCCTTTGTACGGCCAGCGTGGAGATGCTGACTGCTGCAGCTGCGTGGGCATCGGCAAAACCCCGGTGCCACCTAGTAAGGTGTGCTTCAGCAGCGCTTCAGCAGTAGCGGAGACTTCCCAGGACGTTACTTGCTGAGTATCGCCTGCCCTTTTGTCACGGCTGGCTGGTGTGTGCTGGGAGCAGGCGGTGTTGTGCTGGCGAGCTCCTATTTACTGGCACAGCAGGGTTGCTATGGAGATCCCTTAAGACATTCCGATAACTTCCTTAAATAAAGCAGCCAGTTAGTGCTTTCGCCTGGTGTGTGACAGCATGCGGGAGAATTACTAGTGCTGGCAATTTCAAGTAAAATAATAATGATAAAAAATTAAAAATAGATGAGCACGTGAAATTTTACCCGTAGGCTCCCAATGAGGCATGCACAAGGATGAGCCTGGCTGCCTAAATGCAGTGGTTAATCCCTTTTGGTTATGAAAGGCTGTACATAAATGGAAGGCTAACATTTATTCTAACGTGTACGAACGTGAGGTCCAGAACTTGCCCTCAGAGAGCGCTAGCTACAGATGCGACATTTCTAAGGCAGCAACCCCGCAGCATGGTGTTGCCTGATGTCCCTAGGACGGGTTTCAAGACTTACATGACCAAGGCTTTTGGCCAAGTAGACGTGGTCGAACCAGGGTGCGGTGGGGTTTTGTGGGCTGGGCAGTAATGAGTAATGAGTTTGTCCTCAGCTTCAGCAACACCACCTTCTCTGCAGCCTGGGCTGCTCCCTGCTGCTGCATCTGACCCTGATAAACCGACGGGCCTGCTGCTGTATTTCTGCCTTGCTGAACGCCAGCTGTGACCGCAGCCGTCTGCTGAGCCCGTGGTGGGCTGTGGCAGTGAGCACTCTGAGGCTGTGACTGAAGGAAAACTTCATCTTCCTGCGCCTCTCATGTGGGTCTCTTGGCCCCCTCCAGCTTTTTCAGCGCCGTGCTGCGTTCATACCAGAACAGACCCCGCTGTTTTCGCGAGGATCAAACCACCTCCAAGCATGGTGTCGGTGTAACCCCCTCGCTGCTTCTGAGGGGTGTGCAGCCCCACGCGGCCACCCTGCTCCCACCTCCTGTCCCACCGTGGCTGCTGTGCCCCGTCCTGCCCCACTCCGGCCGGCTGCTGCTAGCCCTGCGCCCAGGTACGGGCTGGGGTGGCCACCGCCAGCCCCTGTCACGGCTCATCAGAGCTGTCCTGGAAGCAGGGCCTTGGCACCTCTTGTGCCACTCGTGTTCTTGGTGTGGTGCTTGGCAGCAGCACGTGCGTTTTGCTGTTCCGTGGTGGCTGATAAAATCTTTGAAATGTTTCCGAGTGTTTCAGAGCCGGGGTTCAAGTAATTGGAAAGCTGACCCTGAGAGGGGAGTGTTGGTGTGTTTTGTTTGCTTCCAGAAAGCAGTGGTACCTGCAGAGAACGGTCCCGTCCCCTTTGTGAATGTTGACTCAGGAGCTTTTGTTTACACAGACAGCTTTGCACGTGCAGAAGCTGCTAAAACTGCATCGGCTGGGGTGTGTGCGCCAGCCTGGCCGTCCAGAGAGGCTGGGCAGCAGCGGTGCCTTTTTGACAGCAAGCGTTTGACGAGGTAGGTTGTGCCTGGATTCTGAACAGAGAAGGTTAATGAGTGTAAAAGGAAAAACAGGTAAGGAAAAAAGAAGTAAGAGCTGGAACAAGCCTACAAGGTTGAAGACTCTCAAAGCTGTCGTGTGCTGGCATTACGGTGGCCTCAGTAAACTGAAGTCAACTGTAGCAGGCTTGGGGATTTATGGTCTGTGCGCAGGTCATTATCGCCACATGTTGCACATCAGGAAACACTGGTCCTTGTCTGTAAGGGCTTTTAGGGTTTCTTTATACCCATAAGAACCTTCTGAAAGCTCACTAGCTGGTCAGGGAATGTGGGCAGTTAAGATTTTCTGCTTTGGGAAAAGCCCAAACAAATGTTTTGTTTGTTTGTTTTTGTATGTTTGTTTGTTTGCTTTACCAAGCGGGGAACAAAATGTCCCTGTGAAACCAACAGGAATGTTTCAACCTTTCCGTTTTAGAAAACGTTCAGCAGATGTGCTCAGACTGGGAAAGGCAAAAGCTGAGGGAGAGGAAACACGAGGAGCACTCGGAGGTTGTGCTGCCCACAGCTCTGCGAGGGGCACAGCGTGCCCCTATCTACATATCTGCGGGCTGCGTTTTGGTCATGGCTCCTCCAGAGTCCAAGTGGCTTCCTAAAAAAGCGTGTGTAAATGTGAACGGCAGCATGTAAAACCATCTGGTACCACCCGCCGAGCTGCTCTTCTCTTGCTTTTGAGGAGGTGCCTGGTCCCAGGGCCTTCTGCCTGGCTGGTGACACTGCAGGTTCCCAGCAGATTTACGGGGCTGTAGTGTGGCAGCCTAATTAGTGTTTGTCCTGATTAGCGTTTTGTCTCAGTCAGCGTATGCCAATCCCTTGTCTGTCTCTCTCCCAAAGTGCTGAGGACTCGACGCACCGTCCAGCCTCCTGTCTTCAATCTTGCTTGCTCGACAGAGCTGCTCTTGGTGCAGGGTCCCAGCTGTACAGCTCCCGCAGCCGAGCAGTCTGACTCCAAGCTGTGCGTGCCATAGGGCTGCTCGCTGCCTTAGGTGCTGTGTCCGTGAGTGTTTGGGGTTTCCCTCACAAAAACTGTGCTCAGAATGCTTTGGCTCAGGTGCCGGTGGGAGCCAGCCCTGACCTGGGATTTGGGGTGAGCAGGCAGAAGGAAGGAGGCGATGTGGTGTGTGCTGCCATTGCAGCGTGTGGCTGGCACTGCCAGGGCAGCTCACCCAGGACGGAGGGAGCTGCTGTGCTGCGGGGCCCCTGGGCACCCCAGTAGCATTTGCAGGGGGCTGGGGGTGCCCAGCATTGTGCTGGTGGTGCCCAGCATTGTGCTGGTGGTGAGCCTCTTCCCGCAGGGCCACCCGTCAGAGCCTGCTGTGTGTTGCGAGCTGTCTTCGTGGGGGAGCAGAAACCTGCTCAGTGTCTTGAAGGCACGTTCCCAGCCGTTCCCTTTGAAGCTGGAGTACTTCAGCTTTAGGGATGCGCTGGGCCCCAAGGGCTCGTAGCATCTGGGCGGTGTGTGGGGGCCGGCCCTGGCTCTCTCCCTGGTAGTCCTCCAGAAATGTGCAGGAGTTTGAAGGGCCCTGCAGCAGCTGCCGGCACGGCTCCCATCCCCATGGAAACAGGCGAGAAGTTGCAAAACCTGGGGTAACGTGCTTAAAATAATCTCCATTTTAATTTCAAACAATGTGTTGGCAGGCCGTAGGACTGCACGCGCACCAGAGCACAGATCCCTCCTGCCTCGTCGTGGTGATCCGGAGCCAGACCTTGGGCGACGCGCCCTGGAGCCGCTTGGGGTTTGGAGGGGCCATGAGGCGTGCGGGGCCTGCCGCCGCCAGGCTCGGGATGGAGGGGCGCTCCCTCACGCTCCCCTTTCGTTTTGGCTCAAATTGTTTCAAAGGCGTGAGTTGGGATGTGTCAGGCTGTGTTGTTGTTCTCCTTCTGCATCCTGTTTTCTGGTCCTGTGGGAGCGAGACATCCAGCCTGGTCTGCAGGGCTCTGTGTTACTTGTAAGGTTGAGATTTTCTCCCCCACAATCATTTATTTGGTTTAGTGGGGACTGTTAGTGTTAGGTCAGAGGTTGGACTCGATGATCTTGAGGTCTCTTCCAACCTAGAAATTCTGTGATTCTGTGATCTGGGGAGCAGGGACCTTAAGAGCGATGAGGGCACGGTGTGGGACTGACTCTGCAGGACAGGGGGACGGGAGCAAAGCTTGATTTGCTCTGGGCCTTTCCTTGTGTGCAGTGGGAGCCTGTACTTTGTGCCCCTTCCTCGAGGCCCCATGTCCCCGTGCACACTGCTGCCTTGTGCCATGCACACTTCTGGAGCACGGGGCCCCCCAGACCCATCCCCAAGAGGCCAGGAGCCGCTGCTGTGCCCCGTGCCCAGTGTCCTTAAGGCATCAGGGCTGTGGGCGCTGAGCAACCAGGCGCTGCCCCTTGGGTCGGGGAGCCCTGGGCCCGGTGGGGAGCCTGTAAAATCCCATTTCTGTAGGGTCAAGTACAGATCTGCGAAGCCTCTATGCTCTCTGAATTGCTTATTACATTTTTTTTCTAAAATGAAGGTAAAGGAACTATCCCGTGGGGGCAACCAGGGACCGGTGCCTCCAGGCCTGCGTAGGTTACGGATCCCAACGTCCCCAACAGGCTGCAGAGCAAACCTTTTGTTGTCGCCTGGCTCTCGTGTGGCTGTGGGTTGGGAGCACAGATGCCTTTGCCTGTTATTTAAAAACAAGGGGAAAAAAGCATTTATGCATCAAAGTGGTAACTAAGTAAGTATCTGGGGGGAGGAGGGAGTGAAAATTGCCAGGAGGTGTCAGAAAAGCTGTGTTTAGTATTGCCACTTGTTGTTGTTGTTCTTATTTTGTTTGAAATCTTTCTTCTCCCAGATCTGTGGCTTTTTTTGTGTGTAGTTTACCCAGAGACAAGTTCTTGCTGCAGCCCGACCTCCCAACAAAAGCAGGCGCTCTGTTCCCCCTTGTGATTTAAACCTTTTAGTTACCATTTCCAACCGGAGCTGGGTCAGTGGCGGGCTGGGGGTGCTGCGGAGGGAGTGCAGCCAGCGGTGGGCTCGGGGCTGTGCAGCCTCCTGGGGTCGAGCGGGCTCACTTCTAACACACCTCTATGGGGTGCCCATGCTTAAAGCCCATCGGACCCGTTTGTCCCCCGACTCGTTAGCAGGGTCTGGCAGGGCTGGGCACGAGGTGGAGCAGACGGTGGTGCAGGGCAGGCAGCGATGTCGGCACCGCCTCAGCTCCCTGTGGGGACAGGCAGGAGAGGCGCACGGTGTCGCGTTGGGCGAGGTGTGATTGCCGTCTCTGCAAGTTGCCGTGAGGTCTTGAGGTCACTTCATTGCTTTGTTGTGCAGAGAGTGCTGCAAAAACCTGCCGTTCTCGCTGGTTTTCTGCTGAGGGAGCTCTGTGCGTGAAGTTTTTGTGTCATGTAACGCAGAAATGGTTCAAGTCCAGCGAGCTCAGTAATTGCAGACCACGAACATGTGTAGTTACCAGCCCAGCAGCTGGATTATTGGTTCCTTCCCCTTCAGAAATAATGAATAATGCCTCTCTCATTTTACTATCCACGTTGAGGACCACAGCCCCTTCATCAGCGCTGAAAGTAACCTGGAGAAATACCGTTCTGGTCTGCACGCTGCGAAATTGCACTTACATAAAACTGTCACGGTTGCTTACCCGAAGTCATGCTTTACCTCTCACTTGTGTTGGCTTCTATATTTTTGTTTAAATCTTCTAATTTGCAACTGTTTAAAAATTTAAACTGTCTTTCAAAGAGGTGATGCAATATGCATGGAGGCTGGAGATGTTTTCTGCACTTCATTAGGTACTTTGTTCCTTCAAATCTTTTATTATTATTTTTTTTTTTCAGATTTACGTGTCCATTTTGTTTTATGGTTTTACCATTAGCGATTTAGACACAGCCTTCATTTCTCGATCTGTCTTACACAACCACATTGCTTGTCCTGGTCCAGCGCCGGGTGGTACAGGGTTGTGGCATCGTTTGCCTTCCTCTGCCTCTGTCCCCCACCAAGCTTTCTGTCTCACAAAGCTCTCATGACATCGAAAAGATGTCAGCTGGTCAAAGCACTGACAGGGTAAGCATGTTGCAGATTTTCATACTTCATTTAGCAGAGGTCCAGCACACACAGCAGGGTTGTCGCTGCACAGCCCGCGTGTGCCTGAGCTTGGGGGTCCCCTGGCTGAGTTCGGGCTGATGCGGTGATGTGCCCATCAGTGACAGAGCACCCCGCTGAATGCAGCTCCATCCCCGTGCTGTTGTCACTGTGCACTGCAGGATCCTGCTGTTGTCACGCCCCGTCTCACGTAGGATCATCCCAGGCATCTCCTGAAAAAAGGGAGAAAGATTATGCAAGGCCTTGAGGGGCAAACGAGTTTACGGGAAGTCCTAAGGGAGGAGTTGAGGTGAAAACAAACCCTGACGGCAGCTGAGGCCGCCTGAAGTCAAGTAAGGGAAAATTCACAAAGCTGGCTGCGATTCAGGGGGTGCTTGACTGATGGGGAGGGAAAAGGGCAGATCAAGAAAAAGTAATCAGAAATGGAGTTCAGGTAAAATGCTAGATCAGATTAATATTTCATCCGTTCTCTAAAGGCCACAGTCGCTACAATCCATTTAAAGCAGTCTTCTGTGAATTTTGAGTGGTGTGTAAGAGCATGTTGTTAGGGGTTTAAACACCTTATTGATCACGTTCCTGCTATGTAACGATCACCTTTCCCGTTCTGCTAGCGTTTCCCCTGAGGCCTGCAGCCGCATCTTCCCAGGGTCTGAATGCAATCAGATGGAGTCGGCCAGGAGCCGCAGCGCGCGGCTGCAGGTGGCTTTGGGACAGCCATGCTGGCAGCTCTCGGGTAGGAGAAATGCACGGGGACTGCTGGGTGTGTGAAGGTGTTTGTGGTGCCACCCCATGCCTGTGGCGGGCAGAATGTCAGCTTGTATTGTTTAAAATGAAAAACCTTCCTGGAAATGGAAGTGGTTGTTCTTTTTGTGATCTGTTTGTCAAGTTAGCTGATGGGGCGCGGGGCAGTGTATAACCACCTGCAGCTGCTTTAGCACTGCATGGCAGTGGGTCGTGTGTGGCGCCTTGTCTGGAGGGTGTGCACGGATGAGTCCACGCGTGGAGGGACACGAGGCACATTTCCTTTCAGATGTCTGCTTATTTCTCATGGGAACACCTTAAACTGAAGGTGGTGGGTAATGTTTGCGTGCAGGTTGTGATGGTGTGGCTCTGCGTTTGGATCAGAGTTTGGGCTTTCAGCTCCCCATGGCCATGGCCGAGTTCTTGTTGCTGGGGCCCACCCAGGAGTACTCGGTCGGCAGGAGCTGACAGGGGAGGTGAGCCCTGGGATGGGCAGCAGCCCGAGTGTTACCCACCAGTGGCACCTCCCCGCTGTGTGGCTGGAGGTTGGAGAGCAGTAAGGCAGCGCCGGGTGCTGAATGGCACCGACAGCCAAACGCTGCGGGGATGGGTGTGCTGCAGGCAGCCGGCGAGGAAAGAAGCGTGAGAGCTGCTCTGTGCTCTGGCATTCATCTCCCCAATGGAGAGGAGGTGGCTCGCGAGCAGCTTAGCTTCTCCTAACAAGAGGAGATAAATGTCAGTGTCCTCCTCTCCTCTCCCCTGTTCTTCAGGAATTACGCTGCTTTAGGTGACAGTTACAGAAAATTAAAAGTGCTCAGGATGTGTGGGAACAGACGGCTCTGAATGCTGCTAAGCAATGAGATACGGCAGTGTGTGAATGGTGATGTGCTAATCCACATCTGGGCTGAGGTTCAGGGGCTCCTCCAGTACCTGGGACTGGCAGGAGGCGGCGGGCGCTGTGCTGTGCTGAGCCAGCAGCCCGCTGGCGTGACTGCGCACCGAGTCCGTACAGCCTGGTGGCTCCCCGTCCTGTGTAATTAAATCAAACTGCAGTTACTGATGTATTTACAGCTCAAATGACAGCTCTGGAAGCTGGTAATTGTCATGGATTGTTCAGAAAATAAACCTGCTTGGTTCTGTGCGTATCAGTACAGAGTTCATGTGCTCCTGCGACCAATATGTGCTCCGAGCGGCGCTGTGCGCGGTGCCTTCACGGACACCATGTGCTGCTTCGGGACTCGTGTCTGCCTGGCCTGCACAAGGGAAAACACAGCTGGCTTTGCTCAGGAAAATAGCAGTTCTTTTTTCATTTTGGGTTAAGTCCCTGACCAAGCCATCTCCCCCCAGGGCTCGTCAGACAAACCCCAGACAGAACCCACAACTAAGCAAAGTCAGCATCCGCACCTAAAATACTGGCTCATGATGCATGGCCCGTGAGTTTGGCCATCGTGCACATTTCGGACACCCAGAGGGGGAAAGAAAGGAAGGGATCACAGAAATCCAGTAGTAACTAGGAAGAAAATTAATTGATGATGAACTGGTGCAGTATGTAGGAGCTTAGCACCACAGACACTGCCGAGCACCAGACTTTAATTTTATTGGTGTCCGGACAGGTTAGTCAGTGTGAGAGCACAGAGGGAGTACTTGCTTAGATCCCCCGTATCGGTCACTTGCAGAATTCCCATGTTCTAACTCTGGTCCCTGGATACGCTGACAGAAGTCAGAAGGAAGAGGCTTGGGAGGGCTTGCGCTGAAGCTCTGGCTCCTCTGAGCCAGCGGGTCTGCCCGGGGGTTAGGTGGGATGCCAGTGAAACGGGGTGGGTTCTGGAGCTGAAACGTCGTGTGTTTAATGTCAGTTACCCAGCCAGGACACCACCAGCATCAGTCAAGGTCCTTCAAAGTCTGTTCTCCAAAGACCGCACAAGCAGCACGGTGCATGCACGCAGCTGAGGAGTCTGTGGACATCTCATGAACACATCTGGCTTTGCTTGCCAATAGCTTTTCATTGCTACTACCATTTCTGGGCTATTTCAAGTACAGAAAAAGCACTTTCGAAGCATTGGGTAGCAAGTGTGTTGCTGAGGTGTGACACTCGCTGTCAGTGCATGCTGCGAACACCCACAAGCCACTGCCATGACAACTGAGCAGAAATGAGATCTGCCCAAGTATATTCCGGGCGGTGCAGTTGGTCTGTGCACACTACGAGCCTCCAGCTGGCTCTGGTGGTTTACCCCTCGCATCAGGTAAATCTCCTACCGCTGCTGGTGCTGGTTGGACACGGCGTGGCCCTTACGACTCTGGGTGTTCTTGCTGCCAGGGTGATGTATCTCATGTGGAAGGCCTTCTTTAAAGCTCTGATAGGTAGAATGCTAAATGACCTTGTAAAACATGTGTCTCATAATCCACTGGGAAGCTGCATGCTGCACGTTAGCTTTATATCTTGCTGGTTCTCCAGTTTTAATGGAAACTGGCAGGCAAGACTAGGAAGTAGGGAATACAGAAAATAATATAGGTTAGACTTGGATTGTTTGTACCGTAGGAAAATGTGTTTTGTGCTTTACAGACAATAAGGCTAAAGCCTGGTCCCAAGTAATTCGCACTTTAAAGGCTCAATTCAGTACACTGCAATCGTGTGAATAATTCATCTGCACGCAGGTGGTCCCCGCAGCTCCGGGCAGTGCAGGGGGTGTGCAGGGTGTGCGCCTGGAGCACTGACACCTCCGGGTGCTGCCTGTTCGCTGGCATCCAGAGCACAGCCACCCAGGTACCTCCTGCCCGTGCCCTTGGGGTGCTTCCATCGCCTTTCACACATCATTGCACCTCCAGGCGGTCACGGGCACGACCAGGAAGGTCAGTGCGGGTTTGGGCTGTTGCTACGAGCTCTGCATAACCTCCCTGAATTCCCCAGACGTTAAGGGACGCCTGCTCAGCAGTCAGGCTGTGTGGGAAGAGCCGCAAGCAGAGCAGCGCGTGGTGCTGGCAACAGGGAGCTGCTGCTTGACTCGACCCCCCGGTATGTCCCGTGCAGCTGCTGCCTGCCACCTGTACGGTGGGATCCTCGGAGTAACTCGCATCCTGGTGTGCCAGCACGGCTGTACGGAGGGCACGGGCTCTGCGCCTGCAGCCGGTGCCCAGCGCGGGGGCACCAGGAGTGGCTGGGGCGCTTGGGGAGCTGCCTGGGGCTGCAGCGGGGACATCGGTGCCCTGTGCCCCGTGGCAGTGCCCAGCAGGAGGGGGTCTGTCGGCGGCACAGTGCGGTGTGCTTGGCACAGGGTGAGCTCGGTGCGCTGGGGCACTCGCTTTTCATTTTCGCTTGATTAGTTTTTATTTCGTGTTAAATGCCACAGCGAGGAAAATTGCAAGCAGGTGTCAAAACAAGCACAGTTGCAGGAGGAGAATGTAGGGATTGATTAATGAGTGTTTTCAGCATGTTGTGTGTTTTCCTGTGTGGCTTTCTGATATAAAGATCAATGTGTGAAATTCCTTTAAAAATAGCGGGTCTCTTTTAACCAGAACAAATCACTTCTGTTTGTCAGAACGTGATGAATGTCAACAAACAGTTCAGTCGCTGATTGCCCCTCAATAACACTTCAGAAATAATTTTAGTGTAGTGTTTCTGCTGGCCCTGGTTTAGATTTTCCTGATCTCCATCCCACACCGCTGAAGCTCTCCCCTCTTCCTTCCTGCCTTGGGACGGGTTGCCAGTTGCTGCTGGTCCTCTCCTTCTCCCGGCAGGGCTGCAGGAGGGCTTCGTTTCTGTGCCTCAGCGCTGGTGGAGAGCCCGCAGAGCAGCAGCCCTGGTGGGAGCAGTGCTGTGGCTGTGCCCTGGCTGTGCTGAGCACCAAGCACAGGGCTTGGGGAGCCGCCTGCCCTCGGCTCAGCAGGCGATGGGCCAGGCTTCCCTTCCTCGTCTTTAAACCCCTTTGCATGAGATGCTCTCTTCTGAGAGCTGGTACTTGGCAGTGTTCAGGAGAATTTCGTATCACAGAAATGAGATGCCGGCTTTCCCCAGAGAAGTTAAACTTTGTAAATAATTCTGTTTGCCGTTCCCTGTAAATTTGAGTCTGTTTCTTGTTGTTGTGGGGTTTAAATGAATCCCGAGCAGCAAGTGTCATCTACTCCATGCTGCTGCGGTACGGGGTGGGCAGGCTCAGCCCCTCTGCGTGCAGGTGGCTGCTCCGCTGAGCACAGCTGCTGGGACACCCGCCTCTGTTACCTGCCGAACAAAGAACGGATTTGTTCACTTTGGGGAGAACCAAAGGGAATTGGTGCTCTGAGCTGGGGTCAAACATAACCCATCAAATGAAACTTTCCAAGTATTCCTTGAGTTCCTGTGGCTGTCTTTGCTTCCTTTCCAGACTTACCTACATTGCAGGCATGTATGACTGACAACTGCTAATTTATTATCTTGGTATTAATTTTTCTTTCTCTTTCTTTGCAAAAAAGAGCCACTCTTATTGCGGAGGTCTGGGAAGCGGCTTGCCTGATGAATGTGAGGTGTGATCCCAGAGATGTACGGCAGGATACAGCACCGCGTGTGCAGGCACCAGACATCACAGCGAGATAAAAAGATCCCCAAGCCTCACGAGTGCTTTTTGTTCTGATAGTTCTTGTCTTTGCCCCCCTTTGAGCTGAGGGCTGCTGCTTAGCTGAATTCGTCACGGTGCTCCTGCCGCAGGCTCCTTGGGATGCGTTGTTTTTCCTCTCAGAGCCCTGCGAGCCGCTGGCATTGCTGGCCTGTGCTGTGCGTCCTCTCTTAAGCTGTGTTCATCAAAAAAGCGTAGGGCACTCGAAAAGCAGCGTTTCCCACAGGCGTTAAAATCCCGAGGCACTGCTGATGGAAGAGCACGTCGGTTTATCCTAGCTGAAGGTATTTTGGGAGCGCGTGTCTGCTGCTCGTGAGCTTCCAGGACAAAGATAGGACTGAGCGCTTAAAATAGCTCTCGGGAGCCACGTGCACAGTGCAGGCTGCACCGGTGGCTTCTGCTGAGGAAGGAAATCCAGAGTTTGTTTTCAAGTTATCATAATTGTGTTGACAGTGCTGTTGCAGGGAACGCTATCTTAATGGGGTAACGTATAAATTAACTCTAAGTACAACGTATGCGCATGCAGATCCCGCGCACTGCTCACATCACAACGCGGGTAAATAAGGAACTCATTAGCTTTGTTAAACGCATATATATTACATATATATATATAAAGCTGCCTGCCCATTGAAGCAGCAAAGCCTTTTGTTGCTGTGTGTTGAGCGAGCTCCTCCAGGCACGGTGTGGTGCAGTGTGTGCTCCGAGCACCCCATGCCGCGTGCCCAGCGCTGCGAAGCGGCGTGCTGCTGGCCCACGCCCTGAGTGCTGGGGGAATTCATCGTCCTCTCCTGGGCTTGTTAATAGGCATGCATTAAAAAAAAAAAAAACAGCACAAGAGACACTGGCTGCATTTCCATGGTGCTCATCGGTCTAGTTGCCAAGCAATGAGCAGAGCGGACAACCGCAGCCCTTCTTCACGAGGCTGTGGTTTTGGCTGGTTTGGTTTTAGATTTTCTTCACAGTACTCAAGTGGAACGCAGTGCTCTTGCAGAAAGCTGGAGCACAGACCACCCTTAAACAATGTAAACGTGCCATGTGCAGCACTGCTGGAGCTACAGCAAATCCATGGTAAGCAGGAAAGCTGCGTTTCGTTAAGCATGCCTTCTGTCCCAGGATAAAATGTTTCTTAGGGACCCGGCGGTGATGAGTAGTGACACAAGTGTGGTGTTTAACTGAGGCACCGCTGGGTTGGTGTGGTCACCTTCACAGACGAGGGGGGCGTTTGTGTGCTTAGCCAAGAGATTCACCAGTGTATGGGTAAGTGGATGTGCTGAGCTGCCCAGTATGCAGGCTGGGTTTTCTTTTCTTTCCTTTCCTTTCCTTTCCTCCCGTGCTCTGATAGTCATTACCAGGCGCAGTGAAACAGCAGGCAGAACAAGGCTGTCTTTCATGCCCAACAATGGATTTGCTGGTGTGGCAGGCACTAAGAGCCTCTTTTGATTAAAAAGCAGAAGCTGCTGATTGTAGTGTCCTGAAAGAAGATCTTCTTGGAAACTCCTTGTACAAAGAGTTCTTTTCTCAGGACTGTCACACACTGTGTCCATGGGAGCATTAAGCAGTACTGGAAGGATCTGCTAAAAGCAGCGATAATTGTAGAACATATTAAATATCACTGAGGCTGAAGGTGGTTTCGTCTTCTCCCCCTACCCCTTCCCCCCAGGGAAAAAAAAGAAAAACAACAAAAAAAACATCTTCTCAGTCTCAAACTTCTTATAGAGTCTTTTGTAATTAAAAAAAAAATAATAAAAAAATGCTGAATTCTGTCTTCGTCTCAGAAATTCCTAAGTTCTCATGTGAAACCCGAATGCTCTGTGCCCTTATCAGAAGGGAAGTAAAGGGTGATAAAATGAGGGGGTGCTGGATGGAAGACCTGAAGGGTGACTGGAAAGCCACCGCTATCCCTGCACCAGTGTAATTGTCTTGTGGTAGTGTCAGGGAAGCCTGCAGGGAAATGGGAGACAACTGCAGAGAGAGGCAGTTCTGTGGGAAGAAGTCACAATGAGATAAACAGGAGGGAGCAGAGGAAATAGAGGATGTTTTGGTGAAAGTGATTGAAAGAAAGTGTCAGCCGGAGCCTTGAGAGAGCCTCCTCTGGAGGAGCTGGTGGTCCCTGTGCTGCTGGGGCTCAGCACCAGGGGAGGGGGCCCGGCAGCCCCTGCTGGCAGCGCATGGCAGAAATCCTGCTTCACTCAGCACCTTGAGGGATGGAGAGGGATAAATGGTTATCCTCCCTTCCTCCTGCTTCCTGGCCCCGGCTGCCTCTTGGCACACACGTCAGCGTGCCCGTCGGTGGCGTGGGCTCCTGGCGCTCCTGCTGGCACCTCGCGTGGCAGGAGCGAAGGCGCCCGGCGTCTGTCAGGTTGTGTGACGGGGCCGGTGCTGAGAGCTGCTGAGCTGCCTGTTCTGTCATGGTGTGTTGCTGGATGTGTGTCGGGTGGGCTCCCAGGAGCAGAAGGTCTGGCTGGAGCTGGGTGCGGGGATGGCACGGGGCAGTGGGACCGGGTTTGGTCAGCGCCCGGTTGTGGTGGGAGCCTGGGGGCAATGCAGGGAGCAGGGAGCTCGCTGCTTGCCCGGCAGCACGTCCTCGTGCCACAGGGATTTCGGGGGAATCTAATCCCCCAGCACGAACAGCTGTAGGGCTCCTTACCATAAAAATACGGGGGACTTTTCCTGTTCAGAGGTGATCAATCACGCACCAGTTGCCAGTGTAAGCCCAGTAATTTTTTCACAATACCTCAGCATTTGTTTCTGCATAAAACATGAAGCTGAACAACAAGTGGGTAGCTCCTTTTCTTCTTTTCTTTGAGCAGCCTTTGTAGCCTTCTTTAGGTACACGGAACAAATATGCAAAGTGTGAGGACTTTGAGTTACCCACTGTTACCGGATTTAATGTGGCTCAATTTTTCTTAAGAAAACATGGTAAATTATTAATATTGCTATTTTTACTGTTAGTGAATGTTTTAAATCTTCTGAATATGGTGTCAGAGCCTTTCCAAGTGGCGTGATACGAGCAAAAGCAATAGTTTGTGTACTTTGAAAATTCTTGTAAACCCTGATCTTTTGCTACAAAGCATCATTTCTTTCCCTTCTGCAAAATGGCTCCGTTCCTCTTAGATGCATTTGTGTAATAGCACGTCAGGAGTTGGAATGTTATTACGGTACTATAAAGTGCGTTGGATTTCGTGTTAGCAACTGGTGTGTATCTCAACAGTTACTCTTACTGCTCATTATTATCGGTATTTCCATAGCAACTGGGAGGTCTGGTCGCGGACCCACCGCCGCTGTGCTTGGTGCTGGAGGAGCACAGCAGCTGTCAGTGCCGTGCTGAGGGCGGGATGCTGCACGCACTCCATCGCACCTGAGCTGCTCCTCGCTGCTCGGGGATCGGTGCTGCTCAGCGCTGCGAGTAGGGCTTCATCTCGCCCTTCAACAGTGCTCCATCATAACTCTTGCCGTTTTGTAAGAAAGCTACCAAAATACGTTTTCTCACTTTTCTTAAACAGGTAACATCACTTCTTAACTTTCCGTACAGCTCCTACAGGGAATTAGGCTTCTGAAGCAGCTGGCAAACGTCCCATCTCCGTGAGCAGTCGCATCAGCAGCTAATGACAGAAGTCGTGCAGCGTTGTGCAGCAGGGGAGGAACATCTCCTGCCCTTCAGTTTGCATCTTGGAAAAAAACCGTGATCCTTCCTATTGCTCTCTTAGCCTGTCAGCATGTTTGTGGTAATACAACTTGACAGTCCTTAAAAAATAGGACTGGAGAATCTGTTCTGCTCAAGTCTTGGGGCAGCGATTTCCACAGGTTAGTATTGCTATATAAATAGTCTATTGTTTCTAAATTTACTTTGTAAATGTCATAGAGCATAAAAAAAAAAAGCAACAAGAAATTGATGTTTACAGCAGGGAGTAATTCAGGGAACAGGCCCGTTGCTGCTGCACCGCTCTCACTGCGCATTCTCTGAACGCTTGTTCCTGTTTCTCTTTTAATTGCCCAAGCATAGAATATTGTCTGCATAAATGGCTTTTTCTACTTAAAACATTACTCCTCTGCGTGCTGTGCTGTTAGCTCCATTTCCAAGCAAAATCCAGGCATTGTCAATGCTTTTTTTTTGAAGGGCTGTGAAGTAACAAACTCCATTTGTGGCTGGCCGTGGGGCTGGACCAGCAGTGCTGCCGGCGAGCAGAGCGCTGCGCTGCGTCCCGCTGGCACTGCCGTGGTGGGACAGACGTGAGGTTAGGAGCTTTGGGGGCTGCCCTCAGTGTTGCTTAGCATCCAGGCGGGTGTGAGTGTCACACAGGTGTTGGCAAGTCCCTGCAAAAAGCAGGACCACAGTTGTGCTGCCCGGACCAGGTGTCCTGGCTAGAGCTGTCAGCGTGTCTTCTCCCCGTGAGCACTAACCTCCATGCTGTGTGGCGTGAGGCTGGATCCTGAACTGGAGCTGAGAACAATCTCTGCACGTAAGAAATTGCTTCTGTAGACTTAAATATAGGAACGACTGGAAGAAAAATGTCCTCGCTGGGTTTGGTGCTGGAGGAGCGCAGCCCCGCTGGCCTGGTGAGGCTCAGCCTGTAATTACAGTGCACTGTTTCTGCAGGGTAGTGCAAAGCCTTTCGGAGGTACTCTATGGAGGCTGCTTGAGTGATGCTAATTACTGGCGGTTAATTAAAAAGCAAGTAAGAGGAGAGTTCTGTCGGGGACTTAAGCAAGAGCTTGCAGTTGTGTGTTCTGTGCTTCTCACTACGTTTTCCAACCGTAACATACCCCAGCTCTGGGCTTTTTCATACGAGAAGTCATGTGTGTGTTGCAAGAGTTGCTCCTCAGGAGGGCGTTCAGGCTGGTGCAGCATCCACCCCAACCAAACAGCTCTGCGTGTCGTGAGGCTGGTCTGGTGCTCACCATCCAACCGTGCAGCCCATGGCCCTGTCTTTTTCCCGTGCCACTTCACTGAAATGAACATGCTGGATAGCGGATTTTTCTGTTTCCATTGCAAATTTGTGTCAGCAAATGAGCAAAATCAATGTTGCTTGTTTGTTTTGACAATTACAGTACAGCTTTAATTACGATCCTTCCTCGTATACTGCTGAATGTTATGTGGTATGTTTGGCGTAAACAAAGATGTTCTGCTAATGTGAGATACGGTTATTAAAGATACACTGTCAAGCTGGAGTCTAGTCACTAAAACCCCAAACTTCCAGTTTGTATATTTTTACATTCATTTTCTGTAGCCTGAATGCAAGAAAAAACAGATGTAATGTATGGAGAAGTCACTGAGGGTGACTCTGTGGGCCTTTGAGAACTGAGCTAAGAAAACTGAAGAGAAAAAAAAAAGAAATCACAACCTGTCTTCATTTATTTTGTGTTAGAAACTTCAGATATTGTAGCAGGAATACAATATTTAAGGCTCTGAGTGAGTTCTCTGTTCACAACAGTGGGTACCATCAATTGTCACTTAGCGGGAAAAGGGCCTGATTTTCCTGTTAATCACTTTCTGCCTCTGAAGGGTCTATTTGAAAGTCTCAGCCTATTGTGTCAATATGAAAGCAGCTGTGAGATTGTCTTGCAATGGTAAATTGGCAATGACTTTGCGTTTCATAATTAGATAACGAGGAATGGATTACAATGTACGTGTCTTTCAATATATCATTAAAATGTGCAGCACACGTTTGACACACAATTAAGAATGGGATTTTCTAAAGCTCTCAGTGACAGTTTCCATTTTGCCTCGCTCCGTTGCCTAACAGGCCATTGACATAGATGAGAACAAATTCAGCCAAGGCTTTTGATTTTTTTCTGAAAAATCCTTCGGGACTCCAGGATGACTGAGAGGGCCTCGATAACCCACAGACCACAGTTTGAGCATCCCCTGGTTGGCGTGGAGCTAGCAGCCTGTATCCCAGCGAGGGGCAGCACGAGCCGCTCTGAGGTTTCTGCCCAGGAGTGACCTGTGCTGGGACCATGCCCCCCGTTCACGATGAAGGTCACTTTCTCAATTATGCTTTGACAGAAATTTTTCCAGGAGGTAATTCAAGAGAGAAACTATTTCTAGAGATTGCTGTCAAATTACAAAGAGTCTTTAATTAAATAGGTGTCCGTTACTTAGTGGCAATTAGAGGGAGAAATGTACTGCTGCTGAAAGAAGCAAATCTCCAATTTCCTAACAAAAATTTCCTTTTCAAAATAATAAGATAAAAGTAGCTTATTCTGCTCTAGTACTGAAGCCTAAAAGAAATTAATGTCTGTCCTTAGAGAGATTTAATTTTGAAAGTGAAAAACATTCGCATTGGCTTTCTGCACACATTCTGCTGTGAAAGCAGTCACAGTTGCGAAGCAAGCTGTAGCGTTTTGTTCTCAACTCGGTGCAGAGCTGATTAATCAGTCTGTACCTTTTGAGACTTAAAAACACACCGCACTTTTGTAGTTTTTTGCTATTCTTTTCTTCTATCGTTCAGAGAACTTTTCCTACCAGCCCTGGCACAAACTGTTTACGCAGGGTGCGTTCCATGGAGCGGGATGGTTGGGGTGGCGGTGGGGGGATGCGGAGCTGAGGCTGGGAAGGAGGCATCACCACACTGCCAGCCTTTCTCTCCCCTTGCTGGCTTGGAACTGGGAAATGGCACCGGATGGTCGGGCTGGCGTGGAGAATGTGTGGCAGGCGAGGGGAGTGGTGTGGTTGTGTACCGGGAGCCTGCGTATGGCTCACCCCTAACATTATTTACGTTTAATTTTAGAGTTGGCTTAGCAAATGAGAAAGAAGTGGCCCAGTCGTACTGGTTTAGAACCAAATTAGTGTTTTTGCAATTTCCCTTACGTCTTTTGGGTATTTTTATCATCTACCTCATTCTAACGGCCTCGTCTGAGTCATCTCTGCCTTAGTTTAGCTTTGTGCTCCTTTCTGCGCCTACTCCTGCAGGACCTGTTTCTACCAAATACTGATGCTGGCCTCACCGAAGCCATACAAGACCAGCGTTATTAAATTATGTGGACATTGGGTCAGGGAGTTATGAATATTGATATCTTTGATTTAGCAGCCTTCTGAATTAGCGAATGTCCATAATACAGCAATTCATAATTTATCCCAAGTAAAGACAGCAGATTAGCTTTCAGTTTAATTATTTCTTGTTTTTGTAGCTGTTGTGAGGTTTAAGTAGCAAAACACAGAGGGGAAAAGCAGCCCTTCCCAAACTGCAGACCTCTGTTTCAGCAATGAAGTAGGTGAACAATTCTAATCCTTTCAGTGCTGCAGCTCACAGAAGATGCTCTCTGCTCCAGAAGGGTTTGCAGGATCGTATGTTTCATTTCTGTGCACGTGGATGGTGTAAGGTCCCTGCAAAGCCATTGAGAGTTACCCCAGCGTTGTTTAAGATGTGCTGCGATTTTCTGTTCTTCCACACTCTTGATTTCCTGCTTATTTAATGAACAAAAAACCCTTCAAGTGAGGACAATGGACAGCTGTACCGCTCATTTTATTCCAAATGGTGAATATTGTATTTATGAAAGAAAGATCCAAATATGGTCCATCTGTTGTTAAGATGTTCACTTCATAGAGAAGAGAACATTTCCATATCCTTCATGCAATGTTCACATGAAGAGCTGAGCTTTTTTAAGGATATTTTATTTTTCTTTATGGAATGGATACTTTGTCATGCAAAATTGCACCGAGTTATACGTTTTGTGTTCCCAAAATGTCAGGTCTGCCAAAGCACTTCATTAGTAATGACATCTGCCTTGGTCCCGTCTGCAGCTGGGTGCTGTAGGTTCCCTGCATCGTCGTGGTTCGTGGTGATCTGGGTGCTGCCGGGGCAGCTAGCTCCTCTGCACAACGGCGGCTCTGCACAGCTCTGGACGGCTCTCTCCTGCTTATCAGCATCGCAGCTGGAGCTCAGCAGGGCTGCTGAGATCAGGCAAAACCGGGCACCGCTGTCCTCCTCTGCACATGGCTGGGTCTGGGTGGGCTTGGTGGGCTCTGTGGTGCCGAGGTGCCCCACGCCGTGCTTTGAGCTGCGTCGGCTGTGCTGAGATTCAGGTGCTGAGCAGAGTTCATCCTGGCTCGCGACTCCAGGAGGTAGATCTGTGGTGCAAAGACCTCTAAGAAGTGGAGGAGGAGTTTGTTGCCAGAGGACCTGGGAACATAGAATTTTGCATTGCAGTGTAAGGGAAGCAATCAAGAGAAAGTTAGAAATGATCCAGAGATAAATGCCCAATCGTTCTCTTTGGCAGTATTAAGGGGTTTTTGATTGATTTCATGGGAAACAGTACTGGAGTCTAAAGTGAAAGTCATGGAAGATGTAATTGGCCAAAGATGAGATGTTTTAAAGGACTGGTGAGCTGAGAGTTGCAAAGCTTAGAGACAAAAGCGAAGTGTAAGGCAGTTTGAGAAGGTGCTACTGCGCATACGGCATCTCCAGTGATGACGGCAGCAGTGGAGCAATGAGTGGTTGGAAAGAAGTTGGTTAGAGAGCAGTTCTGTAAGCAAAGACGTTGTACCTAGAACTTGTAGTGGGTCGTTACCAATAATGAAGCCTCAGCTGGGTGCAGGCAGTATTGATCTCCAGGCATTGGGGCTGCCTGGGAGGGGCTGGAGGAATTGCAGAATGATAGAAGGGCTTGAGCTGGGGGGGACCTTAAAGATCATCCAATTCCAAACCCCTGCCCCCAGCGCAGGCTGCCCAAAGCCCCCCAGCCTGGCCTTGGGCACTGCCAGGGATGGGCACCCACAGCTCCTCTGGGCAACCCGTTGCAAGCCCTCACCACCCTCTGAGTGGAGAATTTCCTCCTAACCTCTAACCTAAATCTCCCCTTTTTTGGTTTAAAACCACTTCCCCTTGTCCTGTCATTATCTGCCTGAGCAAAAATTGCTCTTCGTCTTTTTTATAAGCCCCCTAAAGGGGGCTTTTTTTTATTGAAAACCTGCAGTAAGGGCTCCCCGGTGCCTTCTCTTCTCCAGGCTGAACATCCCAGCTCTCAGCCTGTCCTGCTAGGAGAGCACCGAGGGACCGGGATGTCTGACGCATGAAGGATGGGTGGGAGGAGGACTGGGGAAGGGAGAACGTTTTTCTCAGTTTGCATTGTCAGTAGAAGCAATAGCTCATTTAATAAACAGGAAGGAAGGAGTGGTGGGGTTTTATGGAAGGCTGTTTGAGGGTAAGTCTGTACAGTCAGCCCTGGGGAGTGGGCCTCTGAGGTAGCTGCAGTTCCTGCCGGCGTAGGAAGCGGTGCTGCTGGGAGTGATTCAGGCACAGCTCCTTTCTGGAGGCTTGGGGCAGACAAGCTGGCTTTCAGACGGTATTCTGCGATTCTGTGAAAATACCCTGTGCGGAAAACACCTGTGTGCAGCAGATTTAAACCCCTTTAGAGTCTGCCTTTTCCATCTGTAGAACTTGCCTGCATCGCCAGCAAATTAAGTCAGTTTCTTGGTAATGTTGATTTATCTCCTCGTACTTCAGTAAGGTCTCATTTTCATCTGATTTCTTATGGACTAGAGGATGTCTTGCTGACCTGTTGGAGAGAAGGGCTGAGGCAAGGCAGCACCGTGCCATGCAAACAGCGCCGGGCTGAGTGCGAGGTGTGCTGGCAGCTCCTGCTTGGCATCCTGACTTGCTCTGCAGCCTTGGCCAGTTTCATCTCCATTTCGCTTTATTTTGGCTTTTTCCTATCCTGCCTAATCAGAAACCCAACTTTTTTTCAATGCAGGGATTGTTTCTTACTGTATTTGTAAAACTCTCAGCTTAATAACAGCCTTACCTGAGTTTGAAACTCTGATACTGTGATAGCCCAGCGGTGGTGATGCCTGACATAGACACATCGCCATCCTGGGGCAAACTGGGTGGCCCTAATTAAACACTTGCAGCACCCTTGCTCCTCATTTCCTGCTTTATTTATATTTTTTGAGAGAGCCACATGTGCTTCAGTGGTAATCACAGGCTTTCAGTGCATTGCAAATGGAAGCGAGACGAAGGCCTGCCTCCTGAAATGGACGATTTCGGCAGATATTACGCAGTTCTGGAGCACATCTTTTATGCAGGCGTCAAGGTATGTACTGTGCGTGTGATTTTTTTTTTTTTTTTTTGAAGTGAAAATCTGACTTGCACCAATTTAGATAATTTACCCTTGTCACTGATGCCTCTTGGAAAACTGCAGAGCTGTTGCCTGTGTCCGCGCGTCTCAGTGCTGCTGTCAGCAGATGCTTCGGGGTAGGTGTGGATAAAAGCGGGCACGAGCCGGGAGGCGATGCCGTGTGCGTGGGGCTGTGGTTGAGGCTCTGCGCCCCAAGGACCCACGGGATCAGCGTGTGCCGCACCTCGGATCGGTGACCTTCCCACTCGGCTGCACCGATGGAAGGGGTTTTGGAGGTTTGACTGTACTGGAGGAAGGGAATGGAATATGGGTATGGTGCCTTTGCACCACGTTGGGTAAAATCTGGTCAAAAGATGCACCCGTTTGCTTGCTCTCTGGAGTTCGCAGGTTTTTGTCAAAGCCGGGCTAGAGGACCACTTTCTGCCTTGTGTGGACAGGGAAGGAGGGAGCCAGAGGCAGGAGAAGCTGTTTCAGAAGTCACCGAGGTGTTTTTGGCTTTGCCAAACTAGGGAAACAAACAAAAAGCAATCCACAAGTACCTCTGCTAACTCGGTGTCTTTCCCTAACATAGTTACCGTTGTATTCTGGAAAGTAACTTTTGCTGGCAATTATTTAACAAGTTGTGATCACCTCAATTAAAAATAAATAAATAAATCAAACATACTTTAAAGATGTGTTGACACAGTGTAATTTTAGCAAATGTTTTGATTCCCTCCATGTGCAATGCAGGGTACGTGGCAGTTGGGAAGTTCTGTGGGCAACTGCTGTAATTTCCAGTTTCGTGACACGCGTTACATTAAATTTTGATTCACATCTCTGACATCTAGAAAATTGCTCCTTAACAAAAGGAGAATAATAGTCGTGCCATGAAATACAGGCATGGTCTGGCCACATTTTGTACAACTCTACACTGTTCTTTAGAAAATTGCTTTTATTACTGATAATTGGGCTGAAAGGAAGACTATTTAATACTGGCCAACCCAACTTTCTGGGACATTAAGTTCTAATAGGCAGATATAAACTGGTCTTAATAGATGAGTCTGACATCATCTGGCTGCTTATTAACTATGAAACCTTGTTTCAGTAATTCTCTTGGCAACTATGAGTGTGTTGCCATAGTTTCTTTGTTAACAGAGCAAGACATTAATGCATTTTGAGTACTTCTTGCCCAAAAGACATGGAAAAAAACCTTGCTTATGTTTAAAAATGTTAACATGAACCTGTTACGAGACAAGGTAAAGCCAGCATTCTGCCTGGGTACAATGTCATTTCTGTAGAAGAAAAGACGTGCTCTCATCTTCCTCTTATTTTAAAAATGTTCTCTTTCCACTAGAGAGGGATCTTGGAGATAAGAGTCTATCACAATGTTCGAGCAAGCTTACCCATTGTAGAGTGTGTGTGACTTTCAAACAATTAATAGGATTTTTTTACATCTGATAACCGTGTGTCTGTCTGGCCCGATGATGAGCTGGCTGAGGGAGATAAATCCATGGGAACATTTGGAGGGTTAGGTTTTCTGGCAGGTTAGGAGCCTAAGCTGTCTGAGCATGAAACCCTGCTGATGGTGGTGCTGTTGTGGTGTGAGGGGCTGAGCAGGGCTGGTCCCAGCCTGGAGGTCTGGCGGGGGTCAGGCAGGAAGCCTCTTGTGGAGTGATGGGGCTGGTGCATGGCTCCAGTGCTCTTCCCATCTTCTGCTTGTGCTGCTTAGCTTGGAGGACAAGCAGAATTCGCCGTACCCTTCTCCTCCTCCGTTAGCCCCGGGCACCTCGTCCTGTGCTCGTGCTGTGCGTGCTGGCGAGGCATCAGTGAGCCGCGTGGAGCAGAGACCTGAAAAGTTACACAGGGTCCTGTTTTGAACTTCCTGAGGACTTCTGGTAAGCGTCAATGGCTCACATCTCGTCTTTTCTCCTCATCCTTGGGATAGATCAAACTAGAGGAATAAATAAGTGAAAATAAATTCACGTCTTTTCAGATGGTAATCCTCAGATTCAGACTGAACTCATTTAGGGAGAAATCTGTGGGAGATTTATCGGGTAGTAAAAGGCTTTTGTGAGTAATTATAGGCTTAAAGAAGTTGTAGCGTTGGATAGTGACAAGTGGTATTTATTCCATATTTCGTTCAATATTGTAAATTACATGCTTATTGAAAAAAATAAAAAGTGGAGACAGAGAGCTGAACAAAACTCCTAAACCTGAGTCCCCACAAACTTGGAGAGCACTCAGGATTTTGGATGCAGGTGTGAGTGCGGGGCCTGCCGGTCACCCTGCCCCAGCGCCCCGCCAGGGCTGCTCGGGGCCCTCCAGCCATTGCTGCTCCTCTCCCCACTTACTGGGGCTCTGTGAACTCAGCTGGTAATCAAAATGGCAATTAAAAAAAATAAAGCCTATGTAAGTGCAAAATGTAGTTCCTTCATGTACTTCACATGGCTAGGAACTGAATGTCTGGAATGGATCCAGTGGTGGTGTTTGGTTCTGTTATCCTCAGGGATGTTTCATAGGAATCAAGGCAGGCAGGTAAGGCAGTGTATTTGTGTGTGGGTTTTGTTTTGTTCTGTTTTTTTGGAAAAAAAAAAAAAAAAAGACTTAAAGACTTACTGGGATGAGGATGGATCATTCGTTCTCCTCTTGTCTGGATGAGACCAAAGCTTTTCTGGGGCAGATGTGCATTGGAGAAAAATGCGTGCAGTCTGAGTGGTGGCAGGCTGGACACTGATGTGCACAGCACTTTTTTCTTATACTAAAAGTGGATAAATCGTTCACAGCGATAATTTTCTCATGTTGACAGAAATGCTGAGACCAACATCTAATATAATTAAAGTTTTTGTTTCTTTCAGATTTTTCCTTTACTTTTTTGAAATGTTGAATTATGCAGATGGATCATGAATGGTGAAGCGTAGTGAATGATGAAGAGAGAAGGGTAACAGCACGATTCATTCAGACTCGCTCAGTTTGTTGTGATTACCAGCGCAAGGCAGATGACAGCTTTCATTCTGCGCCTGGGGAGGTGCAGCAGTAGCTCGAAGGCTGCGAGCTAGCAGCTTCAAATGTCTCGAGGCGCAGCAGCACACTGAGAAGGGGTGCAAAGACAAGGAAAAAATAGGGAATTCTTGCACATGCAGAAATCCCCCCTTCCCTATGGCCCCGTGGGTGTCATTGGTGAATGAGGCTGTGGTAAGACAAGGATTTTAGGGCTGGGGGGGTGAACACAGGTTGTATTTTTGCAGCTTTTCTGGTCAGTGTATGTATGTAGGCTGCCTCAGACAGAGGGACTCTGTTCATACCATGAGCAGGAGACTTGGTCCCTCCTCTGGCAGCAAGGCGTTTCCTCCCAGTGATTAATCCTGGTGTGAATGTATGTTTAAATATATTAATACAAATATGTATATATAAAACTTGTGTGGCTTTTTGAATGTTACTGAGTACCATTAAGCTAATTTAGGAGACATTTTGTCTTTCTGTCACTATTTTTAGTCAAATGGAGACAATCTGAGCAATTTTTTTTTCCATGATGAGGTAGAAAAATCGTATTTGCCTTTAGGGAATAAGGAGAGAACAGTTTCCATTCATTAAGCGTAACTGGAAAGTGCTCAAGATGTCAGGTATGAAAACAGATCCTGAGAGAAAGGAAAGGCTTTTTTTTTTTTTTGGTTGACTATCATTTTTCAGATATTTTTTTTTTTTTTTGAAACTGGTAATTGGGAAAAATCTATGCAATCTGTTCTTGTTAATATCTCATAAGAGGTTTGTAGTGCAGTGGCTGCATGAGAGGGACAACAAACGTGGTCCAGCCACAGAGAAACAAGGAGGTAAGGGAGAGGTCTGTGGAGGGTTACAGAGCAGTGAGAGCGGCAGACAGTACGTCACCTTCCCTCCGTGAGAGTTTAATTGTAGAAATAATTCACTGCTTTGTCCTCACCTGCTCGTTAGGGCTGTCTGTTTTAGGGATGAAATTTGTCCCTTTTTTACTGGGGGAATTTTGCACTGCTTTCACTGAATGCAGGACTTAATTGGAGCTTTAACTGCATATTTCAAGGTAGTGGTTACTGCACTTCGCAGGGGATTATTCCTTCCTGTACATACTTTGGTGCTTTTGGCATCAGTAATAAGGTTTTTCTTACTTTCTGGTGTGAGTCTCAGCTTCACTGTGCTGCGTGCTGTCCCAGAAGGTAAGCAGGGCTCCTGTGTCCTGCGACAAGGGCTGAAGAGGCTGCTTGGGTGGTGGTGAAGCTGTGTGCATTTACAGCCTTGTTGTTTTTCATCTCCAGAATTTGCTTATCATGAGAGGCAGGCAGCGTGCTCTTGCCGTGCAGCTGGTGCAGAACGGGGAACAGCCACTGAAGCACAACGCTGGGCTCTCCAGTCCTGTGGTTCACCTCTCCTCTGCTTGCTGTTGTTTTCCTGTGGATCGTTTTTAATGGGAATGTTTTCAGTGTATGGCTGCCACATAAGAACAACGTCCTTATTGAGGGAGGAATTGCTTTCAATCTAGTGCATCAGCTGATAGATTATCTGGAAGGTAAAATGCTGCGACATATCAATGGGAAGTCCATCAGCTCCAGATGGCACGGTTTTCTCTTGTTTGTCATCGTAATGCTGATTGCTTTTTTTTCCCTCCTAATATATCTCAATTTTATCTTGTAGGTCCCTCTTTATTACGCAGGCTCCCAAGGAGTAGTAATCTCTCGTTAGCCTGGCTCTCATCTCTGTCTTGCACAAGGGGTACCATTTCTGGACACTGGGGATTTTTCAACCCCTGAATTTCCTCACACCTTAGAAAAGGTCTAGTATTGCTGTAGCAGTATTAATTTGTCTGAAAAACTTTCTGAATACTGGGGGTCTTTGTTCTGCTGTGCGAGGTGCAAGTCAGATAGAGTGGGCAGCCTTACAGTTACTGCAGTCAGTTTCCGAGCTGCCAGTGATACTTTAATGTTATTACTCACGTTTAGATTAGGTAATAATCTAATAGGTATTCACATATATGCTCTGAGCTTTAAGAGCATCCCCGTTTTCCCCCTGGCTGGTGCTCCCAGGACCTGCCTGGCTCAGTGCAGAGTGCGGCATGCGAGGAGCTGGCCCTGCTGGGGCTGGAGATGCGTGGGGTGGCTCGGGGGTCGGTGTTGGAAGGGAGTGGAGTAAAACAGCCCTTTGGGGAGTGGGTGTCTGTTGTGACGTGCCCACTCTGGGACTTGGTTCTTCAGAAAAAAACATTCTTACACGGTTCAAGGTCTGGGCTTGTTCCTGAAGCTCGCTGGGCTTTGCTCCTGGGAGCTCTGGATATGTGCAGTGCGCAGTCCAGACCTTGCTGACAGGGTGAATATGTTTGTGGTGAGCAGGAATGAGTCTTAAATGATTACTAGAAAAGAAAGGGGCTAATTTAATGATGAATAGTTCGGCTAGCTCTCCGTGCAGTAATGCTGGAAATAAGGGTCACCTGCTGTGATGGAGAGCCTTTTCTGTAAGTAATGCTATACTTACTTATCTCAAACTCCAAAATATTTTTTTTTCAGCTTTCTCTTTCAGGTGTAGAAAAGTGGAAAAGATTTTACATGAATTTACATCTTGATCAGTGTGTTTCTAGCAGGAGTTGAGTACCAGTTCATTGCAGTGTGTGAGTGGGAGGAAAGAAAAAGAGAAATAAAACAGCAGAGGCAGGGAAAAAAGTATGGGTAGGGGAAAGGGGAAGATGAGAGAGGTCAATTTGATGTCAGCATCTGGCTAAGCCTGTGTTTCCCTTTCTGCACGCGATTCTGCGGTCATGTCATCCGATGCTTTCACGTTACAGGATTCCTGGATTTACACAGGTGACGTGCACTGCGGCACTTCGGCGTTCGGAGAGGGACGGCGGGTGTCTTCTTGACAGGCGCGGATGTTTGCAGCCTTAAGGCACGTTGTGGGTAACACCTAGTGAGACTGACCGAGGGGATTTGCAGTTGGTCCTTGAACAATAACGTAGAAAAAAGTGCAAATTATTTGCTTTTTAAAAGGATTTGCTTCTGAAGCCTGCCTGGGAGCTGATGGGGGTTCCTCTGTACCGGCAGAAGGCACCGTCTGGGGAGCTGGGCTGCTGCCCTGAGAGCAGCTAGGCAGCCCTCCAGCAGCCAGCCCAGCCTTCCCCTCCAGCACACGGCATCCAGCAGCCTCTGAGCCGGCTGCTGGGCAGAGGAGGGTATTTCATGACCCGCTTCTGGAGAAGGGGATGGGGTTCTGGGTGGTTGCCCCAGGCTCGCAGAGCCTCCGTGCAAAGGCAAGGCTGCCAGCGGCAAGGTCTGGGAGCAGAGTGCCGCAGTGAGTAAGCACAGTTCCCTTCTCAGCTGCCCAGAATGCTTCGTGTTGTGCTGGAGGAGGAGTGGATGTATTTCTGAGATGTAAATTTGCTGACATTTGAAGCGGGAGCCTGAAGGTCCAAAAATAGCAGCCGTCTTTTCTGAAGGGAGAGGAGTCTCCATCAGACGGGAGCGGGGGCAGCGCTATCGCCCCCCGGAGGGTTCCTGACCCCGGGGTTATGGGCTGTCCTCGGGCACTGGGGCTGTTCGTGCCCCTGTGACGGGGAGGGACAGCTGTGTGAGGGCACAGGGGTGGCCTGCCTGGGGCTGGGGCTTACATCTGTGCTGCTTACCTCTGCCTGACCTGACGGGCAGCTGCAGAAGGGAACCTGGGGGTGCCTCCACCAGAGGTGCTGGCGGCTGCTGCCAGCTCGAGCTGTGCTGCTCTGTGTCCACAGTGCTACCGACCCCCTGTTCCTGAACCTTTGCTGAAGAAAAGGCTGGAATTGGAATTTTAGCAGCAACCTCTTTACTTACTGCCCTCCAGAAAGCTCCTGACTGCTCTGCCCCATGAGGACACGCATACATACACTCATGCACACACACACGTGCGTGGAGCCAGGCTGCACGGGGCATCCCGGCACGGAGCCGGTGCCTGCGACCTCCCCAGGGCCTGGGCCTTCCCCTGAGATGTCTCTGCATTGCTAGAAGGCAGCCAGAAATCCCCCCCAGAAGCAGGGGGAGGCAGACACAGCAGGATGAAGGCACACGAGTCTGCTGCTCCTCGCACACCCCGCACAAAGCTGGGGAGTTGGAGCCCGTGGTTGGCACCGGGTGGCTTTGGGGAGCTGCTGCAGGAGGCTCCGTGCTCTCTGCTGCCCGTGCCAAAATTCCCATTGCTCTCTTCTCGTGGCACCCTCTGTGCAGCCGGCCCCGGGCAGCACCGGCACCTGCCACTGCAGCGACTCCAGCAGCTGGCAGAGCAGCGGGCTGGCTTCTGTTCCCTCGGCTTGTGTTAGAAAGCTTAGACCATAGCACGGTCTGTAACACGCTCCCAAACTCGCCTTTTGGCATTCAGACGGCACCGTACAGCTGGGTTAATGATAGGCCAGCTGATGGCTCGCCTGGCTGACTGGTGGGCCCTTCAGCGGGGAGTCATGGATGGAGGAATTTGCTTTGTTTATTCCTCGTATTCTTAAATTGAGGTTGTGTTTAGCTTTAGCTTAGTCCATTTCAAAGCGCGTGTAAGTGGAGTTTTTTCATGTGGTCCCCAGCTTGGTCCTCGTGAAGCTGGAGCCAGTGGTGTGGGGCAGTCTGAAAGCCCAGGAAACGGGCTGCTCGGTATTGATCTTTGGAGATGTTTTCATTTTCCCAGCAAACATTGTTGGGTTGTAGAATCGTAGAAACAAGTTGTCTGCTACGCAGTATGGCTTCTAGAACATTTTGTTTTCAGTTTAGACAACACTGGAAAAGTTGAGCTCAGCCCTACAGGAGTCCTAATTAGCTCCATCAGCGTATGTGCCCTGAAATCATTAAGCGTGTGCTGTTGAGTTTAGCTGGGAAGGAGGAATATTAAGTGCCACCTGACTGCACATAATTAAGTTGAAAGCGAGAAGAGTTAATCCTGCTGCGTGTTCGGATTTGTGCCATTTCGGTGTAACTCTGTATCTGTCGATACACAAATATTAAAAGTTAGCAGGAATTGGCACAAACCGTTTGCTGTCGAGCTGAATGATTGTTTTGGATCGAATGCTGGTGTGAGCCTGTGAGCGTGCCGTTACCAGCACTCCTCTTCCTGAGTAGGTAACAATCACTTCAGTGTGCCACGGGAACAAAGCGATGCAGCAATTGATCTATGGCAGCACAGGTTTTGTTCTGAGATCAGTGTCTCTCTGTCCTGGTATGAATCACAAACAAGCAGCATCCCACTCAGAAGTGTGAAGCCTGAAGGGCCTGACTTTGCCGTGGTCTCTCGGCCCGTTTTGAAATTTTAATAAATTTTAAGCTGTGTAAGCATGAGACTGGCTTAAGGCACATCCCTGGTGCTTCCCAAAGGGAACACGGCTTGTGTTTTTCCGTGCAGGGAGATGGGCACTTCCAGAGCTTTACCAAGAAAACGGGTACCTCGTTAAAGTCAGTAGGAAGCTCCGCTATTGATTCTCCCAAGCAAAATATCATCCCCCAAATCTGCCACTGCCATTGTGAGCACCGCTGAATGAGGACCTTAGAACTCACAAAGCACTCACGGACCTCTTCTCGTTATTTCTGCTCTTTATCCCCCCAGGAGATGAAACTCTGACCCGCAGGTGGTTGGTGCGTAATTCTGCTTGGACATCTTTACCCAATTTCTGTGCGGAATAAGGCCCTGCTGTGCTCGCTCGGCTGCGCAGGACAGACAGTGGCAGGCATGCTTTGTGCTGAAAAATGGGCTTTTAAGGGGCAGCACAAAGGGAGAGCCAGTTCAATTCGCTCTGGATCAGACGGGCAGCCAGGAATAGAGCCCGGGGCTGCTGGTGGTTGGCGGCCCCAGGAACATGAGCACGGCGCCGTGCTCTTCCTCCGTCGCTCCCTGCCCCTGCAGGCTGGGTTTCCTTCGCTTCCCTGGCGGCGTGCTGTGGGCTGTGATCCTGATTTTGCCCTTTGTCCTCAGTCCTGGCATAGCGTGTGAAAGGTTTCTTGCTTTGTACTTCCATGTGTTGTCGTTGCCTCTCGGTTGGATCCTGCACGTGGCAGCCCCAGCTGGTGAGGCCGAGCAGGCAGCGTGGGCTGCAGGGGGCTCCCCGCGAGCAGGGGCTGATGCGCACCCCGCAGGACACAGCCCGGGCACGCTTGGGGTAGCAGCTTGCTGGGGGGCAGCCCCAACAAATTGCACTGCCCTGGGAAATGGGCTAAAACAGCAAATTGAAATCGAAGATTCCTTTATTTTTAAATGTCACCTTAAAATCCGTTCATCTGGGATGTACTGAAAAGAAAGAAAACTGCAAACTGCTGCCCCCTCCAAAGCAGGTGAAGAGCAGGAGGGGTTTATCTCGAGCTGTGGTGGTGGAGTTGGGAAACTCGGGTCCCGTCCTCTGCGGCTGCTGTGCCAGGTGTGCTCACCTCGGGGGGAGGCCGGGCAGCTCAGCCCGTTACTTCTGTGGCTGGCTGCGGTTTATTAAAAATGTAAAGTCAGGGCACATGGTGCAGCCTGTAGGCTTGGCGTGATGTAGCAGCATGAAAAATGCAGAGGGTTTAAATTTGTCCCGTCCTCACACGGAGCAGAGTTTAAAAATAGAAACCGGAGGGGGGGAGCACATGAAATGTATGTTAATTCTTCTATGGGATGAGGCTGACCTATTTCTGCGAGTTACTTCCAATTGCTAACTCTGGGCGATGGAAATGCATTTTCTGAACGGTGAATAATTCAGTGACTTCAAAGTGATTAACACAGAGGAGCTGTGGCGTGCGGGGTGCCGTGCCTTCAGAACAAAGTACATCCCCGTGCAGGAGGGCAGCACGAGCCCTTCGCATCCTTTGAATTCTGCTCATTCCTTGCAAGAAGGTTCCTGCTGAACGAAGGGACAGGACTGAGGCTTGTGCTCATCCCCGGGACAGGTGAATTATAGGCACGAGGGTGTCAAGCAGTTCGGAGTATCAGGTCCTCCGAGGTGGCTTTGTTGTTGTTCAGCTGTTTGTTAAACAGAGCACTGAAATGGCTTAAAGGCCTAATTGGTCACGGCGTGGTTCTCCTGGTGCAGTAAGAACCTCAGGGTGAGCTGAGGTCAGGAAAATACGCAGAGTGTTTCCGACACGAAACATTTTTATTTATTGTGCTGCGAGTTCAAGACACTGAATTAACCTATCACTGTAGGCATAAATGTGAAAATTTCCGTCTTTGTTATACTAGCGCTGGAAACTGGCTACCACGTTACAGGCTATGCCATCAAATCAGAGCTGGTCCTGCTCCCCATCCACCTGATGAGTGCCGTAGCGGTGCGGTGTGAAGCTGTACACACAGCACGGAGTGTAACGGGGCAGTGCGGCTGAGGGGCAGCGCTGCTGGCTGATTGCCACGAGTCCTGGGAGTTTTATGTAAGGCAATTAGGTTTGGTTGGCAATACTGCCTGCCCACAGGGCAGCGGAAACATGCACCAGTTGTGTTCCCCGTTGTCTTTAGCAGAACCCCAGAAAAGCTTCCTGCTGTGCACGGGAGCGAGGTGCAGCAAGCTCTCTGTTCCCCCATGGTAATTGTTGCCCATGCCCGCGGGTGCCTGGCAGCTCGGTCCCTCCCTTCTGTCCCTCAGGCTCAGCCCCCCTGGGTCAGGCTGAAGTTTGCAAAGAAAAATTTTGATTTGAAATGGGAATGGCAGAGTTGCCCCAAACTTCGCTCAGCCAAGTTTTCAGGAAAACTCCAAACATTAAGATTTTTTTTTCTTTCTTTTTTTTGTAATTTGAGGTGGGCACTTTCCATCAGAGCCAGTCTCGGTGGGAGCTGGCTGTGAGTTTCCCACCAGGGCTCTGGCTCGGCTGGCGGTGCTGTCCTGGTGGTGCAGGCATGGAATAACGCTTCCCTGCACGCCTGGTGGAAACGCTGAGCAGGAGCTGTCAGGAAGGAGTTCTCCAGCTGGAGGCATGCGAGGGACAGACCACAAAGCAGGGGGCTGAGCCCTGGGTGCAGGGATTGTAGGGGCGCTGCAGGTGCTGGAGCTGCTCGCCGTGGCTCTGGAGCAGGGGCAGGCGGTGGGGCGCGAGGGCTGCAGCTCCTGCACGGCTGCGTGCAGCTCTGCCACGGCACGGGGCAATGCCTCTGCTGCTTCCGCAGTGCTTCAGAGGATTTGGGGAAAAAAGCTTGGTTTGGGTGACCTGAAATTCAGAATTTTCGGTAGAGAAATCAACGCTTCATTTTGGATCAAGTATTTCATTGTGTTTAATTCTTTATTCCTTGCACATCTTAAAATTCAGATGAAAAGGGAGGTCTGCTGTGCAGAAAAGCACAGTCACAGCCAGTTTTGTAAACACTGCAGAGAAAGGAGAGGCTTTGCCACCTCCCTACACACAGTAAAAAATGAAATTAAACTGAGAAAGTGAATTATGTTTTGGGCGAGACATCTTTGTACTTTCTGTTGAAATAAATTTGTCTAAAGCTGTGTAGCTGTGCCGAGGTGCCTTCTGTTCCCTTGAGGGATTTCAGCAGTCGCAGCCCAGCCCTGAGCACCGCAGAGCCGAAATGTTTCACGAGGCACCTGAAGTCAGCCGTTTGTCTTCAATCACATATGTTGCAGAAACATTAAGTAACAGTTAGCAGATGTTTATTGCTAATGTAACACTACTATGAACATGCTATAACAGCATGCTTTTTTTGCAAAATCAGTGTTAGTTACTTGAAGTAAAATTCTGTAAGCTGGAGATCACATCCGATCCGCCAGCTAGATTAAAGATGGAAGCTGAATTTGGAATCGAGTTAATTTGTTTGCCGATGCCAGGTGCCATGCCTTGCAGGAGGAACTTCTTGGTGCCTTTTAATGAAAGTCCTCGCCACGTGCTTACCAATCAGTCCCATTACAAACTGCTTATTTGGCACTGAACTCCTAGAGAAGACGGAGAAGAAAAAGCCCCTTTAGCCTGCATTAACGCCAGAGGGCTGAATGAGCTGTGTGCCCTGGCGAGGGCCCTCCTGGTGGCACCATGCGGGTGCCAGGAGGCGCAGCAGGGCTGCTGGTGGTGGCAGCAGCGTGTCCCCAGGGCCTGCGGCTGGGCTGTGGGGACGCGGTGCCACGTGTGCACCCGGGCTCCCCGCTGTGCCGCGTGGTGCCCCTGCTTTCCTGGCAGAGTCGGGGCCGCGGTGGTCCAGGGGTGGTGTCTGCAGGCTCAGTGCAGGTGCTTCGGTGTGGCTGTGATGTGGGAGTGTTGGCTGTGAAGTGCCTCAGGTCCCCGTGCCCCCAGCTGATCTGAAGTGATGAAATCCAGCTCTGATGGGCAGCTGCACGGAAGGAAGCAGGAAGGTGAGGAGTGAGGAGTCTGTCTGTTACCTGATCACTTCTTCCAGGTGTGTGTCTGTATGTTCTTCTAGAAGCCTTTTCTGCAGGCTTTTATGTTGAAATCACAAAGGCCATTGCTCTGCATACAGGCACCATGGTTGCTGCCTGCTCTGATCCGCACTAAAACTGAGCAGCATCACGCCCTGTAGCTCTGCCCAGTGAGTGGGTTTTCCCCCTGCTTGGCGTGTGAGAGCCCACCCGGGGGGTAGCCTGGGTTTAGGAGGAAGGGCCGGCTGTGGGCTCCTGCTGCCAGCACATACGGAGGAGGAGCTGTGCTGCAGGGAGCGGGGAGGTGACCGGGAGGGGACATTTTGTTCCTTCTTCTTTTCCCCCACGCGGCTGGAATAACCCGACTCGGTAATTACAATGGAACCGTCCCAGAATTAAATGGCTCAAATAACCTTCCTGATGCTCTTGTGCTATTCTGGGAGAGAGAGCGGGGAGAGATGAAGAAAAATAATTACTGGTGCCGTGGAGCGAGAAGTGGTGATTATCCCGTAGCTCCAGCCGGGCGCTGAGCTGGCAGAGCCTGCGCGGGAAGGAGCGCGCCAGAGCCACCGCTCAGCCCGGCTGCTGCTCTCCTCCTCCCGCTCCTCCCGTTGTGCCACCCATGCTCCCTGCCCGTGTCCCCTTCCTGGGTGCACAGGCAGATGCCTGGGAGCAGAGCGTGCCCGCAGCTCCTCTCTGCGGGTCTCACTGCTTGTGGAGAGCAGTCGGGAGAAATGTCACGGGTGGGACCGAGGTCACCTGTGTGATCGTGCAGCGCTAGGCCAAGGGGTGCTGACGTTAAGCTAAAAGAGCTTAATTAACTCAGCATGGGAAATCAGCCTTCTGCTGTGCCCATTCAGCCTCTGCCCACGTGGGTAAAGGCCCCTGGCTCTTGCCCCGAGGAGCAGAGCGAGCTCTGGGGCACTGCCCTGGCTGCTGGCGCCTTCCTCAGTGCTGGTACCTTGCTCCTCTGGTCCCTGTCTCCTTGTTTCTTCTGGTGTCTTAAGCTCATGTTCTCAGATACTAAGCACAGTTAAAATGCAAAATATACGGTAAAAACTCCTCCAAACAATTTTTACCTCCCCGAGTTGCCGCGAAGGCAGGGAGCTGTTTTCTCTGCCACACCAACGTTCTCTTGCAGTCCTTGTGCATCCAAGCCCGTACTTCAGCATCAGCTGCTGAAACGTGCATCTGCCCCAGGAAACAGATTTCAGGTTTGCTACAATGACACATCCAAGGAGCTGGAATAAAAACAGTGTGTTCCTGTCATACCTCACAGGGCTCTAATTAGCAATCCTTTCAGCCCAGATACGACACCGCCGTGATCAAACGGCTGCAGCCCCGCTCTGCTTCAGACTCGGTGCACTGGCAGAGTTTGACAATTTCCCAGCGAGATTTCCTTCCAGCTGCACGAGCAGCTCTCCCTCCCACCAGCACCCTCCGGGCAGTGCCTTTGCCCCCACAGTGGGGCAGGGGGCTCCTCGTGCACAGCACCCCCTGCGCCCAGGGGCACGAGGTGCTGCGGCTGTCCTGCCGCGAGCTGGGGCAGCTCCGGCTGCACGGAGAGGGCTCGGTGCCTGCCTCGTGTGCTGCAGCACTGGGCACGATGTCTCGCTGCTGTCTCGCCTTGGTGGCTCCTGGTAGGGCCACGTGTGGCAGCATGGGACCGGCTCTCGTGGTAGGACGCGGTGCTGCTGGGGAGCAGCGCCCTTCTGTTCCAGGGGTGAACAATTAGCGTTGGCTTGGCTTTAATAATCATCTTCTGTAGGAATAGTAGCTCCATATGCAGACTTGAAATAGTGTATTTAACACGGAGATAAATGTGTGCTTTCAGCAATGTCCAACAGAGAAAATAATGCTTTAGATATGAGCCCTAAAAACACACCCAAGCACTGTTCACAAACCATCACATCCTCACCTGAGCTCTGTTGACCCGGAGGAGGGAAACAAAAATCTCTTTGGCCTTGGCCTCGGGGTGCTGGTTGGTTACTTTGGTCTGGGTGGGCCGGGGGAGGCTGGTGAGCACCAGGGGCCTCAGGAATGTCCCCCCTGAGCTGCAGGGGGTGAGTTGTGGGGATGGCTGCACAGCCTGCAGCCTCATTCGCCCCTCAGCATGCGGGGAGAGAGCACGTGCTCGTGGCTGTGCTTGTGGCCAGCACTGCCGTGAGCTCATTTAGTGCTCGCTAACCTGCACCGACAGAGCCCGGCTGGGCGGTTAATGCACAGCCAGGTCACCCCTCTGGGTGGCTGTCCCCACGTAGCGCAGGTCTGGCAGCAGTGGGGTTTGCAAGGCGAGCTGTTCGTGGCAGACCAGGTGCCGTGCTGCTACTGGCGGGCGCTGCTGCCTCCTGAGCTTGCTGAGGAAGAGGCAGATGAACGTAGTGCACTGGCACGCGTATGGAAGGCTGCCTGGCCAATGCAAACAGCCGCTTTGCGCTAATTAGGAATGGGTTGTGGCCAATGCAAACATTCTCGTACCCACTATCAATAACCCAGTCCCCTAAAATGTCTGCGGTTGCTGTGTGTGCTGTGTTTGGTTCCTTGCAGAGTCAGAGATTCATTTTCATCACACAATAACTTACTGTTTTTACATGACTTCGGAGTTGCTTCCTAATAGTATGTTTGAATCCTTAGTTTCTAAAGGGGTTCATTTATAGCACCGGGCTTGTATTATACCTTTAATTTCTTTCATTATCTACCAGCATTCCCTGAGTTCCTGGGTAGTTAATGCTCACTTGAGCTCCCTGTCAGTCACGTTGTTCTGTATTTCCATTTTTCTCCCCCATGCAATCTTCTCTGTCGATATGAATAGGTAAAACAGATCAGCCTTAGATGTTGGAGACCAAACGTGTGCCTTTCCAGCACACAAAGGAAAGCAGGGATTTCTTGTGCCGCGTGGAGCCTTCCTGCTAGAGAACTGATGCTGCGTGTGAGACCGCTCCGAGGGCCCTGGAGGAGTGGAGCAGAAGGGCTTCAGACGTGGGGAGGATTGCTGGTATTGTTCCCCACTCGTCTTTCCTTCCCTTTCTCCAACAAATACCCTTTTTTTTTTTTTTTTTTCCAAGCAGCTTTTACCTCACCTCTAATTTTGATCCTCACTTGTAATTTTTCTGATCTTTCCAATTCATTCAGACTCATCCTCCAACTCGGAAGCTTTTTGTGCTGAGCCCTTCCTGTCCCTCTGCTGTCCTGCCACAGATCTTAGCAGGCTCCCTGCTGCCTTTGGAAACTTCTGTGGGTTTCTGTTGCAGTGACATCTGCGCTTACATGGTCTTTGTGCTACTTTCCCAGTCTGCCCACTGTCCTTGCTGAAGCCCTGCCCCAGGCTCTAAAACCTATTCCTGACCCGATGTCTGTGGGTCCAGCACCGGTTCCTTCAGTTCCATGCCCATTTTTCTCCCTGTGATGCCCACTGGCCCTGGTTCCCTGTGGGCTGGCTGCTCTCGGGGTCCCTCCGCCGCCTCCTGGCTTTGCAGAGGAGCCCTTCCCTTCTGGCTGCAGTCGCTGTGTGTGATTGCTTTTAGGTCTACCTAACTCTGCTTCCTTTGAGCTGAACCTCCTGGCATTTTTTGGCAGCACACTTGTGGTTAGCGTGGCCGCGTACGAATGTTTCTACATCAATTACTGTGGTGTTTTCTTCCCGAGCTAGGCTGCAGTAATATAATAGGTAGACATATGCTATTAATTATGCCAACATATAGAAGTGCATTAATAGAGAGACCTGATCGCGCTGTAATTGTCCTACAAATTTATTGTTAAAAAAATCAAAAGAGTATTTTGTATGTCTTTAGCCCATAGAGAGTCATTCCTGGAGCTGAGACCTCACAATTTTTACTGATGAAGCTGAAAGACATGCAGATAAATAGTGAAAGGTTGTCTCGGTCCTTAAAATGTGGTACCAAATTTTCTGTTTTCCTCAGATTTGAGGATGCTGGGTATCAGGTTTACTCACCATGCTCACTGTTTACCTACTGTTAACGCCAGGTCCTGATACTGGACCTTCACTTGGTGCCCACCGAGTATCTGAAGACTTGCTGTACTTTCATCTTGTCATACCTTGATATTTCGTAAGTAAATACAGAAGGAACAGCAAAAATCTTGGAAGATAGTAAAGACTAAAAGCTCATGCATGTTGTATTAAGGCACACTCATCCTTCTGCACAAAAAGTTGTTGCAGAGAAACATGTTCTCCATTCTCTGTATTTCCCTGGCAGACAGGAGCCGTGGCTCCAGCCTGCTGTATAACTCAGTACAGGCAGTAATTACAGTGAGACCTTAATTGCAGGGATGTCAGCGCAGCACCTGGCCCTCTCTTGCCAAGGGGGCTGGATGTGGCTGCGTGAGGCTCAGGGAGGCCCAACAGGCCCGTAAAGCCCTGCGGCCCTGCTGTCCTCCTGGTCGGGGGGCTGAGAACAAGGCGAGGCTGCGCTAGGCAAATCCTGGTCACGGCATTTATCTGTGTGCTTCACGCCCCAGTGCCTGATGTCAGGAAGAGGCATGTCTCGAGGTAAATGCCGACACGGTACGTCCAGCACTTCACTGAGAAGGTGCTACGCTGCTAACGAGCTGTTGCAGAAGCCAGGAGGAGTATTTAGCTTGGCTTCTCCAGGAGGAGCTGTGGAAATACCCGCTGGGGAGCTGAGCACACGGTGGTGGTGAGTGGCAGTGCCACCGCCGTGCCATCATCGGCTGCGGGGCGGACTCCGGGTCCCTCCCGCGGGTCCCTGTGGCCAGGCCCCATGCTGTGCCCACGGGCTGCGCCCCCCAGGCCCCGTGCTGTGCCCACGGGCTGTGCCCCCCAGGCCCCGTGCTGTGCCCATGGGCTGTGCCCACCGAGCCGTGGCCCCATGCCGAGGCAGCCGCTGTCAGCTCCCGCTGCGGGGAGCATGCGGCACGAAATCCCTCCCTGGCGCCGTGAGTCAGGCTCCTACAGATCACCCCCAGCAGCCAGCTCTTCGGCTGCTGGTGCGCGGCAGCCTTCTGCCAGCTCACAGAAAGAGGAGGCTGGAGCACATCACTGCTCCGGGAGGGCTCGGGATTTCGGTTTCGGGGCTGATCAGAAATGCTGTGGTGGTATAGTGATACGTCGTCTCTTTTAGAAATACCATGTGCAAAAACCAACGTGCTGCTACTGTGCTTTCCTTACGCAAATGTTGAGGTTTGCTTTTTGCTTATTGCAGTTAATAATTCCTAAAGAAAATAAAGAAACTGGAAAAAAGTCAAGTTCATCTGACATCATCGGTACTTCAAATCAACAGGCTGGTGTCTTTAATTTATTAAAAGCGCTGTCTGCTGAGAGGTTCGAGGGCCTGGTAAATATTCATATCTGGATTTGTTTCTTGACTGCTGACTGGAGCATGCTTTCCCTATCAGTTGTAGCCATGGATACACATGAATGACAGTTTGGGGTTTGTTTTTTAGGCGGCGATGCTTTTCTGCACAATCCTCCAAACATTGTAATAAAGAATTGTCAAAAGCCGTCCTCCTGAGGGGGTCGCAGGTCACGAGCACTGGCGCAGAGTTTGATTGTGAATGGCTGACCATGCTCCAAACACACTCACCGTGATCAGGTTTCCCCTTTGAACATTTCCAGTGACCACAGGTCAGTAATGGATTTGCGTGCATCTAGAAAAGAACTGGATCCGTTGTCCAGGGTGCTTCAGCACTGCGTGCTCGAGCTCTGGATTTCAGCTGGAGTGTTCACGACCAAGCCGTAGCCGTGGTCTGTGCGTTGTCTGTGCACACGTTGTGGGATCGGGGCGGCAGCAGCTCCCCGGCACCTGGCGGGGTGGCCGCTGGACTCACCTCGGCCCTCAGGGCCCGGGGAGCGGGCCTGGCGTGTGGGCGACGTGTGGCAGGAGCCGGGCCAGGCGCTGTTCTCAGCTCCATTTGGCAAAGTTTGCCGAGTTCTTTGCAGAAAATGTCCCGCAAGAGTGACAATAACAATATTTTGGATATAAGCCTAGCACAAGAGGATAATAGGAACTCCACGGGCATGTGTGGGCTTTTGATTCATCCTCGGAAATGACGGGTGTGCATGTATTAAAGCTATGGGAGTGGGACTCGGAGTATTTATAGTGAATTCTTCGCTCCCACTCTTCCTGTGTGATTTCTGTCTCTGCTGTCAGTCACACGTGGGTCGGAGCACTCCTGCCCATCTCACCTGTCATTCGTGCTGGAAATCCCCAGGCCCGTAACAAGCATTGCTCTTGGTCCGACTTTCAGAGCTGTATGGGGAGGAAGGAAATCCCGAGGGTCCACTGCAGGGCCGGGATCTGATGGTGGGTGTCCTGGAGGGTCACGGGTGGAGAGCTGCAGGCGCGGCCGAGCCTCTGTGGGATGGCTGGGTCTTTGGGTACCAACTCCAGTTGTATGGTAGCAGAGATTGTATCGGTATTGTTAGAAATGGACATTATTATTTTTTATTTAAGACCAGTCTTAGATCGTAGCAGCAGCTTGGTAGATGCCTTTGTGTGCGGCGGTTGCTGGTGAAGGCAGTAGTGCGGTGTTGTATCTGCTCTGTCCCTCCCGTTGGTGCTCCTCGCCGTGGCTCTGGAGCAAATCCCAGATCTGGTAGGGGTGGGTTTGTACATGCAGAGTGGAATCCTGTCCCCATCCTGTAAATGTTGCCTTCGGAAGGCACCAACAGCACACCGTTTGTGTGCACAGGCGGTACTGAGCGGGGGCCTGGTGAGCAGGAGCAGTGCGGCCGGGGGCTTGGGGCGCGGCGGTGTCCTCGTCACCGGGGCTCCCTGGGCCTGCTCCCTGCTCGGGGTGATCCCGTGGGGTCCCTCCGGTACCGACACAGGTTGGGGCTGTATTAACTGGTGCTAAACCACCTGGTTAGCAAACTGATTGACCGTGTTTGTTAGCAACCTCAAGCAGGTAAAAGGAAAGACCACTGAAAGAAAAGTAACCGGTGTCCTGCATCTTCACAGCAGGTGGTGATTTCTAGCAAAGCTTGGCCATTGCTCTTTGCATATCTCCTTGCCTTTTTAAATACACAATATTTGCAGTAAAGCCTTTACAAACTTAAATTGTTTTTTCTTTGTCTTGTAGTGAACTTTGACCACTTCCAGATTCTCCGGGCGATCGGGAAGGGAAGCTTTGGCAAGGTAGGCTTGTTCGCTCCGTCTCAAGTTCCCCTGTGTGTTTTATCAGGTGTCTGCTGTTAAGTGCTTACTGCTTACTGAAACAGTAATGTTGCTGAAATGAATTATTTTAATTGTGGGATGATGGCTGCTAAGTAAACACAGGAGGACTGCATTCAGGAGAATACTTTGTTGCCATAAGGCATTGCTTTAGTTCTTGGCATCTTGGTGAAACAGCTGTATTTTAGATTACAAGCACAATTGCGATCATTTTGTGGCAAGTATTCATTATGTTTTCTGTTCCTGAGGGGGCTTGTTGGTAGCGAGCAGCGACAGTTGGTCGGGAAGGGGCTGGAAGCTGTTCTGGGAGATGGATGGGGCTGACACGGTGTGGTTGGGAGGGCTCTCCGAAGCCTCGGGCAGTTTTCCCACTCAGAAATGAGTTCTGCCTAAGAGTTTTTGTTGATTATTTTTAATATATATATATATTTTTTGCCAAGTATGTGGGAGAAGGTGGGGGATGATGAACAAAAAGCTGGATAGCTCTGAAGATCAATTGTTTGGTTTGCTGGTTTATATTCCTTCTTTATTCCCTTTTTCGCTGACTCTCTGTCTCACAGCATTTCATACCTTCTGTTTGCACTGTGAGCCGAAAGCTCAGTGTGCGTGTGTACATGCACGAGACTTTGCTGCATGCCTACAGTTTCACAGTTATTTTGTCACCCGTGTTTTACCTTGTCCCAGTGGTAGCCGTGTTCCTGTTTAGCCAAGACACCTGGAGCCCTGGAGCAATAGCCCTGGTCAGGATTCATGGAAGTTGCTGAGTTTGGGTTGTTGTAATCTTCTCATGTGGTTCCATAGCGTGGGGCTTTGTGCCAGGGTTGTGATGGGTTGGGGCAGGGATGGGCAAAATGCGTGGAATATTAAACATGTAAAGTAGCACTAACTCGTTTAGAGGATGGTGCAGGCACCTCCGTGTCTCCATGCACTGCTAAGATAAGCTGACCACGAGTTGGTCGGTCAGCAGAAAGCTGTATCCTCTCATTTCTGTCTGGTCTGGTCGTCTCGGCTGGTTTCTGCCCATCCTGCTTTGATCAGCAGCTCTCTCTGTGTGGGTAAGGAAGGCTGGACGCGGCGCAGGAGGTGAGCTGTGCTGTGCTGCACTCCCTCGCTCTGCTCCTGACAGCTCCCACCAGCCTGGGGGCATGCAGCACCACCCCCTGCGTTCCCTGCAGCTCCAGCCCCTGCCCTAGATGCCTGGAGACTTTGCAAAAGCAGAAACATCTCAGGATATCTGAGACCTGTTTTGCCTGAAGAGATGAAATTTTTACCAATTGCTGGTATTTTAAAATACTTTAGATGTGTCAGTAGCATGTCTTGAGAAACAACAGATGTACGTTCCCGGCCATGGTCTTGATGAGGTGCAGTCCAGTTCTTAGGGCTGGGAGATGAGATACAGACCAGTTCTTAGGGCTGGGAGAATGGGCGCTGCCAGCAGTAGCCCCGCCGTTAGCACTACTTGCTCGTGAAGATGTTTCCTTGCAGCCTGAGTTAACTGAGGTTTCTACTGCATCGCTCTGGCACGCTCAGGGCGCAGCCTGCCCACACAGATCCCTGCCTGGCTTCATTGTGAATTCCCACGGGATGAGGGCTAATGGAAATGTTATGCCAACTGCAGCGTAAGGCAAGGAGAGGGTGGGTTTGAAACAGTCACCCACAATTGTACTCCTGTCTCTTGAGCAAGAAGAGGCAAAAGCTGAAGGCAGAGCTACATCAGATTTCTGAGGTTATGTTAGAGGATGAAGAATGATTAGATACAAGCACAGGTCCTTCCTTAGCATAGCAATATAAAGGTACAGCAAACAGCAGGGGGAAGTCTGTCCAGATGCTTCTGGCAAGAACAGGAAACCTGAGTCTTATGACTTCTGCTTATTGTCAAAGACCAAAAACCTAAATCAAAACCTTACTAAAAAATAGCGGCTAACATCTTTTTGAGGTCATATGAGGAGACTCATCCTTCCAGATGTAAACTTCCCAGAGAAAAGAGATTGATTCTGGTGAGCAGCAGCACTGTGTGCTGGAAAATTACTTCTACTCACAATGAAAAAAGGAGAAAAATTATTCTTGTCTCAGGGCAGGACCTTTTGGGCTTTGGAGAGCTGCTCCTCATGGCTGCTTCCAGCTCTGTTTAGGTTAAAGAAGGACTAAGTCTAGCGTGTAGCAGGCTATCAGCCATCTGAGCTGTATATCTGAGTTTCAACAAAATGCTGAAATGATTCATCTGTCGTCTTTCTGGATAATTATGTCAATATGCTAAATTTCCTTTGATATTGGGAAAAACTTTTTGCATTTACAAAATCATTTAAATCTTGAATTTAATTATGGAAAATGTGGAACTATCTGCCTGAAAACTGTTACTTGGAATACACATGTATGAGTGATTCAGTTGCTTTGGTTGGTTTAAGCACGGTGTGCTCACATCCAGGAAAGTTTTTAGGAGCCAATGTCCTACTGAGAGTGTGAACCATCCATGTGCTCATGTGGGACCTGTGGAATTTGTGATCTAGTAGTGAAGGGACATAGTCAGCACCCTGCTGCTGGGTAGCTCTGGGCAGTGCATTTGCTTTTCCAGATTTTTGTTTCCACTCTCACTGTGTGCACCTCTCAGAACAGACTGCATGGTCCTTGGTACAGGCACTGGACAAAACAAAGCAAAAAGAAACCCAGAAATTGCCTTTGAAGAGACTGGAGAGTCCCTGAACTTCATCTCTGGGATGTTTGCAAAAACTGACTGATTTTTCTATGCTCAAATTAAGTTTAACCATGTTTGAGGTACTATTAATCAAATAACGGTTGCGCTCAGTTCCTTACTCAAATTAGCAAATTTACAACATTCCCATATGTATTAGAGATAGCATTATTTGGTTTATAGTATTTTAATAGGAGTGTTACGTTTCTCAGGCAGCAGAAGTTGCTCCAGTTTTAAGTGGGCTGTGACCTGAGGAGCAGCAGCCAGGAAAGGGCTTTCAGAAATTGATGCAAGTTATGATCCATTCTGCTGATGGGAAACTTGCTCCGAGTTGTGGTAGGCTTCAGGAAAGACAGCGTGAGACTTGGAAGTCTCAGAAGACATTAGTTGCTTTGTAGGTATCTTGACATCTCCCTTTTAAAAGCTGACCTTTCCTGGGTTCAGGCTTTTTCAGCTCGAGCCAGGAGCAGAAAGGCAGGTTGTTCTCCCCGAGGTTTTCCTTTTATCTGAGCTTCCATACGCGCTCCTAATCAGCTACCACCTTTTTTATTTTTGCCAGGGATTAAAGACCTGGGGTTATGGGGAATTCATTATTTTCACTTTACTGCTGTGAAGAAATAAAAGCATATCCGAAGTTCCTCAGCTCGAGTTTATGTCTGCTGTTGGAAATAGGGGTGAATCCAGGCTGGCAGGAAGAGCAGCAGGAAATGAATGAACATTGTCACAGGCGGCGAGCCCCACTCCTGGGGCACCCCCCAGGCTGTGGGCACAGGCACTCAGCTGGGGGCCCTTGCCCCTCCTGCTGCAGTGTTTGGCTCCATGGCTGGCTTCGCTTTGCTTTCCACGTGCATTTGACCTGGTCAGTATATTAACGAAGTCTCGCGAAAACAATCTGCAAAGATGGGAAGTTGAATTCTGGCACTGGTTTGTCCGATGAAGACGGTCACGTCCCCGGTCACCGGTGAGATGTTCCCACCGCCAGGCTTCTCGGCTGCCCCACACAGCTCCTGCCAGCTCCGGGGAGGGACCTTTCCAGCCAAAGCTTGCTCTTAACGTTGTTTGCTTTGCAAAAGTGCTTTAACTTCATGACTTTGTTGCTTTAATAATTCAGACAGCCTGAAGCTGGGTATTGTAAAGCTTTAATCCATTTTCTAAAGGTCATAGATGCCCATCCAGTAGATACACGATAGATAAAATTCCCCTGAAGTCTCTTCTCAACCGAGTGTCTCTTTGATATCAACACAAGCTTTATCCTTTCTCCTTTTTTTCCCAGTTTTATAAACGTTGGATTTTCTTCCCTCAAAAGAAAGGCTAGAAACATAATCCTCTGACATTAAACCACCACGGATATTTTTTTTCCCTTTTATTTCTCATCCTGTGCCGGAGCAGGTGCGAGGCCAAGGTTACATCCGTGCTGTGGGTGTTTTCAGGCCGCGTGTCGCTCCAGATGTCAGCCCCACAGCTCACCCCACACCTCCCAGCAGAGGGACACGTCCCGGGGGACACCACAAGAGGAGGTGCCCTGGCCACAGCCGGCTGGGGACAGCCAGGCGAGGGGCATCCTGAGGCCGGGGGGGGTCTCCGCAGACATGGAGGAGCTGGCACAGTTCAGGGCCTGTCCCGAACTGGCCTGATGTGCTCCAGCAATACCTTGCCATTTGTGTCTCAAGTTGTGGGAGCAGCAGGAGGGAAATTATTCAGCAGCTTTTTCTGCGATATGGTTGTGAACATTTTCATCTGAAACGAGGTCTGGGACATGGTAGTGCACACTGCACCAAGGGCATGGTTGGGGTTTCTGGAGGATTGGCCTCTCTAAGATAGTGATTTACAGCAAAAGCTACCCACTGTTGTTATCATTATATACCCAGACCCTTATTAATCCTTGCGTCTGAAACTGCCTGGGGTTTATTTCAGCCCCCAGCGTTCCTGGTGGATGAGTCACGTCGGCGTGGGGTGCAGGTGGGACGGAGGTGGGACTGATGCTGCCGCCAGCAGCTGGGGGCCCGTGGGCTGGCAAAGCAGCGTTGGAGAGCAGAGGGTGGAAACAGCACCTCCCGAAACACACCGGGACCCCGTGGGCCCCCCTGCAGGCAGCGTCCCGCCGGCTGCAGCCCTCCGTCCCGGCACTGCCCCGGAGGCACGGCCTGCCGCGGCGCTGCCCGGGCTCCCAGGAGCTGGCTGCTGGGCAGGGGCACTCCGCTCTGCTCCCTTCTCGTGCAGCTTCCCAGCTTGCCACCTGGATGCTGCTGTCCTCCTGAGCCCTGAAACCTGCTGGTTCCTGCTCGGTGGAAGACTGGAGGAAAACGGGATGCCAGTTTAAATGATGGTGTTTGCAGGTGATGTTTGTTCTCGAACAGCGTCCAACCCTGAGCTCACTCCAGTTTGTCCACCAGTCTTTTCCATCTTGTCTCAGGGAAGTGCCCTGCGTATTTTGATGAAGCCTCTTGATGGGATAAGGATGGCTTTCCTGGGGCAGTGTTTGTACTGTACTTACTCACAAGTGCACGTTCCTGCTCACATGCCTTCCTCCTTACGCTTCCCTTCCTAGGTGATGAAGGGCAGGCACAGACAGCACTTAGTGGTGTTCTTTGGGCTCTGGTGAAAGCTGGGAAACACACCACAGGTCATGTATACAACCAAGAATAACATTTTGGTGTGAGCTAGCCTATCCCCTTTATTGACTACGAAATAAACCATAGGGTGTTTCACTCCCCAGCACTTGGTAAACGTGCTCCACCTTGGGCTTGCAGAGCTGCTGGGGACAGCGCCTGCTTACCCCTGCCCTGAAATGTCACCTTCTCTTGTCGTTTCTCATCAAAGTGCTCCAGCACTGGATAGGATCTAGTGTCTGTTACCAGAATAAAGCCTGTCGGAATTAAAACAGACCAGTGAACTTGGTATGACGAACTGATGAAAACTCCTTGGCGCTTAATCACAGAGTTTAATTAGCGATGGAGCCTTTCCCTCCTTCTGGGGCTGTCTTTTGCGTCGTCTCATTGTTTTTCACAGAGCCGAGAGGAACTTTCATGCCTTCTAGACATCCACCCTTCTGTGAAATTTGGCTGAAACTGGCCAACAGTTCTAAAAGTCAGTAGGAGTAAATATGAAAAAAATCACATATCCTCATCTTCTTAGCAAACCAGACACAAATGTTTAATTCATGAAGCCTCGTGTGAAGGCAGCAGACTCAATCCCTCGCGGCGTGAGCCTGCATTGTAATGCAGTTGGCAGCGGAGCTCCTCTGTGGGAAAACCTGCGTCCTGGGCTGCAAGGACAGCAGCTCTGGCTGGTGGGGTGGTGGCAGTGTCCCCGGGCACCCTGTCACACTCTGGGGCTGTGGGCAGACACCTCGTGGTGTCGGTACGCCAGCATTGTTTGTATGTGGGACGTTGGAAGCGTGATGAACTGTCAGGAGCAATCGTAATGGTAGGACGTGATTGAAAAGGGTAGGGAGAAGGGTACTGAGTGATCCCGTCTTGCACCTCTGTCATCTTTGCCTCGCTCCTGCTCTTTAATTTTGTTGGCCCCAGGGATGTAACTAGTGCCTTTCCCTGGCATCCAAACAAGTTGTGTTTTGTTGTTTTTTTTCCAGTGCTTTTCTGTCCCCTACCACCTACCAACTGCACAAAACGGAATGGAAACACGAAATATAAAATGCCTTTAATTGTATGTAATTTTATGTAAAGCTTTCGGTTTTCCAAAAGCCACGCATTAAGTGAAAAGGAAAAGGAAACTTGTCACCCTGAGAGGGGTGTAAATGGAGAGGCCTGGCACAGGCCCAGCGCTGCTTGAGGTGGGCCGAGGCTTCTCCGGGCCCTGCGCGTTCCCTCGGTGCCTGCTCAGGCCTAAAGTCACGCAGTGACAGGCATATGTAATGCTTTCCTACGGCAGTTTCCAAAAGGTCGTTAGTGGGAGGAAGCCTAGACAGCAAATCCATAATACATCTTCCACATGACATGTTTGTGTACAGACTGTGAAGTTCTTGTTTGCTATAAAGAGTAAAATGATGCAGTGCCGCTACAGCGCAGGCAAAAGAAACAGCTCCCAGGAGGGTGCAGCTCCGTCCTGTGAGCTGGAGGCACAAAGCCAGGCTTTGTAGGGGCATTTTCTCTGTCCTCTGCAAAACCCCATGTAAAAGTCCCACAGTTGCGTCCAGCTGCCCCAAATGAGAGCAGCAGCGACGTCCTTGTGGATGGGAACATCTGGCACATTCTCACATGCCCTATTGCAAACAGGTGTTTTTTCCAATCACTTGTGACTACGGCAAATAAATCTTTGATTATTGTATTTGCACATTGACATTGTCATGTCCAAGCCAGCACCCTGACAGTTTAGGACCACAGGCTGGACCCCTTAGGACATCGTTCTGCCGTATTTCTGGCCTGGTTTCTTTCACATCATTATCTCTGCCTGGACTTGGGTGAACCATTAGCTCTCGTTTGTGGTCTCCTGCCAGACGAAAGCCATGCTGTGTGTCCCAGGTCGTTGTTTGGACACACAGGGGGCCCTGCAGCAGCTGCCCTCGGCCGTGTCTCTGGCACACGGTGGCTCTGCCAGGAGCGCTGCAGGGGACGGATCCCCTGGGCCCGGGCGAAGGAGCAGTGTCCCGAGGCGAACCACGAGGCTGCGTCTGCCTGTCGGTACAGGGAATGCTTGTGTGGCTAAATAAATAGCTGTGTCCTGCTTGAATTCTGCCTTGCTCTTACCCGTGACTGGTCTCAATATTAAATTCTCACAATATCTCCTGCCCCCCTGCCCCAGCTAAGCCACAAGTGCAGTCTCATTCCTAGACTTGGATTAAAAAGACCTTTCTGTGGATTTACGTCTGCTGGATGTCAGAGGTCTTTGAATCAAACATTAATACCTGTGTTCAGAAGGGCCAGCCTAATTACGGGGTGGGCAGACAGAGAGCCGTAGGTCTTCTGAGGGGCGGAGGAGATGCTGTAGCACCCACTGCGTGATGGCAGCAGATGCAGAAGAGAAAAAGCTGGAGGTCGTGTTCTTCCAGCATTGCTTGTAAGAGAAACTCCAGCTCGGCTGTGTTCATCTGTAGTCTTTGCGAAGAGGCTGTGCCTCATCTGTGACGGTGCCTTTGACAGCTCCGTGCCAGCAGCGCAGCCAACGTGCAGACTGCTGATCTAACATGGCCAACATTAAAACGTCTTGTTTTTAAAATAAAAAAAAATGTGCCCTGCTTTGCTAATGTTAATTATAAATCTCTCAGTGGCTTAAATATGGCTAGCATTTGGATCTTTTCTTTGTTCTGACAAGCAATCATACAGCACACCCCCACAAGCTAGTTAATTGAACCAAGAGCATGGGATATTTCAGCATCAGATGCAGGATTTGGCAACAATTAAGCTAAATTGGATGTCCGAATCATCTGCAAGCCCTCAGAAGCTGCAGTTTATGAGTTTTGAGTGTTCTGTTCGTGCTGGGGGTTGGACAATCCAATTACAAACCACTTAATGTCATAAATGATAAGTAACAATGTCCTCTGTTCTTATGAAATGTTGAACATGTTAGCATGATACAGCAAATATTCCCTAAGCACTTCTGTATGAGTTTATTAGAGTAAATATTTTCTGGATTTACCCCGAGGATTATGGGGTGTGCCCTCTTTGTTATTCTAGGCAGCACCGTAGTTCAGTGATGTTTGTCGAAGGAGCCGTGCTCCTTGTCTTCTCGTGATGTGTTTGTTCTTGTGGACTGGAGCAGCATTCAAAGAAGTCTGAAATTCTTGACTTCCTGTGCAAGTGTCTGTGCACTGCTTAGAAGCAAATCTGTTTCTCACAGCAATTTTACGGACATAAATCCAGAGAAGCTGCACTGGGTACGGCTCCATTCTTCTGCCTTTACCGTGGTGAGTGCAGGAGCTGCCCACAAGCCAACAGCCGTAATTGTGATTTATTATTGATCATAAACATCGATGGTGTTTGTCAGAGGCTGCCTTCCTTCTGCGGGTCATTGGCCCCAGCGGGAGGAAGCACCAAAATGATAGATTTGAGCTACCTGCTATTTTTTAAATTGTGTGATGTGCCAGGTCTCCTGTGTCTGCACGTGTCCTTTCAAAGTGGCAGGATGTGGTGCTGGCGTCAGATCAACTCGTGTAAATGGTCGGTGTTTTTCCAGGCAGTCTTTATTTATACCTCTTATTCCCTGGGAAGCAGATGAGCCGTACAGTCCCGCTACCTAATTGCATTATAGAAGATTTACAATTCGCCACATTAATCGTGGCTGGGTAGCCTCGGCCCTGGTTATTTATGGGGCTCAAAGCCGTTATGTCTGACCACATGCCTTACCAAACGGGGGGATCCTGGTGTGCTTTGGTGTAAATACAGGTGAGTGTTTCAGACACACTTTTCCCCTTTAGGCAGTGGTTCATATAAAGCAACCCCCTCGTGTCTGAGCGTGCCACCCAGTCCTTCCCATCACTGCAGCATTGCTGCTTGTTCGCCTGCACGGTGTGTGGGTACCATCACATCTGATGCCTGCCAAGTGTGGCCAGAAAATACCTGGAATTGTCAAAGTGCACCATACTGGATATTTTCCAAAGGATTTTCATTCTCCCAGTGCCTGGAGAAAGTTAAAAAAAAACCCTGCCCTCGGAATGCCTGCTTGATGAGGAAGCATTTCAGGAAAGCAGCAACTCGTGCGCTGCACAAAGGGGAACGTTTTGCCAGTGACAGGTGGGTGCTGCTCTCCCCAGTTGCTCAGGAGCTCAGTGTTTGGATGCTTTCTGATAATGAATTAATTCAGCCAAGCGCAGTGCACTTCTCAGACGCTTGCCCAGGCACAGAAACCTTTGCTCTGTCGCAGCTCAGGGACGGGTGCTGCGGGTCCCTTGCATGTAGCACAAGCGAGGGGCTTGGCTGTGCACGTGGAAAGCTGTTCTGGAGCACTCCTGGCATCCTGGGCACCACCCTGCTCTTCGGCAGTGTAAAACCTTATTCCTAATGTGTCCAAACTGTTGTGCAATGGTACTCCATTTCGCATTTAATTCTCCCCTCAAGACTGATGGATCTGGGGGAAGGAGAGACAGAAATGAGTAATTCTCAGCCTGAGCTGTGTTCCTGGATTCTATTCTGTCATTTAGGTACCTGCTTTTATTTATTTATTTATCTATCTATTTATTTATTTATTTGGCTCTGTTGTATCTTTCTGCGCATGCTTTTAGCACTGGGCAGACAGGGAAACAAACAGGAAAACAGCAAGGTCAGGCTGCTCAGCCTGTCAGTAGTGAAGAGGTTCTTAGAGAATGGCCATAAAATAAAGGCTTTGTAAACAGTGGAAGTAGAATGTGATTTCCATTAGGTTTCAGTTCCTGGGTGCTGCTTTCCTCCATCTTTCTTTCCCTTAATAACGCTGTTGGGAAAACTCAGCGTGCGATGTGACCGTCCTGCATGGTTCAGGTGCTAACGTGGCCGTCAGGGGCTGTCACGTACCAGGCAGCAGTTGCAGTTTGCTTGCTTTTTCCTCAGGGGAGGCATTGCTTTGGGTTCTCTTTGCCTGATTTTTTACACAACCTGCAAGGAATCCATTTTTGCCAAGACATTTAGTTTCTTTCAGTCTTGGTTGAAGTTGGCTACTTCAGAAGTTACTGGAGAAGGAAGGCGCTGGGCAATCAGGACAGGCGGTTTGGTGGAAGTGCCTTGTTTCCCGAGGAAGGAGGTAACACCAGGGCTGCAAGAAACCTGAAAGCCTTTTCCCACGCCGAGGGAGGGTCACCAATTTTAGCAGGTATTTATCTAGACTGTTGCTAGCACCATGGGGTGCTGGAAGTTGTACATTCCTGCTGAGGATCCCCCAGCAGTCTGCTTCAGTATCTTGCTGTGCCTAGCCTTAGAAACTTTCTCTCAGTAAGTAACCTCAAGCTTCCATGTTGCCATTTATTACCTGTGCTGTTGACCTTGGATATAAAGAATAATTTATTTTCTTCTGATTTGCAGCATCTTTGGTGTATTTGAGATTTTCTGCCTCCTTCAGCCAACCCTTTTGAAGCCAATGAGCTCATTTCAAGCAGTTTTTCTTCATAAGACACTCCTCTTGCTTTAATTTGGGCAATGTGTCTGATTGTTCTTGCCCAGTTGCCATACCCAGCCCCATCCCCAGGGGTTCATCCCACTTCTCCGTGCCTGCCTGCTGTTGGTCATGACTGTTCTGCATCCCTACCTGGTGTGCAGCACTTCTACTCTCCCAGCTGCTTGCTTGCCATTATCAAGGTCATCAGTGCCAACAGTGAGCAGCCCCACTGCAGCCTGCACAGCCTCTCCTCTGATACCTCTCTGTCTGGACAGTGCACGGTGCCTCCTCTAGGACTGGTGTGACCCCCATTGCTGTCCTTGGAGTGCGTACTCCTGAGGCCGGGGTGGGGAGCACTTCCAGGGAGTACAGTCTGAAATAAATATGCTTCAGGTGTTCTTCCAAAAGCTGAGTGCTTCGGGAAATTGTGTTGTCTCTTCTAGTCATTTTGCAGACGCTTGGAAATAAGGTTACTTCCCAATTCTCCGCTTATCTCCTAATTAACATGAGGGGGTTTTCGGCATGGATCAGTCCCTCAAAGAGAGATAGCAGCTCTAATGGGAAAGGAAGGATTTATCTTCAGATGCAGTCCTTGTGATATCAGACTAGGATTTTCTCTTTCCCCAAGTAGTGTCAGCCTGTCGTATCAGCTCTGAAGTGATATTAGAGACTTCACACACAACCTTCAGATTGTCCAGGACCCTACGTGCAACATACCAGCTGAGTTATACCCCCAATTCACATAAATATGCTGTGCTCGTTTCCTGGGATGTCAGGTTTGTATTGGAACTGGTGAAGGGTCTGGTGTTGGGGTTGTCAATAAACCAGCACTCTAGTAATGTGGATGTACACCAACTTGCTTTTTATAAAGCAGGGGGTCAGAGCCGTAGGCTGACTCTCTATTTGCAGCTGTGCTTGATTAAAAAGTGCACTGTAATAAAACATTACAGTATAATGAATATAAAAATTACATAGGACATTATGTTGATATAAGAAGAAAAAAAAAAAGTAAATTAAGACAACTGCTGACCCCTTTTTTACAAAGAATTCAGTATACAGGTTGAAAATGGACTATGTTAGCAGGCAGTAGTGAGGCAGGAGCTCAGGGCAGCAGCAGCGCAGTGGAGCTGTTAGATAACGGCACCATCACGTCATCAGTTGGTGCACTGGATGAGGAGAGCTACAAAACCACAAGGAGCCACTGATTTCAAGGTGTTCTGCACAAACATGGGAAATTATTTTAATCTTTACATTGCAAATTCTATCTTTTTATAGTTGTGAAATGCCTAATTTGGCAACCTTTTGTGTCAGAGGGTATTTTGGTTAGAGGAAGCATCTCACAGTTGATAACTTTAAGTGCATATTGGGCAGTAAGTACTATAGATGTAAGACAGGTCAACTCACTGAAAAAAATAGTGACGAAAGACTGTCATTTGTAGCAGCACTTTAGGAACGCCTTAGACTGGTATTAGTAAGAGCAGTCTTCAGTGCCAAAGAAAGATGGACTGAGCGACTTCAGAAATGACCTGATGTCACACAGGCAGTGAGGTAGGAGAGCAAATAATTTATGTATGAAGCATTGTCAGATAAGTGACAGATTAGGGTTTATTCACATGCGTTGGCAAGTGTATGGAAAAAAACATCATTTTCCATGGTCATCTGGAAAAAGTAGAGTATCACAGAAATATCAAATGCGGTTCCAGATGAGTCTGCTGAAAGCTTCTAGACACATTCCTTTATAAAATGTGGATAGCAAAGCTGAGGGGCGATGAGCTCAGTCACTGCTGTGCCCCTTGCCGTGCCTCCTGCCACCAACCCGGCGAGCACTGCCTGCTGCGCCGCCGCTCCCCCTGTGCGGGGCTGCCCGCGGTAGCTGCTGGCTCTTGGGGTGCTTGGCTGAAGTCGCAGCGATTACTCAGCTGAGTAACTGCTGCCTGCTGTGCGTGGGGATGTTTGTGGTGATGGGCCGCTTGAGGGACGGTGAATAACTCAGCAGGATTAATTAGTGGAAGCATAAAAGCTCCGCAGTGCCTAATGGGAGAGCTGCAGTAGGAAGATCCTCTTCTGTGCTGTTGAGTGCTCAGAGCATATTTCTGCATTTTGGTAATACGATATTGTTCAGTGGCGTTTGGTAGGTTGGACAGAAAGGCATGTGAGGTAGAGCCCTGTCTTCCTAGGAACACGTTCCCCATCCAGGCTGGAGGCAGCCCCTGGGCTGTTGGTGGTCCCCGTGCCCCTGCAGCCCCCTCCCGCAGGACACGCGGCTCGCCCCAGTCTGCTGGGACAGGACCTGGTGGCTAGAAGGGATTGCAATGGGTTCGACATGAGCAAGGGGCTCGTGTTTTGTGTGTGGAGTTTCTGCACGGGCACAGGTGGGTGCTGGGGCTGGAGGAGACATCTCCTCGAGGAGCTGCCATCACATGCACTTGCTTGTTGTTTTCTAAAGAAGGGTCGACAATGGTCTTAACCACAACTCATCATTAATGCTCTCCCTTCTGAGATGGTGTTTTCTCACTGGTACTTTTGCTGCTTGTACTACGATAGGTCATGGCATGTTCTCCGAGGGTGGCACTCCGAAGGCTTCGTGTTGAGTGTTGGACAAAGGGAGAGTAAAGCTGTGTTTGATCACATCCTGCAAGGTCTAGGCTTGAGCTGTCCTTTTTCCCAAGGGAAAGGTAGTGGGGATTTTAATGCAGTATTAAAAAGGAAATCTGAACAGATGGAGCTATAACCTGGCCAAACTTCCATCCCGCCAAGTTACGGGCTTTGAACCTGGAGCTGATGGGGTAATTAATGCTCAGTGCAGCGTGCACAGTGTGTGCACGGGGGCATTTGCTGTCACGTAGCAATTGCTTACACTTACTCTGGTTGCTGGCTGCCAGTTGGCAGACCCAACGCCCAGTGTCAAACCTGAGAGGTTTTCCGATAGCTTTGGCACATGAGCTGTTCTTAATGAACTGAAGTGAGCCTTGCTCACCTTCTGCTGGGAATCACTTCACAATCTGCTGGCATCTTAGGTACCAGCATCTGCACTCTGATAGCTCTCATGGTTACTTCACAGTCCCTTGTGCCTGCTGCTGACAAACAAGGTCTGTTGGTACAGGGGGACTGTCTCTAGATGAGGTGTCTACTAGGGCAGATCTTTGTGAGAATTTGGTGATAAACACATCAGTGCAATGAAGCAAGCTTCTGCCAGTGGAACATGGAGCATCTGGCTGCAAGTTTCATTAAATGCCTCCGGAAAGTTTTGCATGGTGGAACACGAGCACTGCCGCCTTCCTTGGCTGCCAAGTTACACCTGCATTTATTTACTTCAGCAATGGAGACACTTGTGCCTGGAGGCACTCTGCGGCGGCAGCACAGCGCCCTGGCTGTTAGGGCACGCTGCTCTCGGTGCCATCGCCTGGCAGCATCTTTTCAGGATGAGCGATGAGGTTTTTCCAAATAGCACAGGGATTGTTTTGGCCTTGGGATCAGGAATAGCTACAACATTAATTTATGTCCAGAGATTAAATAAAGCCCTCCATTCTTCATTGGAAATGATTAGATTTCCGTCTGCTCCCAGGTTTTATCAAATATGTAACTAAAAAAACCGTCTTGTCTACCTCTTTGACCGGCGTATAAAACATCACAGAATCTAATTTTGGCTGTAATGAAAGATGACTCCAAGTACAAGACTTAACTCAAGCTGTTTGTCAGCCTCAGGAAGATGTATTTTCACATTTTATCCAGAAAAGACTTGTTAACTGGAGTTGTGTGCTGGGGTCCAGATGCTCCCAGAGTGCAGGGATTGCTGCTGGTGTGGAGGAAGCAGTGGGCCCAGGGTGGGCACACCCAGAAGGCAGAAAGAAGACGGGTCACAGTGTGCTCGGGGGGTCTGCAGGTCGGTGGGACTTCTCACTGCTGTTCTTCGAATATTAAAACAGAAAATCCTAGCAGAGAGACGGGCATGATTAAAGCTGTTCAAAAATGCAGGTGCCTGTCAGGTTTTCCTGGAAGCGTGGAAGCTTCAAAACACATCTCCCTGCTTGTGCTCACAGCCGTGGGGAAGCAGAAGCCGTCTGCATTCAGGCTTTCAGGTGCCCGCTCTCGTCTGTCCCTGGGGTCAGCAAGTCCGGCAGTGCCGCGTGGAGGGCACACGTCGAGGCTGTGCCCAAAGGAGCAGCCTGCGTGCTTCTGTGCTGCAGCATTCAGTAAAGACATCGGGTGCTGAGGTAGCTGCCGATGATTTCTGTCCAGCAATGGAACCACGTAGCTGGTGTGCGCGAGGGGAGAGGGTGGGGGAAAAGGCAAACAAAACTCAAAGGCAGTGCTTCTCTTCCTATGTGTTTCTTCAGTTTATATGCTGTCACATCCTTGGCTTTTCCTTGTTTATTTGGATTAATGTCTCTGATGAGGTATAGAAGTCTACGTATTTTTGGAGCTGCAAGTCAAATAATCACCCGTACCCAAAACTCGATTGCAGAAACATCTGCTTAATGTCTGGCTGGATGTTATTTCTCAGCGTGACATGAAAAGGAAGTGTTTAATCTGAACCATGTAAAATTCCTTTAAATCACAGGATTCAGAGCTTGTGGATAACATTCCGCATTGTCTCCTCAGGAATTCTTTCAGGAAAGTTGGAAAAAAATTCAAGATAGACACCAGATAGAAGAGCTCAGCTCCCACCTTGCTAGATACAGGAACCAGTAAGGAGTTTTTCCTGGGGTGTTTTCTGTGGGTTGGTTGTGTTAACATTGAGATGCTGTTTATGTCAACAGCAAGACAGAAATAGAAATAAGAAATAAAAATAAGAAAAAAGGTTCATTTTGAACAAAAAAATCAAAGAAAAAAACCCTGCAATGGCAGCTTTGCATGTGTTTGAGCACGCTCCCAACTGCCCCTATTCTACGTGTTTTCCTCCCAGAGGAGTGAGCACGATACAAATCAGCCCGGTCTGTGGCACTCACAGTTCTGCAGATCTACACAAGAGCATGAACACGATCTTAAGATCAGACAGCTAAAGTTACTGAGGTGTGACACCCTGAGATGCTATCTCAAACAACAATTTTTATTTTAGCTCAGAAGAGGTTTTCATCTCTACCAGACGCAACTGAGAAAAGGATTTTTAATGGAAGTGTTGACATGGCCTGAAAACACCAGCAGGCTTGCTGTGAATAAAAGTTTTATCAGCTACTGTTACCACTTGGCTGTAGCAAACAGCCACGCTGAATTAAAGAGGTTTTAATGATTTATGGTGTTCTCACAAACCAGTCCTTCATCAATCTTGTGATAAAGCATAACTTTCAGCAGGGAAAAAGTAAAACGGTAAGACTGCATGAAAAATACCTTAAGGTGCAAAAGATGGGGAGGTGTTCAGAATAAAAAATAAAATCAACTCTCAAGGTAAGGATGTGAAAGCAGATGCGTCGAGCTGCTAACCTTGTACTTAGAGCATGTCTCCTGAGGACTGTAGGCTTTTTCCATTCGCTGTAACTTAATACCTTTTAATTTCCTTTATACCTGAGTAAATGGGTTCTGATTTTGACCTTTGCATCTGAAGAGGGAACTGTGTTATTAATATATTTGCTGTTATTCTTTGAGACGTAGCTATAACGAGGTCCCAACTGGCTGAAATTGATAATTGCTGAAAAGCTGCTTATGGTACCAGCTTGCTGTGGAGGCCAGATGCCTGCGTCTGGGTGCAGCCCAGTGGATGCAAACAGCACAGACCTCTCTCACGAAGGCCACATGGAGCTGCTGTGCCAGCTGCTGTGCCCTTTTCGGGAGCCTAAAAATGTGGAGGTACTTCCCAAAAAGAGCAGCGTGCAGCAGGAGCACCTCCTGGTGCTGCGTGTGTCCCTGGCTGTGAGCACCAGCATCCCACCCAGGCCCAGTATGACTACTGGAGCAACAATTTCAGCATCACGCCTGGATGTGTGCGTTGTTCCGAGGAGCAGAACCGCGCAGAACCCAAAGGCAGGGCTGCTGCAATGGGCAGGCCCGGCCGGGCAGGGCCCTTGGCCTGGTCCCCTGCAGGGGCACGGCCGAGGCCGGGCTGGGAAGCGCCGTGCTCAGGGCCAGCAGCCTGCAGGCCTGTCACTGCGCCTCGTGCTGCAGGACATTGCTGTGCAGATCCTGGTGGTGCAGGACATTGCTGTGCAGATCCTCGTGCTGCAGGACATTGCTGTGCAGATCCTCGTGCTGCAGGACATTGCTGTGCAGATCGCGGGGAGCAGGGCTGCAGGTGGCCCATTCTTTGCACGGGGCTTTGTGTGCCGGAGATAATAGCGGGGGAAAACACTGCCAGAGACACCATTGTCAAAGCTGTTCCCAGAACAAAGTTCTGGTTAAATAAGCTGCATAATCAAAGCAGTGAAGGCTGTTGGTTGTTTTAAAGTATGTTTTTACTCGGGATCAGACAGTATTATGGCAATGGGTCCCCTCTGAGAGTGGGGTCAGTGTCCTCATGGTGCTGGGCACCGCATCGGGGGCAGCTCCTGCTGCAGGTTCCTGCTCTCCGCAGCCCACGCCCTGTCCTCTGGGACCTGTTGGTGTTACTGCTGTGTGTCAGGGAATCCTCGGTTCCCCTTTTGTTCCCAGCCCAGCTTGCAGGCTTTGTGCTCCCCGTAGCTGCTCCCCGGGCTGTGCCCGAGCACCTCTGCCCATGCTGCCTCCTGTGCGTGTCAGGGCGCGGGGAGGACCCAGCTGCCAGAGGGCTGCTTTCGGCAGAGCCAGCACAAACGGGGCCTTATCGAGGATGCTTTAGATGGGCTGAATCTGGTTTGATAAATTTGAGTTGATCGTTGTCAGGTGCTGCCGGTGTTTCACACCCGATGCAACCTGTAACTCAGTGCTGCTTTTTTGCTTCTCGAGCTTCTCGCTCAAGCCTGGGGATGTGGGGCCACAGTCCCAGCCCCAGCAGGGTGTCCACCCCTGTGTGTCCACCCCTGCGTGTCCACGGCACCGGGGCTCGGGCTGGTGCAGTGCCGCAGGGGTGACCCAGCCCCGGGATCCCTCCCGGCCGGACACAGAAGTCAGGACCTGGCTGTTAGGCGGGTAGGTGCCTCCAGCACAGCTCCATCCAGCTGCTCACCGTGGTCGTGTGCCTAATGGGTCCTTGACATTTTAATTATATCACTGCAAGTACACCTAGGAGACAGCTTTAAGCTTCGTTATCTTGGCGATGGCTAAAAAAAATTTGATTGTATGGTTTCATCCTTAATGCTTATTAGAACTGTAGAACAAATTAATATTATCTTTTTAATTACAAATGTTACACAGATGTTAATTAACAGGCAAAGACTGTATTTCAATTACCATCAGTGCAACCATAATACAAAATGGATATGAAGATTGGTTTTAAATAACAGGGTAGCTGATGCTGCCTACTGTGCAACCGTGACACTGTGGCCACGTCAAATGTCTTTGGTTCCTCTTCAGAATAACTTGATCCTTTTTGTTACTTTCCTGATAGCTGAAAATCAACTTTCTTTTATATATATATATCATTGACAAAATATAACATTTTAATATATTTATATATATAAAAAAATATAATTGTCAGACATTGCTGCCTGCAGTCAGGGCGTGAGGGCATCCGCAGCCCCGAGGCATGGGAAGGGGAGCGGCAGCAAATGTTTTTGGGGAGGTTCTGCAGCTTGCTGAGGCTGGGAGGCAGAGGAGCAGAGCGGGCACATCGATGGAGAAGGTGTTTGCTGCCAGGGGCGGCTGGTGTTTTCTGTGTTGGGTAAAAGTTTAGGGCATATTCTGGCGGTGCTTTTGCTCATGTCGATTGCTAATGACTTCATTGGAGCTGGCGCATGTTTGGGAGCTGAGAGCTGCTGCTCTGGGTGATTAATGCCTGGGGGGTGCTGCTGGGGTCAGCTAAGCCCCGCGGGTGCCATGGATGCGTCAGCTGCAATGAACAGCCGGTGCCGGGATGGCCGCTTGTAGCTGCAGTGCTTCTCGTCTCTGCACGGTGGGAAATACGCGGATTTTTATTTAACCATCTGAATATGTGATGGGAGTTTGGTACGCGTTGCGTGTCCAGGAGCCCAGGCACAAATACCCAGAGGCAGTCAGCAGGAACGGGAGTGTGAGTCAGTGCGTTTGGATCAGGTGTAACCACTCCGAATCAGCTCTTGCAAGCTGGAGCAGTGTTCTCCTGGGGCTCGCTTCGTGTAGGATTAAGGTGACTGATGTTAGTGTGTAGTACTTGCTAATGCAAAGCATTGACTCTACTCTAAAAACAAAATAAGCGAAATCCAGGTTTGTACGCTGAAGCTACTTGATGGCTATCAGCCGGAGTCAATAATGTTTCTGTGTGTGGAAGGATTACGGTGCATTTCCTGGTCTTTCAAAGGCAGAAGCCATTAAGAGGTTCTGGAAAACCTACTGCTCACATTCCCAAAGCAAGAGGAAGATTCTTGAACCCATCTGGGTGCATTTGCATCAGATGTGACAGTAATGTCCTGCAGAGGGTGGGATCGTGAGTGCCTTAATTTAAGATGACGTCTGCCTCAGTAGAAGGAAAAATAATCTTTGGGTAGCTGAGATCAAGCAATCTCAAGTATTTATCAGCTTCGCAGATACTGCCCAGAATGCAAAGTACTTGCTTTTGTTTGAGCCCACAGACAAATTGTGCTGTTCCATTACAATTAGCCTGAGATAAGTCAGGACATGCTATTAAATGATTAGATGACCTTTCATCTGAGTGGGGATTTCAGCCCATTGGATTCATTCAGAATCAGCAGGAAAAAAGTTATTGAATTTCTAAAGAAGAGGCAAAGCCTGCCTGCCTAAAAGATAGCAAAGAAGTTGGACTGAAAAATGTACAGAGCAGCAAAAATCTGGAGGATCAGGGAAAATATCCTAAAATAACAAGAACAACAGCAAAAAAATTTCCAGTGAAAAAAATGTCTTGCAGTCTCCTGGACAACAAAAAAAAGGTGACAACCAAATCTCTGCTCTCTAATTCCACTCCAAGCTACAGCATGGTTGGGTGGAAAACAGAAGTAACTCTTCAAAGCAGTAGCTCAGCGAGTGCTACGGAGGAATAAGAAGCCAGATCATTCCTGGCTGTTTATGGACTTTGTTTCTGCTGTTGCTGCTTAATCCACTGAGTGACAAAGAGCGCTGTGATTCTGCAGAGCGGGGCTCATCCCGAGGCTTTGCCCTAAGACGTCTGAACGGGAGGCTCCTGGGTGGGAAACGGGGTCGGGCGGGCTGGGGCTGGATCCTTGGCTGCTCCGGCTGCTGAGAACACGCTGGAAGCACGAGGTGCAAGGGCAGCTCTGTCGACAGAGAGTGTTGTGAAGGAGCAGCTCACCTGCACGCCGCATGGTCATGCACAATGCTTTAAGTGTGTGGCACACATGGGTGCTGCACCGTGGCCACAGAGCTGGCGTTAGCAGCCGAGCCAGCAGAGCTGCAGGTGGTCCCCCACAGTGGGAGCTGCGTCCTGCTGCTGTCTCAGTCCCTCTGCGTGTTCAAGGTTTCCTTTAAACACATCTGTCTTGTAGAAGGTGTTTGTGAGGTGCTCCGTGCATGTGCAGCGTGTCCTCCTCGGCTGGTTGCATAAAGGAGTTTGGGAACGTACTGGGAAGCTGCTTACAGCATGCTGGGCTGTGCTTGTGGCTCTGCCCCACTGTCACTTGGGCTTGTTTTGGGAAGACCCAAAGGACTCTGATGCCTTTACACATACCTGCACGTGTAGACACACTCGTGTGCTGTGTGCTTTAACTGTAACACCTACATAAAGAAGATGCATATTGCAAAGCCAAGAGTCCATCTTCCCCTCCCATTACTTCTTTTGGGGGCATCATCTAGGTCAGCAATCCTTGTTAGTCACCTCTAAATTAATGCCATAGATCGGGCTGTTGAGCAAAGACCGAGATTGCCCCAGATTCGGATGAAAACAAGCCGCCAGCTATGATGACAATACAGGCGTTGCCATTGTCTGGGGCCCCATAAAGTGGGATCGAAATGGGAGATGTTAAATGCACATCTCATGTCCTGAATAGTAAATGCAAGCTCCAAACCCTTTGTGCCTTTAATGCAATAAAAGCAAAGGCAGCTGTATACAAACCATTTGGCAGCAGCTGAATGCTCAGGGTATCTGGGACTCTATTAAATCTTTTATGTGCCATGTCTTGAGCAATATCCTACCAGCTGATGCCTGCCTTCTGCCTTGCAAATCTGGCAGCATCACATACAATTTCTTCTAATGGCTGCATTTAAGCACCAAAATTTTCCTTTGTGCAGCGAGGGACCACGTTATGCAGGATGAGGACAAAGTAGGCTTTTCTTTTGCTTTCTTGTGTCTCTTCGCTTTGTAGATCTACTTGAAAAATGGATCGAGCCTAATAGAAAAAGCCACTTAGACTCGTTACCAAGTAGACGTTTCTTGCTTCCTCAAGAGCAGATGCACGAGCAGAGGAGCAGACAGAGGTGCGTGATGGGCACTATGTGTCTGTGCACGGGACACATTTCTGTGGGCGCAGACATTTCAGGGAGGATTCCTGCTGCCACGGAGGACCGAAACGTCCGTGCCAGGCGAGGGCAGGACCAACGCCGCTCCTCACGTTGTAGACCAGCGCTAGGCCCTGCCAAGAACTGCATTAACGTCCTTAGCCATTAAGGGCTGTAGGGGTGACTGCAGGGCACACAGCATGCCCCAGCCCTGGAGGAGTGCCCGGGGCACAGGAGACTTGTCCTGGCGCCCCTTGCCTTGTGCCTGGGGCCTCGCCGGCACCGCTCTGGCACCAGCACCTCCCTCTGCCCCCGTGGGGCTGCCCCCAGCCGGCACTGCGTGGGGCTTGGCCATTAGCAGAATGTTCCTATTGACTCCCAAGTGTTGTGTTTTTCTTTTTCTTTTTCCTTTCTTTTTTTTTTTTCTTTCTTCCAGGAAATAGAGAATAAAAGTTTCTAGAGCACTTGAAGCTGGAATTACTTGGTATTGAGGTGATGCTGTTCCATTTCAGAAAACAACTTAGGATGATTGCAGAGTACAGGAATCTTCCATCACTTTCTCATTTATTCTACTGGGTGTCCCTTTTCCCTGCAGAGAAACAAAAAGCAAATGACAGAAATGTGAAAAGCAATGCATGTGAAAATACTGAAAGTCAAAATCTAAACCAAAACAAACAAAAGAAAGATTTAGAAATTTAGAAACACAAACAGAAATCAGAAGAGGATGTTGTTCAGTGTCTGGCAAGCTGTTAGTGAAAGGCTGTTTTTAGAAAAGCAGAGTCCATGATTTAAAGAGCTGTTGTTAGGTCTTTCGGTTCAAAGAAATTAAAAAAGAGAGTTTCTTTTGAGTGGCTAATTAAACATGCAGCCAGCGTAGTCTGCTTTAAGCAGAAGTCAGATCCCGCGGGTGCTTTGCCTTGCGCTAGGTAGTTCGTTGCCATTTGACCTGCACTAAGCAGGGCTTCAGCTGATGTTTTTTTATCACCACTCCCAGCAGAAGCCGCAGGCGAGCAGCTTTGGCACCTCTGGGCATTGCAGGTGGCAGGGACGGGGCTCCAGGAGCCCTCGCTCGTTCTGCTGGGCCTGGCAGAGAGTGGCGGGGGCTGGGGCTGCCCTCCCGCAGCTGTGGCCACGGGCACCTTGCCCTGGTGCTGAGGCCAGCTTGCCCTGCTTGCTGCAGGACCAGGCATGTGGCCACGCTCTGTCCCCGAGCAGGGGGTTCTGGAGGCCTGGACCTGGTTTGTGCAGTTCCAATCACTTGGGAGATGGCAGCCGGGAAGCCTTTAGCACGGGGTCTGAGGTGTGCACGGAGTTATAAAATCCGTACCTCTGCTCGTACAGTAATCGCGGTGACAACCGCAAAATAATCCCCGTAATTGGAGTGCGTGCCGCTAATTGGGGTGTTTTCATCAGGCTACTGATAACCACCCATTATTGTGTCACCTTCTTGCTGTAACGTGTCCTTGATGATATTATATTATGTGCCATTAGCACTTGCAAACAGTTATTAATGGGAGCCTTGCAGAGGAGCAGCAGTTCAGAGGCTGAGGCCCCGCACAATGTGGGTGCCACGGCTCAGACGGGGGGGGAGAAGTCACCTTGGGGTCGGCCTCGCCGTGGTGGTCCACATGAAGGCTGTAGGAGCAAACGGCCAGATTTTATTTTATTTTTCCAAAGAAAATACATTCAGCACATTGTGATAATAAGCATGTCGTCTGATAATTAAAAGAGGACAGATGTAATTACACCACATGCATAATGTTCATTAATTCATTTAAAAATAGTTACCTTGATAACTGCAGTGTCGTCGGGAGTCAGAGGAGCCTTGGGGAGCAGCACCAAAGGAAATAGCAGCAGGGGAACCCAGCTGAACCCCCGGCCCTGTGGGGGGTGCCTGGAGAGGCAGAACCGAACCGCGTGCACCCAGTGCCCTGCCCAGCGCTGGGTTTGTGGGGAGCTCTGTCATCACTCAGGAGATGGCTCTGAAACCTGTTTATGCAGCTAAGTAAAGCTGCAGTGAGGATACAGAACGTTTTGCTAAACCTTTTATCTTTTTCTCCACTTTTGCTGTCCTTTAGGTGTGCATTGTGCAGAAGAGAGACACTGAGAAGATGTATGCCATGAAGTACATGAACAAGCAGCAGTGCATCGAAAGGGACGAGGTTCGCAACGTGTTCAGGGAGCTGGAGATCCTGCAGGAGATTGAGCACGTGTTCCTGGTGAACCTCTGGTGAGCTTCTCCTTCCCTCTGCCTCCTGGTGGCATGCCAGCATGTCATGGCCTCGAACATTTTAAGACAGCCTATCTTTTGCCATCAAAAACCTTTGTGTGTTTTTTTTCTCAGCAAGCCCTCTTGCAAATACTCCTATCACGTACCTACTGAGGGGCCACTCACCAGTGTAACTAAAATATTGTAGTGTGTTGTGTGCTGGGTGACTAAGGTGTGCTGGCACCGTGAGACGCTCCCTTCAATGACTGCAGTTGAAGAAGCAGTCAGTCCATCCCTTGAGCTTGGAGATACTGAATACTCTGACAGTCAGTTTGTGGTCAATTGTATTCTCTGGGGAGGCCTTTTTTTTCCTTTTTTTTCCAAAAAGCAGCTTGAAAATTCAAAGAAGCTAGCATTTTTAGAGATGTTTATGTATTACTTTTATTAATATGAAAATGTACAAAGTCGTGTTTTACACAGCAAATGTTTGGTCCCAGTGAAGGCCTCTGTCTCACAGAGATGTGCTAATAGTTTAAATAAGCAGAACTGCTCTTAGCCATAGCCAGTGTATTCAGTACAGTTTTACTGAGTTAAGTCAAGAGACTTCTCAGACAAGCAGGTAGCTTGAAGCTGCCCTGCCTGTGTTTGCATCTGTGCAGTCATTGCCAAGGCTGCTCTGTAAACTGGAGGGCTGTTAGTGGGGCAGGAGGATTACTGTGCTTGTAGGGAAGCCAAGGAGTTGTCCTGCCTACCACTTTTTACAGTAATTATCTAGACAAGATGTTTTTCAAAAGCATTACAGACTAAAATTAGTTGTTAGATGTCAGCCTGATTCAAGGGTAGTTATTTTTAAGTTAGACCCTAAAACACTGCCAGGTAATGAGTACACTTTTTGCCAGTGCACATGCACTAATGTAATCCAACGTAATCTAATTTGATGTAATCTAATCTAACGTAATCTAATCTAATCTAATTAGTAGTGAGCAATTTGAAATGTAACTATTTTTAGTGATCTGTTTCTGAAAAAAAGTTGTGTGATGTCTTCAAACCACCATGTGCATGCCCGGTCCTGTGCGAGCAGGCATGGGCGCTGCTGGGGGGAGCCAGGGGGAGGGCAGACAGGGGACACGCTGCGGGTTACAGAAATCTGGAGTTCACAGCCTGAACACCCATCCTGCAGGAGGAATGGCATTTCTGAGAGATGGTGGAGAAGGTTTGCACCCCGTTGGGAGGAGGATGACAGACTGAGAGGGAGAGAGGAGCACGCTCCCCTGTCCCTGTTGTGCGTGTGACCAGGGTAACCATGTTTTGCCTAGGACTGATTTCCTCGGTGCTTTGCACATCCCTTGCCTGGGTTGTGATGCACCCTTTCAGCTGTAGCATGGGTCTTTATAAAGGCAGGCTCTGTGCTCGTGGCTCACAGAGCATCATCAGGTCTTTGAGGCAGTGTTTTCAGCCCAGCAGTTTTGGAGATTACCTACAAATTCCTGGAGCTGCACCTTCCCTCCTGCTAAGAGGAGCAAATTGCAAATAGAAAAGAGAGCCATGCTTACCTGGAAAATCACAGGTAGGTGAAATCAAGGCGTTAAGCAAAAAATGCATCTGCAGCACACGTCTTCCTTCAGCCCGCGAGGCTCCTGGTGCCTCGGAGCGTGTTGGCAGGCTGGGAGCTGTTAGTGCTTCGCCTGCCTTCTGCTGGCCAGTTACTCCACAGTCGCCAAAGAAGTTAGTATTTATGTTTTCAGAGTTGTAACAGTTGCAAACATTTTTTTTTCCCAACAGGTAATGAAGTTCTTGAGGAAATTTGCTCCTTGCAGCTTTTCCCCTCTCAGCTCATACATTGAGAATGAGCACACATTCAGGATGAGAAGTGTGTGATTCACAAGCATTACACAACCCCACAGGCTCCCTCCATAGAAATGCTGTTGCCAAATATAACAATTGAACGTTATTTTGTGGTGTATCCTCACTGCTGTCAGTCTCCTTCGGGATCCACTGCAAATACAGAGAGGCGTTTTACTATACCGTAAATATAGGTCTTTTTTTCTGTGTTTTTTTGTGGTTAAATTAGCACTTGCGTTTCCTAATTCACTTTCAGGATACACGGGGATATTTTCAGTACAGTTTTATCATGTTTTTCCCAACTGCAAATCAAGGCGGCCTGCTGGCAGAGCGGGGGGTGGTGTGCAGGGGGGGCACGCTCGGCGCCAGGCCTGCGGGGTGTGAGGGGAGCAGGGTGCTGGGCTGGGAGCTGAGACACCTCAGTTGCCTTTGCAGTTCTCTGAGGTGTCCTAAGCCTCTCCCCAGGGAGTTTCGGGGTCTGTAGCTGTGTGCAGCCTCCTGTGGCGATGGCAGTGGTGCCAGGTGAGCAGGGAGGGCCTGGTGGGGAGGGTTCTCCTGTGACAGGAGGCGCTGCCCAGCACAGCAAAAGGCTAAAAAGCAAGGCAGCATCTTGAATTGTGCTTGCCTAATTAAAGAAGTGTAAACACCGAGGCCAACATATGCTCGTTGCGGGGATGTTTGCAGTTTTTCACAGGTGCTGTATAATTAAGAGAGGAAAAAAAAACAACTTCATTTTGTGACTCCTGTGAGATGCTGCAGGAGCTGGCGGGCTCGCTCAGCACCCTGCTCCCCGCAGGTACTCCTTCCAGGACGAGGAGGACATGTTCATGGTGGTGGACTTGCTCCTCGGGGGTGACCTCCGCTATCACCTGCAGCAAAACGTGCAGTTTACCGAAGAGACAGTCAGGCTGTACATCTGTGAGATGGCTCTGGCGCTAGACTACCTACGCAGTCAGCACATTATTCACAGGTAACACCCGCTGCTGCCCCGTGCTGCTGGAAACGAGGGCATTTCCATAAGCGAGGTGCCCTGTGGTGTGACAGCCCACGGTGGCCCTGCGGCACCAGGGGTGTCCGTGCTGGGATGTGGGTGGGCTTGGTGCTGTAGGCAGGGCGGCGGGGGGCTGCTGGCCCTGCCCACTCCTCGCTCTTCCATGGGGCAGCCGAAAGAGCTGTGATTGAGGGCTTCACAGGCAGAGCCTTGTGTTATTAATTTCATGGAGATGCTGCCTGAATCAGTCAGGTGGTCCCACTTGTTTTTTTCCCCCTGGGGAAACGTATTTCTAATCCATCTTAAAGGGATTTGCTCCTTATTAGGATTTGGGTTATATCTTTCTAATTTTTGGTAGATAAAAAAGTTGCAGATTTTGTTGTTGTTGTAGAATTGCATCCCTCATCTGACTGAGATTTCATCTTGCTGTAACCTTGCTTCTTTTTCCAGAGATGTAAAACCAGACAACATTCTCCTGGATGAGCAAGGTAGGATCTCTCTGTCTTGCTTTGTCCACCTCTTTCATTCAAGGGACCGATTCTTTACAGTCTTGAATTCTGTGCGTCTTTTTATTTGCAAAAACTGTGGAAAAGGCACCACTCCTTACATTTGGTTGGTGCTTGGTTGGACATACATGTGCATTGCCATTCGAGGAAAGCTCCATCGTGAGGAGCCCTCACTGACCCCCTGCCTCTGCCTCCTTTCTCACCAGCACCAAGCCAGCGCCTCTTACATTGCACAGGTTATCCATGCAAGAAATGCATTGTGAAGGGGCACAGAGCACAAGAACTGTCTTTTTTGAGTTCTAAGTGAATGATCTGCACATAAACTTTTACTAGGCAGGAGAAAAGAGTTTTGATGTCTTGCTGTAGAGAGGGATCTGGGCTGAGCCAGGAGCAAGCTTGGGAACCTTCCTGAGACCATCTATTGATATTATTATTATCAAGCAATTAGTAGGCTCTCAGTGGTCTAATTGGACAGCTCCCTTATAGTCACCTCTATTCCAGCAATAAACCTTACAAAATGAGGACACAACCTCTCAGGGCAGAAGGCTCCAAAGCACCTGAGTTTTAGCATAAAGGCTTGTCAGAACCAAAGCTTACACGTGCATGGAAGTTCATTAGATGATAGCGCAGGGTATAAAGCTCAAGGATGTTGGGAAAACGGAGATACAAGGAAGAAATAACAGCAGAAACTTGTTTGTGATTTACAGACCATTTTCACAGCTGCCTGGTAGATAGCAGAAAGCCTCAAGAAAGGCACGTGGGGGGGTGTTTTTCTTCTTCCCCAGTCCTGGGGCTTCTGCCCCAGTCCTGGAGACCCCAGCTTCCCCGAGCAGCCCGCCTGGGGCTCGACTGCACTGAACTGTTGTGTTCTGAGCACCTCTCCTGATGTCACACCTAAACCTCTGCTGCTTCGGCTTGTGCTCATTATCCCAGCTCCTGTTGAGTCTGTGCGTGAGGTACGCAGCACTTCGTACAGCAGTGTTGTAGGGACACTCAGTTCGTGGCAAGATTTCTTAAAGCCTTGCAGATGCCTGATCTGTGCCAGTAAATACCCCGGTGCTTACCCGATCTGCCCCGGCTGGCTGGCAGCAGACCTAAGAGAGATGTTTCCCAGCCTGTTCAAATCATTCAGACTATTTTTATTCTCCAGATTTTAACTAACTCCCAGTCCTGATGATGGAGAATACAGAAACAGAGTGAAAGTACTGCAGCGCTGTTTGAAATATTGTAATGATTTCCTTGTACAATCTCAGGGTTTGCAAAGTGTTACAATTTCGCTTAGACCGACATGCCCGAATTTGCTCTGGTCTGCAGAGTGGTACTGTCTCAGCTCTAGGACTTTGGTGGTAGTCGTGGTTCAGTGGCTTTCATCAAAAAACAGTTACAGGTTATTTTTAATCAACATGACCGAGGCATTATTTTAGTATAGTGTTTTTCTACTGTCTTTGTTACTGACTGTAGATTCTGGATATATCAACGTGATGATGTGCTGGAGCTGTGTAGCTCACTAGTTCCTGGGGTAGGCTTAGCTAGTAATGTTTGAGCTCTGTAAGCGTAAACTGTTACAATGCTTTTCTTGCTCCTTTATGCATTCCCCTGGTTTTGTCACATTCCTCCTGTTTGTTCATGCTGGCCACAAGCTGAACCTGACTTTTCCAAAGGTAAAGAATTTGGCATTTAAAACTGGACTTGTTATCCTAGGTTTGAACCTCAGAATCCTGTAAAAACAAACAAACAAACAAACAAAAATCCTTTTTCATGTTCAGCCTTGAATTTTTTTCGTGGCAGTGCCCAGTGCAGGGGACAGCACTGTTTGAGGAGAGGGGAATGGATGTTGTAGTCCTGAAGGATGCCTGGGGATTTTCTGGGTGCCCGTGGGACGTAGCAGAGCTCTGAGAGCTGGCTGGTACCACGGGGATCTGAGCAGTCACTGGCTCGCGGTGGGGGTAACGTGAACAAAGAAGCAGAGTAGCCAGGTAGGGTGGAATAAGCTGGATATTGGAAATTCTGTTCAAAATGTGAAGCTCCATGTGCAATTCAAAACCAAGAAGCAAAGCTAGCTACCACCTAAACGTCTGGCAAGCACGGGATCCTGAGAAGGCTCCGGGGTCTGTCGTGGCCATTTGGGGGGGTCTGTACAGCAACCTGCCTGTCCCTGCGCTGTGCTCGCGGAGACTGAAAGCTGATGAAAAATTGTGCTCTGCATTGTGATTGTTCTGTGCCGAGAGTAATTCCTTCTTAAACTGTGTCTTTATTTAAGGTCATGCACATTTAACAGATTTTAATATTGCAACAATAATTAGGGATGGCGAGAGAGCAACTGCGTTAGCTGGAACAAAGCCATACATGGGTAAGAACTAATAGCTGCTCGTTACGCCTGGGTTTTACCTTGGGAGAATGCTCGCTGCATGCCACCTCATAGCTCCTGCCTGTCACAAAGGCACAGAGTTAGCTTAGCCCATTAATGCATGCACCCAAGTTGTTCAGCAGAGCCCTGCTGGTGCTGCCGTGCCAGCCTGCCCTGCTCTCCTGCCCCGCTGTCCTGCCCCGCTGCCAGCCTTGCTGCTTGCTCGGGGGGAGCAGAGCTCCTCGCACCCTCTGTGGCCGGGCGTGCTGCCTCCTAGCTCGTCCTGAAAGCCCCCCCGGTGGCATTCACGCATGAAAGCAGTCACCGCGTCTACCTGCGGGCGTGCATGAAGTAGGCAATGGAAACAGAAGCTGACTGAAGTCAGTGAATAAACTGTTGTGGTTGTGCTCTTCCCGTTCAGCTCCGGAGATTTTCCATTCCTTCCTGAACGGCGGCACGGGTTACTCCTTCGAAGTGGATTGGTGGTCCTTGGGAATTATGGCTTACGAACTCCTTCGGGGCTGGGTAGGGTGCTTCGGACTGCCTGAGCTCTAAGAACACGCGTCCTTAGTGAGCTGCAGAGAGAAAAGTGACTTTCTTCTCACCTTTCTGTGTTTCCCCCAGAGGCCGTATGACATCCACTCCAACAACCCAGTGGAGTCCTTGGTCCAGCTGTTCAGCACTGTCAGTGTTCAGTACTCGTCCACGTGGTCAAAGGAGATGGTTGCGCTGCTGAGGAAGGTGAGGTGCCCTCGGGTGTGCTGTGAACTGTACACGGCAGGACTAACATGAGATCTTTCAGCGTGTTAATGTAAAATTGAAACGGGACTAATTTTATATGACTGTGCTCAGGCTTAAGCATGGATTAATCTGGTGTTTTGTTCTTTCACTGACCTCTGTAGTAAGATGCATTGCTTCACAGCAAGTGGAGCAAAGAGGCTGATCTTGTTGTAACAGCCCAGTTCTTACATAGGTGAGGATTGTGTTCTCCCAGCATCCAAGCACAGATGTGGCCTTCTGACTTGGAAAGGTGGCGATCGTGGCTGGGACAGCAGAGTGAGATGGAGGAGTGTGTGCTGAGCCTGCTGCGCCAGCTGCTCCCTCCTCGGCTCTGCACGGCTGAAGAGTCCGGCTCAGGGGCAGTTAGTGGTGAACCTGTCCGAGAGGGTTTCTGTACATCTGTGAAACAGCTGCTGGCATTTTATTGCTGCAGCTAGAAAGTTGCTGATTTGGGGGGCTGTTTGCTTGAGAGCTCAGAAAGCAGCTGATGAGTGTGCTGTAGGAAAGGCGTGCGCAGCGCTGACAGCAGATAAGGACTCCGATATAAGGTGATGTCGGGTGGACAATTTACATGACTAGGTTTTGTTTTAGGGAGAAGCAGAGTTAGTTACCACTGGGTGGAGTGTTGCAGCAAGTTCACATTGCCATCTGCTGGGCTGCACGAGGTGCCAGCTTTTAGGAGCGGCACAGAGCTCAGTCGCTGGCTGTGGCCTCCCCGCGGGACGCTCCTGTCCCCACACCCCCCTCTGTCCCCTGGCACCGCTGCCCTGCGCACCGTGGGAGTGCCATGTGGTGAGGTGAATGTCACTGCATGCAGGGACATCGTGTCCAGGCTCCCCAGGCAGCAGGACTGCGCCCAGGTTGTGGATGCCAAAGCTGAGCTGGGAGGGCTGGAGGCCAGGGCTCGAGTTCTGTGTGCCCTGGGGAAATCACCGGGATGGACCCCAGGGAGGTGGCGTGGCCAGGCTGCAGCTGAGGCTTTTGGTGCTGGAGACAAAGCACTGAGTTATCCGGGAGCCTTACCCAAGTGCCGTGCCAGATACCACAGATCTGTTGAGCATTCAGCACGGTACCATGCGGAGCTCTCCGAAAATTCCAGCCTGCCTTCACATCGGCTCCTTGGTGGAGCAGCAAGCGAGCTGCCATTCCTGTCTTTTTTTTTTTTTTTCATATATACTCAGTAGTCTGAGTGTGTGATAAACGGAATAACATCCCCTGGTACACAGAGGAGGTGTGAAAATAAGGCGTGTGCTGTTTGAAGCTGAGGAAGGGCCCCTGGGGAGGCTGAGCACCTCAGGGGCTGCCTGCTCCGGCCCTGGGGGAGCGGTGGCAGGGGGGTCCCGCATCGTGGGCACCCACAGGGGGAGGCAAAGCAGGGCTGCTCTGAGCTGTCACCGTACCGAACTTGTGACCGCCTGGTTTCACGCTCTGTAGAACAGCTTTCTGAGTTTTGTGTTGTTTTTTTAGAGGGTGTTGCGTATTTCCCAAAACAAACTTTGCGGCATTGTGGAGTTACTCGAGTGCGTTCAGGAAGCAGGGGGGGTTCTTGTTTCTCTTGTTTCTGTTTCTCTTTCCTCATGGGAACGCTTTTGTCGTGGCAGCTGCTGACGGTGAACCCCGAGCACCGCTTCTCCTGCCTCGCCGACATTCAGACGTCAGCCTACTTGTCAGCCGTGGTCTGGAGCGACGTGGGCGAGAAGCGCGTGGAGCCGGGCTTCGTCCCAAACGTGAGTACAAGCAGCAGGCGGCTTCCCTCACCCAGCCAGGGCCAGTTTGCACCCTAAGGTGAAGGGCTGTGCTCAGCAGGAGTTCCTGAGCACGTTTGCTGAGGGGGAGGGAGCCCGCCCCACAGCTAACCCATGTCTGTGGTGTCCCTGTGCCCCGCAGAAGGGCCGCCTGCACTGCGACCCCACCTTCGAGCTGGAGGAGATGATCCTGGAGTCGAGGCCCCTGCACAAGAAGAAGAAGAGGCTTGCAAAGAACAAGTCGAGGGACAACAGCAAAGACAGCTCCCAGTCCGTAAGTGATCTCTGCGGTAACAGCCAGCAGGGAAAAAGGCTGAGATACCAACTGTGGGGGTGTGCACCAGTAGTTACTGCGGCACTGCCTTCCCGTGCAGATTTGTTTTGATAAAAACATTTGCCAAATGGAGTCTTCATGACAACCAAATGTTCCTCTTACATAAGTTTGATAAAACCCTTTCACAATAATCCATGGCTTGGTAAATGAAATGAGGGGTCTGGGCATGCTGGTCCAGAGCAAAACTAAAAACAAAGTCCGTATGGTCACAGCCTTTCTGAAGGGCACTGTCCCATGTCTCCAAACGCTGCGGACAGGGTTATGTTGTAGTGGTTTGTCTGAGCACTGGATGATGGCCACACAGAAACAGCCAGGGTGTCGGTTCCATTTTTTGGATAATAGGCCCGACTTTTCATTACACCACGTGGGCTGTATGCCTGTGTCAGCCCCCGCAGCCCTGCTGCGCTCCTGTCTCGGAGAGGCCGGCACGTGGGTCTGGGGGAGCGTGCCACGAGTGCTTTATGGAGAGTTCATCAGCCAGGAAATGCAGCTGGAGATCAGACACATTTGTTTCCCTTGTTCACTGTGGGCGTTAGGGTGCTTTTATGTCAGTAGGGAGATAAATAGAAGAATCTGGGTTTTGCAGATCAGACATGTCCTCGGAATAAAACCACCACACTGCGCACCAGGGCAGGTCCTGGGGCACTGAGTGCTTTGTGAGGGCCGGGGTGCAGGGGGTGGCAGGATGCGTGATCCCATCACCGCCACTTTGGTGCTGCAGCTCCTCTCTTAGCTGAGCAAATTCCAACATGAGGAAACAGAAGCCGTCCCCTCCCGCAAGGACACCGGTACCTGTTATCTGAGCAGCAGGAGGAAGCGCCGGTTGGGATTTTGCCTGTCTCATTGTCTGCGCCAATTAACTGCAATAGATCCCTTCCTTCTTCGACGGGAGTTAATGCTGCGATCAATGAGACTTACTGTAAAAGGCCGAAGGATAAATCGGGAAGCTGGGGAGGAAAAGAACAGAATAAGCAGACCTGAGAGTACCTCTGGGAGGGTTTGTTGCCGGCAGAGCTGGGGGCGAGCTGTCTGCCAAGCCCCTCAGCACGTGCGGCAGCACAGGGTGGGAGCTGGCCCCGCAGCAGCAGTGTGTGAGCTCCGGGGAGGTCTCTGAGCAGGGACAGGCGGGTGCAGGGGGTCAGACAACGGCAGACATGGGACATGAGCCGTCTGCACATCCACGCCTTCCTCCTGCCATGTGGGCACTGTCAGCTCCCCGCTGTGTGCACCCCTGAAACAAGCCCCCAGTGAGAGCCACAAAAGCGATCGCTTGTGCTGTTTCCATCAGCCGACGAGGCTGAAGTTCCTGGTGGCTGCTCTGTGCCGTGCTGCTGTAGGAAGCAGAGAGATGCAGATGGGCCTTCTTACCCCTGTGTGGTTTTTTTCTTCAACAGGAAAATGACTATCTCCAAGAATGCCTTGAAGCTATCCAGCAAGACTTTGTCATCTTTAACAGAGAGAAGTAAGTGTGGGGGGCATGTTTTGGAAAGGAGAAATACTTTTTTCCTGTCTTATCTCAGAAATTGAGAGTGCCAGAGCCTGAAGGTCAGGAGCATCTCGCTGAGGTCTTGGCTCTGCGTGACAGATGTCAGCCCAGGAGCTCAGGTGGTGCATCCTTGACGCCTGGTCCCTCTGCCCCGCACAGGCTAAAGAAGAGCCAAGAGCAGACGAGCGAGTCCGTGTCCCCCCCCGAAACCACCGATGAAGCCGAGACGGAGGCCGAGTCTGAGACCTCCAACCTGAACATGTGCAGCTCCGTGTGCTCCTCGGCGGGCAGCAGCTAGGCTGGGGGCCGCCGGCCGCCCCCTCCCCGTCCCCCGTTCTCAGGTAGCGCTGAGTTAACACCGGCTGCGCTCCGAGACAGCCGGAGGCACGCAGCAGCTCGTCTCGCAGCGCTGTAGCAACACAGGCAGTTCTCACAGAACTGAACTCGGGACTTGGGCGGACGCCGGTCTGCGCACTGGGGTGCCTGTCGTGGGTAAGGGTCCTTGCTATGCAACGAGTCGGAGGAAGTAGACCGATTTCTTTATTCTTTTCTAATGTCAGGTTGCTGATCTGGACATGCTTTTAACACACTAAGATGCCAACACGCGGAGTTACAGCTACAGCAAAGGGGCACAGCAGGTGTGGAGCAGGAGGCAGGCTGAACGGGGCGCACGCTGTACTCCGGCACTCCCAGTACTGAGGGCTGCGTGGGGACGAAGCAGCCCCAGCGCCTCGCTGGTCCCAGAGGGTGGCAGCAACCTGCTGAGAGCCAGGGGCAATGCTGGTCCCGTGGGGCAGGGACGGTCCTGTGGCACCGGGAGGGGATGGCCCGGGCACACCCTTGTCCTTTCATCACCTGCCAGAGTCTTTTTCCCGACTCCCGGCAAATAAATGTTTTTTGTGCACTCCATGGATTCTCCTGGGGCTTGGTAATGATTAAACACATAATTGATATGTAAAATGTATTTAAAATATTTGCTTTCTTCACATAGCTGTTGTGAGTTGCAAGGAGCTGTGCAAACGGATCATATAACTCTGGTTCTGTTTGTCCAGATTCAGAGGGTTTATTTCATCACAGATGCAGATTTAATGGAAACCAAGTGGGTGGCCTTACAGTGCTGCTCCATCACAAAAGGAGGGGAGTACCTTATTTCACCCTTCGCTTTATTTTCAGTGTAAAGTAAAACTGCTGTGTATAATTCACCAGTACCTGTTTTGCCTTCTTAGTAAGACAGGAGATCTCTGACTTGTTCCAGCTGTTACCTTTCTTCTTTTTTCAGGAGCCTTCACTATATCAGTTGCTTAATCTGCTGTACAGTGGCTTTCGGTTACTATTGCTAAAAACGAGCCATTGGGTCTGCTAACACAAAGCTGCTGTGATATGCAAAGGTTTCCTGAGAACTGCATTCACTTTACAGCTATCATAACGTTTGCTGCCAGCCGTTCAGGAGGTCGCTGGGTTTGCATCCCTCGTGCATATTTTTAACACAAAATGGGATAGAAAACGTTTTTAACAGATGCAGACTCTTTTAGAACAAATTTTGTGTTCAGTGGATGAAATAGAATGGCTTAACCAATTTAAAACTCTTTTATATGAAAAAAAAGACACAAAGCATTTATTTTCCACAGTTTTATGTGGAAATCAGTGAGTGACTGTGCTTGTGCAGAACCAAACTTTCAGAAGTCTTTAAACAGACGTGTTCAGGTGTGCAGGCACAACTTTTATGGGGGGCTGGGGGAAGCCAGAGCTTTTATACCAGTGGCACAGGGGTGTTCAGGACAGCGCCAGGCAGGCGGTGCACCCGATGAGCATCTCCACAGTACAGCCCCACGGCTCCACAGAGCGGTGTGGTCCCGTGCATGGGGCTGGGGGCTGGCAGCAGGCACTGAGCATGCCACAGGGATAAATGGGTCCCATGGCAGCCCCGCTTCCCTGCAAGAGATGGTCGTGGCTCTGCGCCTTGGGGGGCATCAGCGCGGCGCTGGGGGCACGGGCAGCTCACGGAGCTGGGCTCTGCGGTGTGTCGGAACGAGTCCTGTCCGTTTGGAGGTACTGCGGGGTCTGCCGGTTGCTCCTCGGCCCTGTACTCGGCCCCCGTCTGCGTGCGTTGTGTTTCCCCCCCAGCCTCCCCGCAGAGCCAGCAGCACGGCTGTGGGTGTTGGGCACCAGCTGCAGGAGCAGCATGGTCACGGGAGCAGCACTTCAGCCTCGAGTCACATAACCACATGGAGCCGGGCTCTGTTTGGCTTCATAACCCTGCTGCTGCGAGGGGCTGGAAACCTGCCTCGTGGCCTGCCGGGAGCCAGGTGGGTGTGAAAGGGGCAGGATGAGGGTCACGAGATGTTTTTATTCAGGAAGTATGAATTACAGGTGATTTACGTCACCGGTATGAATGGTTCTTTTCGTTAAATTCCATTTTACTGTTTTGCTTCTTTCTGTAAATAATGACAAACGTTAGAGACTCTGAGAACAAGGAGAAGTGTGACTTTTATTTGGGGACCAAAATGCACCCTGTGTGGGAGGTACAGGTCCATCCTGTTCAGCCGCAAGCTCTCAGGCCAGAGGAGATGTCTGCAGTGCTGGAGGACGTGTCTCATCAGATCTTCATCGCTTTCTTTGGGACATGTTACAAATGGCCCGTAACACCCCGCTGCTGCGTGCAGACATGGGCTGGCTCACTGCCCAGAGCCCAGAGCGCCTCACTCCAGAGCCTGTCCTGGTCGTTGATGTTCTCTTTGCAGCACTGCACGTCCTGTGTCAGTGCTGGAAATGCCCTCAGCAGCGCCAAGCAGTGACCCGCAAAGCTTCTGGGGAGACACCGTGTCGGGGCTGACCCGGGGGCAGATCCAGCAGACACGTAGGGGAACGCATTTGGGAACTCTCGTTTCTGCCTCGCATCAGAAACTTCTGAATCTGACTCCCTGGGGACAGGTGACACAGCGTAGACTTCCAGGATCACTGTGCCGTGTAGAGACACCGTGAGTACGATACAGTTTGGGTACTCACTGCCAGTAACGCATGGACACGCACTTCACTACTGCCCACCTGGGGAACGGGCTTTATTGATGCCTGCTTATGCAGAGACCCCAGAGATGAAATTGAAAGAAACGAGCAGTTGTACAAAGGAAACACGGTGATAAATGGGTACCTGTTTGCTTCACTGTCAAAAAAGCCCGGGATGGGTTTTAATGTGTCACCTCTGCTGTGCCCTGCTCCCTGTCGCTGTTTTGTTTGTGTCTGTATGTTGTCACCTCAATTCCTGCTGTGGGGCCATTGTTTGTCACCTTGGGGTGTCGGGGCCACTCTCTCACTGCTGTCTGTGGCACGTGGGCTGGGATGGGTTCACATCAGCTGCACTGCAGCCGTCCCCGTGCTGCTGTCCCCTGTGTGCCCAGCTCCCTGCAGCCCCATGCCCAGTGCATGCCCTGGAGCAGAGCGTGGTGCCCGCGGCCGTGCGGGGTGCTTGTGCCAGGGCAGCAGCGCAGGCACCGAGGCTGTGGGGCGTACGCCCTGTGGAAGGGCTGGTTCCTAGGAAAACCGTGTTGCTTTGAAGTCCTCTGAGCCGTTTCTGTCCTTCTGTTCTCCCTCTGTTGCTTCAGAGCCTGATTCAGCTCCGGGTGTAAGCAAAACTCATGGTGAAGTCGTGAAGCACTACTGCTACCAAACCCGTAAGGCAGAGCCTGGCAGTTGATCCAGCTCTGGTTTACATCTCCACTAGAACCAGAATACAATAATTTTCTGTATATAGATATTTAAATACATGTATTTTTTGTATGACAGATTTATACAGGGTGTGCCATTATCTGCTGTGGAAAGTCTGCATCACCTATAAATTATTCTCCTTGAATTCCTTGCCATAAGAGTTTCCTATCTCCGTTGTATTTTGAAGTTCTGCAAAGTTGCATATTTTTAAGTGTTTCCATTGAATTACACAGACTTCACTGGGAATTTTGCATAGAAAACAAATGCCAGATCAGGTCCGGATGTTTCTTTTGTTGCCAGTTCTTTATTATTGCTCTATACCTTGCCAAACAGAGAGTAGGAGTAATAATAGCAAAAATGCCAATAATATGGACTTGCCATTGGACAGTGCCGAAATCCTGCTGCCTTGGTAGGGTATAGTTTTTAATTATTTCCGTGTAAATTGGATATGTAAAGCATATCTCTGTATTTTCAGTTCATACATTTCTGTACTTTTACTGCATGACAATACTACCACGTCACTGAAGATTTCAGTTATGACAACAAATTTGTGTTTTTGCAAATACTGCAAGAAGCCATTGCATATGTGGAGTAATAAATGTGTGTTTTTAACATTGCCAAGTTTTTGCAGTCATTTCTAGGTTATCGCTCTGTAGGAAAACAACATTAAAACTTGTAAAAAGTGCATGCTATAATTATCTCTCTTGTTTACGCATCGCAGACCGGAGTTGTTTAGCATCCAAACTACACCAGGTGGTGTAACGGCCAAAGCACGCCACCAGCACGCTGCGTGTGCTGCGTTGCACTTGCAAGAGCAGCTCAGCAGCGGCACCTTGCAGCCGGGCAGTGAGCAGCTGTGTTCGTGGCAGCAGCTCTGTGAGCAGCGCTGCGTTTCCCCAGCTTGTCCCAGTGGCAGCGCAGTGCCCGCTGGACCCGCCGGCCACAGGAGCGTTTGCAGTCGCGCAGCTGCAGCAGCAGTGCCTGCCATCCCCCACCGACCACCCGTGGGTTGGGATTGCTTCTACTAAGAGGCTGCAAACCGCTTGCTGGGGCTCGTCCTCCCCATGCTCAGCACCCAGGTTGCCTTTCTCCCTGCTCGGAGTGCCTGTGCTACCGTTTGGGATGGCTGGGTCTGCACGAAAGGTGCCTGCACTGGATGGGTTGGGAAGGAGCCCCCTTGCCCACCAGAGGGTGGTTCATGGCAAGGTTTGCTGCAAAGAGCCTGCCAGCTGGTCTGGACATTCATCCCCAAACCCCGGGCATTGGCTCGGCGCTGCCTCCAGCCGCCTGCCCCGCTGGAGCTGGGGCTTGGACCGATGACCTGCGGGGTCCCTGTCCCCCTGCAGCCCCCCTGAGCTGAGCTCCAGCGTCACACGGCGAAGGGATGCCAGCTCCGTGTCGCCAGCTGAGCCAGCGCCTGGAAGCGTCTGACCCAGAGCCTGCAGCGGCGCTGTCAGAGGGAATTAAGGCCACGCAGGCTGCTTGTGCCCCAGGTGGGTTCGCTTCCCACAGGCTCTGGATGCATTTGCAGACAGCTGGGTCTGCAGGACCCGTCACACATCCCAGGGGGGCATGCTCTGTGTTTTAGCCCCCGCTGCTGTGTTTGGAGGCTGGGGTGAGCCTGCAGCATTGTGGGCTCTGCTGCTCCCCAGGACACCCTTTGGGAAGCAGCCCCCACAGAGGGAACAAATGCGAACCCCTCCTCAGCAGCAGAGCTGATGGGGGCTGCTGGGGGCTGATGGGGGCACTGGCCCCAACCCCACCCGTGGGGCTCAGCGGGGAGGATGGTTTCTGCAGGCACTGCCCTGGTCCCCCCGGCCCTGGCCCCTTTGAACAAGCAGCCTGGCTGCTGAAGGAAGGCATCTTGCCAAGGAAGAGCTTGCAGAAAGTTCCCTGCTAAGAACAGCGGGATTTGGGGCAGGGCAGGGCCTGGGAAAACCCAGGGGTGCAAGCCCGTGTTCTGGGTTACTGGCTGCGGTCAGCCCCGCTGGGTGGGGGTGTGCTCCCTAGCAGCACGCAGCTTTGGGAATTCATTCAAGTGAGCGTTTTCCCTAGGAATGGATTTTACAGTTTTTTGAAGGAAAATGCTTTTTATTAGAAAGAAACAAAACACAGTTCAGGAAGAAAATAAATAGATGTTCAATAGCCTCGTTGCAACTGCAGGCAAAAAACAAAAAACAAAACAAAAAAAACATTAAACAAAAATAAATTATTTTTTTTTAAATAAAATATATCTGAACAATTGCATATTCAACTGTATTTGATACAGAAATTCCTAAATGTAATTGCATGGGGCTATGAGGTATAGGTCAGAGTAGACAATCTAAAAAAAAAAAAAAACACATCAAAAACCTCACCAAACTCTTACTGTCAGTGTGCAGAAACCCACACGTCAGGAATCAATCTTACAAACTCATGCATAAAAAGCCAAGGAAAACCACACAAACGTAGACTAAGACCAGTCAGCCACTTCCATCGTTTCAGGATTTCCAACAAACTTTATTCCAAGCAAGGAACAAAACCCAAATGTGATCCATTCTGTCAGAGGTCCATGCATAGCTTTGTGGCATAGAGGTTCACTTTTACTGAACGTACCTTTAAATATAATAAACGGGGTAGAGTAGCCTTTATAAAAAAGTCTGTCATGTGGAACTGGCCTTCAAATGAGCCTTTTATTGGACATACACTTGGTACTTGAAAAACTGTATAAATAACCTTTAAAAACAAGCCTAACAAGACTACAGGAGACCGGACACGTGGCTCCCACGAACGCAGCCACGACCCTGGGCTGCCCCGACAGCACCTGCACCAGCCCCAGGGATGCTACAGCCAAAGTTGGCCACGCTGTGGGCTCGAACCACTGCGCCTCTCCTCAGTGACGGCTCCTGGAGCATGCCCGAGCTGCCCAAGGAGATGGTGTAAAGAGCTGCAAGCACAACAGCCCCGATGTGCTGTGTACAAAGTGTGCATCACCAAAAAGTCCTTGGAGTAGGAAGGGCAGTGACAGCGCCAGAAAGGAGCACAGTCCAGCCAAACGCACCTTCGGGTCATCCTGGTCACAAGACAGCTAGCAGCACCGCTGAACACACTTCAAAACGTACCTCTAGGTGTTGGCATGCATATGCTAAGGGCTTTCTGAGTATCTAGGTAAGAAATACAGACTGGGAGCTCTACGGAGTGGGAGGAATGCAGATGGGCACTACTATCACCACTACCTCTTGGGTTGGCTTCGTCTATTTTCTACCTAAGAGAAGAAGGGGCCCGGGGTATCTGACGAATGCCTCGCTTTCATCCTGAGCTTGAGGGAACCAACCGTGCCTTTCCCGGCTCGGCCCCAGCCCCAGCCCCTGCCGTGGGGCTGCCATGGGCAGGAGGCAGCGCCGCGGGCGGCCGGGCGCAGCAGGCAGCAGCGCGGCATCAGGACAGGGAGGTGATGTTGGAGCGCCCGCCCGGAGGGGCGATGATCTTCTGAGCTGTGCGCCGGGCAATGTGGTCATCTGCCTGTGACCCTGCGGGAAGGGAGAGGCACACGGCTGTGACATCCGCGAGCTGGCATGCACCAGTCATCGAGCATTTCGCTTGTGAGCAGTGCGAGCGTTTTCAATAGACATTAATTTGGATGCTGTATTATCACGGTACAGGCTGGAATGACTTTGGGTGCCTGAACGCCTTTGTTTTTTACTGTTTCTTTCTGGACCTTATAAATGGCTTTCCTGTAAACAGTTTCTGTGCAATAAAGCATGGGACCCTGCAGATTTATTAAACGCTGATCCACCTGTATGAGTCCAGCCAGCCAAGAGAACAAAATGATGGCAGGTATTTTAAGACAAAGTGCGATTTTTTCCAAGGTCACTGACGCTGCTGGGCAGATTGTCAGGGGCCGCTGTGCCAGGCAGCGCTGAAGCAACCGCTGCCTTCATGGGAGGGCAGCGGAGGTTTTATTGCTGGTTCCTGAGGATGGAGCTATGTGAACGGAACCAGGCTGAACAAGCCAGCTGTCGGACAGATATTTATCGCTTCCCCGGAGCCCTGACCACACACAGCCCCTGCCCGTCCCGCTGCGCCGGGCCCCCACCTACCCGACAGGCTGAACCCCGACTGGTGCAGGTTGCGCACGGGGACGGACGGCACTTTGCCCACACAGGCCGCCATCCTCGACGCCGTGGTGGGCGCCGCGGCTTTCGTGCTTAGGACGACGTCGTGGACCGGCCCGTCGTACAGCCCCCGCGGGACGCCGTGCACCTCGGCCAGCTGCGGGAGGGAAGGAGCAGGCGTGAGGAACGCAGAGATGCTGGAGAACCCAAACAGGATCCCGGCCGGATCGGGTCCTCACCTACTGCTGCAGCCATGCCGCACTAACCCCTGGCTGCACTCACCCCAAAAGGAATAGCACTTTTTAGTCCTGCAAATCTACTGCACAAGGGGTTACCTGCGTTTTGTGAAATGAGCAAAAAACTGCTTTTGATTCTTTCAGTCCCAGCACCAGCCGCCGTGCTGGTGTCTCACCAGCAGGCCCTGTACAAGCAGGCAGCAGGAGGTGCCCGGCCCCTCGCCCACCATGGTGCCACTGACATAGTGCCACTGCCACGTCCTGCCAAGCTCCGTCCCTTCAGACCTGTATGAGAAAAGCCACAGCTGGCACAGGGAAAGGACTTCATTACCAGTCCTTCATCCCGAATGTGCCTAAGGCTGTTTCTCCTCACAGGCAAAACAGTGTGACAGTGATTTGGGAGCCACAGGGTCAGGATGGGCTTGTTTTGCAGATGAGAAGTGCTGGGTTTCAAATAAGAAGGGACGGACTGATAGGTTATCAACAAGTATAGAAAGTTTTCCATAGCAATTTTTCTCATACGTCACCTTCATCTTCATGCTGACTGTCACGCAGAGAAAATCCCCAGCTCAGTGCTCTACAGCACTCCCCTTGACCCTGCTCTTTTCCAAAGCTCCAGTTAAATCAAGGATCAAGAGATGGCATGGGCAGGCTGTCTGGTTGTTTGCAAAGTACCGAATGTGCCTGCCCAAATGAATTAACTTAACAAAGAAATCACTAACTGCCTGGCTTGACACTCAATTATCATCTAGCCAGCAGACCAGGGACCTTCAGTAAGGGAGTTTATATTTAGCAAGCTCCGTCCTTTAGGACACAGCAGTGGCACAGGGTGTCTCCTTTCAAAGCTAACACAGACGCAACCTGACTGCTAGCAAGGAGCCCAGGGGCTCCTTGTCCCCACAGCCTGCATGGCATCCCTGTGTGAGTGATGCAGAGGGTGCCACGATGGAGCTGCCGGTGCAGGGCTCCTTGTGCTGCAGCTGCCGGTGCTGCTGGGCTGCCTGAAGGGCACAAGGTCCTGCCCTCTGCTGGGAGCTGCCCCAACACCATCGACCTTCCCCTGACTCCGCTGCAGCAGGGACTCCAGAGGCAAACTGGGACCGCTGCTGCCAGCGCCAGTGCTGCTGGTGAGCTTGGGGTTTGTGATTCTTGCACTGCATTCATCTACAGTGCGTAATGGAAATGTCTAAAATAACACATGGAAAAAGGGAGGGAGGGTGCAGTCGTTAAGGAGATCTGTGTACATTTGAATGTCTTTGTACCTCCTAAAAAAGCTGTGCTAGCACACTGTGAAGGACTTGGTTATTTCCAGCAGCTATTGAACACTACCTCTACTAGTCACGGACAGAAGCAAAGCAGTGGATTGGTAATACAGTAACGTAATCGTTTCTAGCACAGGTAGAGATGAATTTCTCCCTTCTACCTCAATACAAAACAAGCAGATTTGGTAGAAGTCACATTTTTGTTCTATAACTTTATAACAGGTAAGTAATACTAATAAACTGGTGTGATCAGTTATAATACTAAACCAGGCATTACGGATTAGTTTGTGCCAAGCCATACACCAAAGCAATTACATGATAACGTTACAAATTTCCAAGGTGTGAGGAGGAGTAACGTTAACAATACTCTTGTTTCTGCTGCCCATTGCACCAGCAGGCATACCAGAACAGTGACCAGTACAATGATGCAAGGAAATTGCAATGAAAATATGGGAGTATTGCAAATAAAATCCTTCTTACCCTGTTTCTTGCCTTTATCCTTTTATAAACAAAATCAGGGAACGTCTTTCTGGGAATGAAGCGACCTGACCCCTGGGTGACACACAGGTTCCCATCCTCAAGAACAACTTTTCCTTGACTTATGACCACAGTAGGAGCCCCATGGCACTCTGTGCCTTCAAATATGTTGTACTCCACATTCTGGAAAAAAAACAAACCAGGATGTTAAGTACATTTAAGATTTAAGAAAAGGAGGTCACAGTTTATCCAGTTACACATGCACGCATTTTTGTACATTATTCCTCATGCACAATTAGTTGTACTTAACTTAGGCCTTTATATTTCAAATAACAAGGTTCTTCTAATTGCATGAACTAAGGCAAAGTAGAACAGAAAAATTAAATCCCCAGAAGATTCAGTAGTTGGCCAAAAGACTTGTGGCATTCCTGAAGCAAACCAGATTTTTACTATACATTAACAATTAATTATTTCAAAACCTCAGAAGAGCTCTGCTGCAGTTCTCCGTTTGGTGACAAAGTTCCTGTAATTTTTTCCAAGACCCTGCAGGTCTTCTACCACAATAAATGAGAATTGTGTTTTATGGGAAATACAAAATCATGCCATTTTTTTTCAAATACTCCCATGGCTATCACTAAAAAACTATCCAAAACTCAAACGTTACCATGAAAAAATGCTGCATCTTGAAAAAATGTAAGAGAATTTTCTGGACAAAAAATGAACTGCTTCTATTTTTTTAAGAAAACACCCAAATGTTTCAGTAATAATAATTTTCTTCAATAAAAACCTTTGTGCCAAAAAATGTTTCTACATTTGTTTAGATCCATTCCACCTCTAACATACCTCACACCAACTCAAATGCATCCCTCACTTTCAACTACAGCTTTCTACCCGAGACTCATGTTGGAATTAATTTGGGGATGTCTGCAGCCTGAAAAACCATGGATAAAATGCCACCAAGAGACACCCCAACCCTTTTCTGACCGACTCACTCTGAAGAAGCGTATTACTTTACTGCTCTCTTCTGACTGTAGTATCATCTCAAGAAAACACTTTAAATATAGTTTACCAAATTGTGGGTTTTTGCTGAGATAATTTTTGTCGCCTTGGGGTTCCACAAGACCAAGTCTGCGTCAGAGCCGACTGCAATTCGCCCTTTCCTGGGGTAGCAGTTAAAGATTTTGGCAGCATTTGTACTGGTCACGGCTACAAAGTCATTCTCATCCATCTTCCCTGGGACCTGGGGAGCAGAAGGAAGGGAGAACCATTTGATACGGGAAAGCACAGCAGTCCCACCACAAACCAATCTGCACTTTCTGTACAAACACAGAGATTGCATGCAACCTTTCTCTTAGTGCTTTTATACACTGAAAAAATCCCCCAGTCTTGATCACAGTATTTAATTCAAGATTTTTGTCCCCGTGATGTAATTAAGCCCTGCTGAAGCATTAAACAACTGGAAATGGACCACTCAGACGTTCAATTGCTGCCTCATCTAGTGGGGGGCAGCAGGCCATGGGGCTGAGCACACTGACCCTCAGCGGTGTGGGACAGGGCTGGGGGCACCTCCTGCAGGTACAAAGGATGCTCCCTGTCCCCACCAACCTCCCCGGGCCTCCTGCGAACACTAGTGAAGAGCAACATCGCGTCCTCCCCTTACAGAAATCTGTGGAGGACTCTCTCCTGACTGCAGGTTGAGGCGGGGGGGCTGTTCCCCCAGCGAGCCCTTTGAAGACGCTTTGAAGGCACTGGAGTGTCACATTCCCTCCCATTATCAAGCTCCTCTGAAGGAGCAGTCTAGACAATGTCACACTTCAGGGCTCATTTGAATTAATGAGAAATCTGACATCATCTGACACAAGCACTCTTCACATCCCCTTGTGTTCACGTGGAGGAAGGATCGGTGTTATTTCAGTGCCTACCACAAAACCGGTGCTGTTTCAGTACCTACCACACACTTTTCCCAAATTATCGCCATTCGCTCCTCGATGCCGTTTGTTCCCTCGGGAATGAGGGTGAAGTTGTCTTTCCCCACTGCCTTCTGGGCGGTGGTGAACGTGCAGTGGGCGCTGCCCACCACCTGCAGGTCCCCGCTAGGACAGATGGAGAGAGGTGGTCAGAGGAGGCTCTGAGGGGGCGTCTCAGAACTGCGAAAATGTGTCTCCTTCCCTGTGACAGGGCTGCGCTGCCTGGGTGAAGCTCACCCTGGCCAAGACTGTGTGACACGAGGGCCTGCGGGCTCTGTGCTCCGCCTGTTTGATGTGCATTGATTTAATCAATAAACGCCGCACAGGCAGGCGACTTCAGATCTTTAAATCCCATTGAAAGTCAAGGTACGTCGAGGTAAATTTTACAAGTACACAGAGGCATCTCACGCTACCAGTCTGCACAGGAATAAAGCACTGAAATCTTCTAAGAACAGGAACAGCAGCCCCGTATGTGCTTTTGATATTTTCTCCTAATCTAGCTGTTACTTTTACTGTTTAGCAACCATCTTCATCTTCGTGCCTTCCTTTTGAACCTCATATTGTTTTAATATGAAGGTGGGTCTCAGAACCATTCTTTTGATATGGTGCTAAAACAGCTCTTAAAGCAAGGCTATGGTTAAATAAAACAAGATTCTGGATAAAACCAAATGTAAAGTACTGTAAGATATTACATTTTATGCAGCACTGTATGTATACATACTGCATGAAAATGCAAAGCTCCAGCCACTGCTGCCTCTGTGGATGCAGACAGAGCACACGCAGGCGTTGTTATTCACCTGTCCGTTCGTTTGCTGACTTGTCAGTGTCTGCTGTGTTTGTGAACTGTCCCAGAGATGTTCAAGCTGACATGATGGGCTTTGTTGTACTACAATAGATTGAAAACAGCTCTCCAGGGCAACATGCCCTCAGTGTTTATGTTTCAGATTTTAAAAGCCTGTGAATGTCTAACGTTGCTTCTGATGAAACCCTTCAATTTACTGTAAAGCTAACCTAATACTGGTAGATTTCTGTGGGTTATGCCGAGACAGAGCATTGCTGGGCGCTGAGTCCCCGTGCCCGGGGCCCTCGGGTGATGCGGAGGGCACAGCACGCTCCCCTGCGCAGTTCTGTGGATGGAAGCAGCTCGTGGGAGACTGACTTATATGGGAGAAGTCTGCTAGCTGCTACCCGGCTTCATCAAAGCCTAACCTGGATTCTCTTTCAAAGCAGCCACACGACTGTCGCCTGGCTCCTTGTTAGAAAAAACAACCCAAGATTTATGATTTGCTATGGAGAAGTGTGCCCCCCCCGGGAATGCCATCTGCACCTGCCCAGTGGGCAGGGTGTGGGCACCGCAGCGCAGCGCAGAGCTCACCAGGACAGCAGGGAGGTGAGGCGGTCCGGCGTGCTCGGGTCAGGGCTGATGGGGGGAGAGGTGACGAAGGCTGCGGCCTTGGCCCAGTTCTTACTCCAGTAGTGCGAGCCGTCGGTGCCGAGGCTGGCGGTGATGGGCTCTCCGTACACAACAGTGCCTGCAGAGCAATGGGAGCAGTGACTGCAAACGCGCTGCGTGCCCCTGAGCCTCCTTTCACACAGCACAAATACCGTGGTTAGCAATAAGGATGGTTTCGTTTACCTCCAGTGCTCTCAGCATTTCAGCTTTTTAAATACAGACTAATCCCTCAGATTATCTCAGATGACTGGGAAGTGCTGCCAGAACAAGTTCTGAATGCGTCTCTTTTCTCCTTAGAAAAAACCCACATTTCTGTCTGATACGTGTTACACATTTCTTTACATCAAATCGGAGGCTCTCTGGCTGGGGGCAGCCGTGGCCGCACAACACCGTGTGCTCAGGACACTGCTCGACCTTGCCTCCCTGTAGGAACATTGCTAGCCCTCCCCAGCACACCACATTTAACTCTGGAGTTTGTTCCAGTTCCATTTTTCATTTAGTTCATGAGAAATGATCAGAAGCGAGGTGTTATTTTTTTTTTGCTGCATCTACTCAGATCCGGGTGTCAGTTTCAAGCACATCTCTTCACATCTTTCGAGTTCAGTTCAGAGCAATTAGCTCTGGCATACTCTGTGAAGAAAAGCCAACACCAAGTTTTCGCACCCTTAAAATGTGACAGAACTCAGGTGCTAACGAGTTCCTAAACCTTGCAGCTAGCGTGACATTCCTGGAGGTATTTAAATCGGCTTAATTAGTGTGCAAACATTAAATAGCACTTTACCTTTTCTCTTTGCTTGGGCTAACACATCTGCTGCACCTTTGCTCATTATTTTTGTGATGTACAAGGGGCAGTTGGCTTGTTTTGCTATTGTAATGGCCCGGTACACCGCCTCTGCTTCAACCTGCAGACACAAAACCGAATACAAGCAGAGAACATCTCAAGACATCTCTGTCAGAGCTGAGCCACCACAAGCTGTGGCTGGTCTGCAGCTTTGGACAGCTCTGCTGGAAAAGCTGTTGACATTACCTCCTCCGGGCGGCTCAGGACGTGCCCCTCTGGCCCCGTAATCCCAAGGTCCAACAGTCTCTTCTGCTCCTAGGGGGAAGAAGATGAACAAGAGCGGTGAGCAATGTGAACAGTCTGAAGCCATGTGGGACTCACCTGGCTCAGCAGTGTCAATTCCATGATACACGTAAATGATAAATGAATACAATTGTGTGGTATCTATGGCAATCCATCAGCTGCTGGGAGTGAAAGGAAGGCCCAGTTTATGCTGTGGACACATCTTTGGATTGGGAACTGCTACATGTCCTTTGGACCTTCTCCATTTTTTAAACCCAGTTACAGTTCTGGAAGATTTGGGATTTCAGACCCACCACTGCTTACTCCAAGCCTATGCTAAATATGATTCACAGCTAGAAAAGGAGCAGGTATCTCCTGGACCCTCAAGTCCATGGCTGAAGCTGTTCAGAGAAGCCCAAGGAAGAAGAGAAGATGGGGGTGGGAATTACCCTCTATCCTGTTTGTTCAAATAAACCCATTTCAAGGACTGGGATTCTGCTTTCATTTTAAACTCTCCTCCCACACCGTACTGAACTTAAGTGACCGTAAGCTAAAAGAAACCACAAGTCTAATTCTACATCTATCAACTATTTGCAGTATTTACCTAGGACTTTCTTCTCTAAAGCTAAAAAGGAAAAATAATACACAGTTTGCAATTCCAAATAAATTCCTGAAAGCCATTTTTGGATATATATATTACCACGTCTAATGTAGATTATTTAAAAAATGCAAAACTCCTTAACCTTCTAAAGTCCTCAAGGCTTCTAAGCATACTCAAGATTTCTGAACAAGATAAATAAAGTGATAAAATATCACTTAAAGCAGTCAGTCAATCTTTAAGAGGCCCCTATCTGGGAACTATTGAGCAGATTCCTGTGATGAAACCCAAGCGCATGGGAAAAGCTGGGAGGACGCTGTTGATTTTAGCAGGAGCCCCAGATCCTCCTGCACATTCGTGTGCCTGCACATGCTGCCACAACAGGATTTCCTCTCAGCCCCTTCCCTCCACAGCTTTGGTACTCAGATTATTCTGGAGACCGAATCCCACCAGGAGCCTGTGGGGGGAGGAGAGAAGGGGCAGGTTAGGGCTGACACCATTTCTGGATTCCCCTGCCCTCTTCAAGGCTTGGCGTCAACACGCAAAGAGGAAGGAGAGTTTGCCCTGCTGGAGATTTCAGAGGTGAGCAATCCAGGTGACAGCAGCGGACAGCACACACTAGAAGCGCACGCTGATTCTCTTCACAAAGCAATTGCAGATTACTCCTCTTCGTCTCATTTTGAAAATCTCTGCTGATTTTGCAGCATCAAATGAATGCTAAAAGCATGCTGGCACCTTCTGTTAGAGTCTGTGTGCTATCTGTTGAAGTCAGCACTTTGCCTTACATCAAGTTACTCTGCTCCACCTTTAATTTAAATGAACATCATTACTGTACCTCATCAATGATGTCTCCGTTTTCAGCATGCACTTGGGCAATGGCCCCCAAGTCTCGAATAATGCTGAATATTTCATACATCTGTCAAGAGAGAAGGGGTTGCCCAGTATCAGATAAATTATGGTCTCTGCTCTGAAGTGCAAAATTACTCCTATTGCACCTCGGCTGTCTGTATTACCTGGGCATCAGTGCACTGAAGTTTGTCTTTATAAGCCATAAAAACCAGGAAGGAGTTCACACCTTGAAAAAAGAAAACGACACGTGCATTTATTATCACAGCCCAGAACGCAGCACCTTGGTACGGGCTGAGCAGGGATGCTCAACTCCGGTGCTTTGTGCAGGGGGGCTAGGCTGAAAGCAAACCAAGGCTAAGCAGGGAAACTCCTCTCGTGAGAGCTGAACCCCATGTTTTGGGAGTCACGAGACACAATACTCTCCTATGTTTGGATACACCTGAACAAAAAAAAACACATCGTCCATTTCTGATTTTAGATACTCTGTAACTCGACCCTAATTCACAGAATTAAATGCATTGCTTCCAATCTTAATTTTCCCTCCAAAAGTGGTCTGAATTTATGGTTTCTTTCCAACTTCCAACTGTATTTGAATTAATGCATTAGTGCCAAGACCACAAAGTACAACACAATATGAGACTCTCTTGTTTTAAAGCACTGTTGGCATTTAGTTAGACAACTAGATGTACAGTATTTCTGCACACAGCATTGCACACAATCTTAATTCATTTCTATCCAACATGTAACGTGAAGCACAGAGTCAAAGCCTGACAATTGCCACAGTTTTTTATATGGATAAAGGCAACAACTAATCCCAAACTACGATCAAATTGCAAACAAACTGTATTTCATGGGAACATACATATGAAAAATATCTGGTTTAAGCTTTGAATGGCTGCATTACTTCATCCGCTCAGCATTTTAATGGGAAATTCACTGCAAATTCCTATGTTAATTGACCAATTAAGCCCTTGCTTGCAAGACTGCAAATTACACTGAAGTCATTTAGCTCTACATTAGCATATCTGAAAGCAAAATGTAGTTCCAAAACATTGAATTAAGTATTAATGAAATGCATGTATTCCTGACACATGGCCAGCTTTTTGGTAAGTTATGTCCAAGGGATACTTTAGGATGTACAGGAATCAGAAGCACAAATGACATCTCTGGGAAAAGCCTAAAGCGTTTGGGCCTGCTAGCCCAACCTCAAATGTTTTTCTTTAAATATTGTCTGTAAGTCCAGGAGCCTGACTCAGGAAGCCTGACACGATTTCTGTAGTTTCCAAAACAGATTTTCAATACTGGGCTGTAAATTGCCCAGAGGTAAGAGCAGATGAACAAGATCCTGCAAAATACGTTAGGGTATGAATCCAGTGTCAATACTCGTCTACATCTTTAACCTAGATGGTAAGAGAAGGGTGATTCACCCCTCAATAGCAAATGAGTAAGGTCCCCTGCACGTACGCATTTACCAGTGGATAAAAGCATTCCTGCAGAGCACTGTCACAGCCTACCCTGGGGGAACCTGCTTATGTGCCGATATTGCAATATTCTTCTTTTTTTTTTTTTTTTTTTTGGTGGGGGTGGGGGTGTGTCAGAGCGCTGCTCTTTGTGCCTTTACCTTTGTCTTTCACGAGGGCTTCCAGCTCCTCTTTCAGGCTCTCATGCCAGCGAGGGATGTCGACGTGCAGTGAGTAATCACAGCAGGCTTTGCTGTCGGCGCACTCTCTCCACTGCTCATACGCAGCAAGAAGGCTCGTCCCGGCATCGGGGAACACGTGGTCAACTGAGGAGATACTGCAGAGTATTGGTATGCTTTCTAGGGACAGCTCTGTGTGACTAGAGAAACACCTGGAGATTACAACAGCCACAGGTATTTCTGTGCAAGACTTTACTGCTACGATTGAGACATTTTCATTGTAATTCGCTTTTATAGCTTTGATTACAGATAAACGTATCAGAAAAGTGAAACAAAGGAAACAGACTAACTGATTTATGGCTATTGTTATGCCTCTTTCTTTCTTACAGCCTCCACCACATGGCAAGCTGAGAGGACAAAGCATGGCCTTGCACAGCTCCCTTGGGCATCCCCCACGTGCAGCCACGCACCGCCCATCCCCATCCCCTCCTGCTCTTCCTCTTGTGTTTGCTCTTACTCCCTACAGTACTGGCTATGACCACGGTACAGAGCGACAGCAGATTTATTCAGAACTGCTCCTTCAGGCCAATACTCCCGTGTGCTTTGGGACCAAAATAAGAACAAAACAGAAATAAAAATTATAATACATACATAACAAAAAAAATAAAATAAAAAGGTGTTTAAAGTTTTCTTCTGCTTTACTGTCTTATGAGGTGAAGCAGGAACAGCTACGTGTTTGCAATATATGTGCACAGCAAAGGAAGGCAGTTACCGAAAGGCACATAATGCATTTTAATTAGCTTTGCGATGTTTTGATTACTATAGCAAAAATTAACATTTCTCTGCTTTGAGGATAAATAAACTCTGCCACGACAAGAGGCCCCATGTGTTTCACTACACAATGTTCTACTTAGCAGTCTGTTCAGACACCGCTCGGTCTTACTGATCATTGTGGTTCCTCCTGCCAGGGCTGCTTTCGTGCCTTGGTAGAAGTCATCGGCAGAGGTCATCCCCATCACGGGCATCTGCAGCCTCGTATGCACATCTATCCCGCCCGGCACAACGATCTGGCTGTAGGCATCAACCGTCTTCACCCCACTGGGCACGATCAAGTTTTCTCCAATTTGTCTGAAAACAGGATTAAGGTGCCCTGGTAAGTGGCAGCAACTTTTAAGTGCCGGCGTACAAAGAGCCCAGCCCAAGCCCCAGCCACTAGGGCACACTAGTCACTGCCTGGCCATATCCAAAAATTCTTGTTTTTCAGATAGGGGACGTATTTCCAAGAGAAAAACTGACAGAAAGGAACCTTGTTCAAATTAAATGACAAATTTAATTGTCAAATGTAATTTTCCTTGTTCAAATTAAATGTACTATGCCTGGAAATTTTGTTACAATATATATATATATATTTATAAACTTACTTTATTAAACCATCTTCCACATAAATGTCTGCATAAAATGACTGGTCATCGTTGACAATTTTTCCTCCCTTGATTAGAAGCTGATCACTCTAGTGGAAAAACAAATAAAAATTCAAGATTGCTTTATTTAGATGCTTGTTTACTCAGAATGAGCTTTTATGAAGTCTAGGACTTAGCATTTTGATCCTTGACGATCCAAACTTAGTTTAATATCCTGTGTTCCATACCGAAGCCCAGCTGTACCCTGCAGAAAAGTCCACAGACACTTTCCGAGGAAGACAGATCTCCTCTGATGTGTGCCATGAGCCCAGGCTGTGGACGCGGCAGAGCCCAGGAGCCCAGCTCCGGAGGCCCGGCTCGCAGGGAGCGTGCAGGCAGCCGGGCGCTGTGGTGGGGCCCGTGCAGAGCCACCCCCTGCAGGACCCCGCTCGGACCCGGGACCGATGCTGGGACCAGCTGCCCAGGCGAGGCGCTCGGCGGCTCCAGCAGTGTTGCAGGACAACATCCCGCAGCTCAGTCCTGCATCTGCTCCTCCATCAGCGCCTCTGGTGAGGGCTGCTAAGTGCATCTTATTAACCCGATAATTTATTGGCATTCACTAATTAGTTTCCCCAGTCTTGTCAGAGGCTGGTAATGCCTCAAGGACCTGCCTCATTTCAAAGCAAGACTGTGCCACGGTTGTCAGCCTTACAAGATCTTTAACCAAAAATCAGAAAGCGGCTGCATTTCTGTAAACATGGAATGAGGGGCTCCCTCCCTGCTCCCTGGTGCTGTTAAGGGCTGGAAGGAGCCATCCTGGGGCCATCCCGGGGCACAGACCCCGAGGGGGGCCGCAGGAGCCTGCTGCACGGCGGGGGGATGGATGGATGGATGGATGGATGGATGGATGGATGGATGGATGGATGGATGGATGGATGGAGGGATGGATGGATGGATGGAGGGATGGATGGATGGATGGATGGATGGATGGATGGATGGATGGATGGATGGATGGATGGCAGCACCGTGCGCTGCCGCAGCGCCCAGCCTGGCAAACAGCCGGCGTCTGCTTCCAGAGCCCCCAGCGCCGCACGGGGAATCACAGAATCACAGAATTTCTAGGAAGCCACCGACCGCCTGCGCTGCTGCTTCCCCAGCCCCCGGGGCGCTCAGCGCCTCCCGCCCGGCTCCCGGCTCCCGGCCCCGCCACTCCGGTCCCGGGAAGGCTCCGCGCAGGAGCGCGGCCGGGGGGCGGCCAGGGGAAAAAAGGAAAGAAAGAAAGGGAAGAAAGAGCGGAGCTGCCCGAGCCCCGGCAGCGGGGGAAGGAGGGGAAGGAAGGAGGGGAAGGAAGGAGGGGAAGGAAGGAGGGGAAGGAAGGAGGGAACCCCCCCGAGCACCGCCGCCGGGCTCCGCCGGGCGCAGCGCCCCCCGCCCCGCGCCCCCGCCGCCTTTGTCCGCGGCCCCGGCTCCGTGCTGCCGGGCGGACAAAGCCGGCAGCCGCCGGGCCGGGCCCACAAAGAGCCCGGGGGCCGCCCGCCGCCGCCGGGAGGGGAGGGGAGAGGAGGGACGGGAGAGCCCGTGCGGGGCCGGCCCGGGGCGGGGGGCGGCAGCCGGGGAGCGGCCCCGGGCCGCGGCGAGCTCCGGGCGCCGGGAGCGGCTGCGCCGCGCTCACCGTGCTGCGGGGGATGCTCTTCTTGCCCGGCTGCGACATCCTCCTGCCTGCCCTGCCTGTGCGCCCGTGCGCGCCCCCGTGCGCGCCTGCGCGCCCCCGCCGCCGGCTCCCCCCCGCTCCCCCTCGCCCCCCCCCCCCTCCACGGCCCGGGGCCGCGCTGCCGGCACCGCGGGGCCGGGGGGCTGCGGGACACAGCCCGGGGCCGGCCGCACCTCGGGGCGCGCTCCCCGCGGCCGTGCGGGGCCGTCTGCGGGCAGGGGGCTTCGCCAGCGCCGAGGGGACCGTGCCCCCGGGGGGAACCACACAGCCCGGAGCGGGTCGGGGCGGCAGGGACCTTAGGGACCGTCCTGTGCCACCCCCGTCGTGGGCAGGACCCCTGCCCCCAGCGCAGGCTGCCCAAAGCCCCCCAGCCCTGGGGCACTGCCAGGGATGGGGCACCCACAGCTCCTGGGGCAGCCTGGGCAGCGCCTCGCCGCCCTCACGGGGAAGAATTTCTTCTAAGGTCTGATCGAAATCTCCCTTCTTGTAGTTTAAAGAAGCGGCGGGGGGGCGGCTCCGTCCCCAGCGCCCCGCTCGCTGCCGCCGACCCCGGCTCGGGGTCCCCCGAGCCCCCGACGGGACGGGACGGGACGGGGAAGGGAAGGGAAGGGAAGGGAAGGGGGGCGCAGAAGGGAGCCAGCCCAGCCCTTATCCCGGCCGAGCCCCGGCGGCGGGCGCCCCTCTCCTACCTGCCGGCAGCCGTCGGGCGGCTCTCCCGTGGTGGCGGTCCCCGTGCAGCGGGGCGGCGGCGCGGCCCCCCCGGGGCTGCCGGCAGGGACAGCGGCACCGTGCCCGTCGGACGGGCCGGGAGCGGGGCTGGGGCCGGGGCCGCGGGGCCGGGCTGCGCCGAGCGAGGGGAAATCCAGCGTCTTGTTGTCGAAGGCGTCCTCCACGCTGCAGAACATGCCGCCCCGCTTCTGCCGCGGCCGGGGGCTGCCCGCACCCAGCCCCGCGAAGCAGGCGGGCAGCGCCTCCGCCTGCCGCCCCGACATGCCGGGCACCCCCGGCCCCCAACCCGCCGTGCGTCCCCCGGGGCCGCTCCGAGAGCCCCGAGGTCCTGGCGCTGCTGGGCTGAGCTGGGCTGAGCTGGGCTGAGCTGAGCCGGGCCGGGCTGGGCTGGGCTGGGCTGCGCTGCCCGCAGAGCGCCGCCGCTCCGCCGGGGCGCGGGGTGGGCGCGGGGGGAGCTCGCGCTGCGGGGGCTGCGGGAGCGCGCCTGGGTCGCGATCCTTCGTGCGGTGCCATCGCCTTGTCGTGACAGCACGCACGCAGGTAAAGCCCCGGGGCCGAGAGCTCGGGCATCAGAATGAGAGGAACCAACCAAACCGCTGTGCCTAACCGAAGGCTTTCAGCTGCAGCCTGGAGAAGAACCAAAACAAAGCAAATCGTCTCATTTCAAGGTTTAAAACAGATCTTTTTATTAAAAGCTTACAATAATTTATGTATTTTACAAATGAATAGAAAGTCTCTTGATATATATCATATGAATCACAATACAAAAATATGTGTAAAATTCTGTAATTGATCGATCCAGCCCTGTTTTAGGCCTGTCAATTACTGTCTCAGCACTGAACCAAACATTACGTATTCAGGGTATGCTTATTCAGAGATTATTTTAGAGAACACAAGTCACGGCACACTGGCCTTAGGGGAGGGGGGAAGAAAAGAAAAGAAAACAAAAAAAAAAACATTTTCTCTGGTTTACAGTTTGCATAAATTTACAGTAGTTCCTTTTTATAAAATGTACAATACGTAAGTACATGGTTTAATACACATATTCACAATACAATTTCCTGAGTCTAAACTAAATCCATTACTGTGCTAAAACACACTGCCCACTGCCAGGTCTCAGCGGCGGCGCTGGAGCCGCCAGGGGATTTGGCATCAGACCACCAGGAACGACTCCCGTCGCCTCTTCACTGTCAGTAGTTTTGTTCACGAGCTGCGTAAGGCACTCGAGGATACACTGAAGGCTACAGATATTTCTAGAGCAGAATACTTTAACTAATAGCCACAGTCCTTCAACAGCTTGAACAAGAAGTACAGGCCTGAAACACGCAACATACGGTTGTTGACGAAGTAAGCTGCAATTCGAATGGATTTTAGTTTAGACGTAATCAAAAAAATCCACATTGCTATGCACATGCTGTAATCGGTCAGCACAACTTGTGGTTCACATCAACCCAAGTGCTGCGTTACCCGGACTGTGAACATTTATGACTATTTTGGCATTTCTTCAGAAAGTCTACGATTATGAGCTACTGCGTTTATACGTACTTTTCAAATTCTGGTAGGCAAACATAGCTATGGTAATAGATCGGCAATGAAAGCGGTGATACACGTGGTTTCTCTTCTGTCTGCCCCCAGCTTGCCATTGCTTGAAGGATGCTTGGGGCATCTTCACGGGGTGCTGGTGGCTGTGGCTTACGGCTGCTTGACACGGAGCAGGCGCTCGGTCAGGATGGGCCTCGGTGCCTCGCACCCATGGGGGGCTGCAGGAGGAACGCCTTGAGACAGAGCCCAGTTTTGGGGAATGCCTCCCCTTGCGGCCCCATGGCTTTGAGAGCACCGTGCTGTTAGGAGCCGCGTGTAAGAAGGAGCAGCCGAGGTCTGGTGCAGCTTGTCTCAGCGGTGAGGGCACCGCTCGCCAGGACGGCTTCTCGCTGCAGCCAAGGACCCTGTGAGCTGCACAAAGCCCTGCTCGTCACACCAAGCCCCGGTGGGATCAACATAAAAGTGACGGAAAACTGAGCGAAAAACGCTTATGCTGAAATTAAATAGCACATTTATGTAAATGTCCTGTCTGTGCCTTTAAACACAAGAAACTTTTAAAAACATTCTTTGAGCCATTTTTTTTCTTTCCTATGTACATAACTTTTTACATATAAATATTAACATATACATAAGCATAATCCCTTATTTACACATGTATCTGTCCTGTACAGTTAGCTTTTTGTTAAAGAAAACATGGGTAAGAAAGCCTAATTTAGGGGGGAGCAGAACTGAACTTCTTGACGTATATACACAACATGCAGAAGCATGGCCTGAGTAACCCGAGGTGAAATGTATCCGAGCGGCTTCCAGAGCCACTGCTCCTCGCTGCTCCAGGTCCTGAGCAGCGCGGCAGATATCCTGCACATTCACACCCATAGCAGCTTCCGTGCTCCTGTGCCCCCGGCACGCCGGGGCCGTGCGCTCGGGCGGTGAGTTAAGGCATTTCCACAGATGCCAGCATGGGACGCTCCAGCAGGCATCCAGCCAACGTCTCCACCAGAGTCCAGTAACGTCTTAGACTGCAGGTAGTCACCACATATTCTTGTTTGCAGTTCTTCCAACCAACGGAGTGTGTTAGGACATCGTGTTTAAGGAGAACTCAAAATGGACACTTAGGATTTAACAACGTTTTATGCAAAAAACGGGGAAGTAAAAATTTAGCTCATCTGCGTAACTCCAATATAGATGCTCATATCTGGTCGAACTGGAATTAGTTAAATCACTCTTATAATATAATCATATGCTGATATCATAATCCATAACCTTTGCTTTAAAATGTTTTGTCATACTACTTCAGTACAAATATAACCCTTTTATGAATAATTCATTTTCTTATATTTTTGTAGCTTAGCTCCCTTTGCTGTTCACACTGTCCAGTTTAAAGTGGACGACTGATGTACAAACATCTGGAGGTTTTTTAGGATTTCAGTATCAAGGAATTTTCTTCTTAGCTTTATAAACTCAACATAAGTTGCGGAAGCGGTGCAGGTACCTATAGAATAAAATAAACATCAGAATTAACTACAACTGCGATTCTCTCTCCAGTAGGTGATTTTTCAGTCCCAAGCACTTCAGCATTTCCAGTTTATGAGGTTTGGCAGGTGTTCACTCTACAGTTGCGGTTGGTTTATCCAATTGTGATTTTTCTCTGAAAACAAACAAACAAAAACCCAGTAGAAATGATCCCCCTCTCCATTTCCCAAACCAGGGACTGAATGGCTGTCCTGCACGAGCACACATCTCAGCCTGTCGCCAGGAACATAATCGATGCTAAACGCTCCTGCCAGGCACTGGGAACTTCAAAGAGACGACGCAGCGCTGTAAGCCACTTCAAAGAGAGCTGGTCCCCACAGACAGCTTTATGTAAGTGCAGTGGGCAGCGAAAGGAATTGTGCCACAGCAAGGACGAGTTAAATACCCGCAGGAGCCAAATCGGACCTCCTCAAGGGAGGAAAGCTGCCCCAAAATGACATCCTGCCCTTGTGTGCGAGCTGATCCCTTATCCTTCCATGTGCTCCATTCCTGGACCATTCGTTGCAGCTTTAAATTTAGCCAAATGTCCGACAGAAGGGTATTTCTAGGGCAAATGCATGGGAAGCAGCATAAAGCACAGTGCACAGACCAGAGAAGGAAGGCACAGCAGCTCTGTCAGCTGGCCCACGCCAAGCACCTGCATTTGGGCCAGGGAGGGGGCCAGGAGCTAAGGCACGCCATGCGGTGCTGAGGAGGTTTTCTGGGGGTTTGTTTAAACTCAGCACCCAGAGCTGACAGCCCGGGCCCCGTGTCGCATGCCCTTGCCTTCCGCAGAGGCTGGCGCTGCCTGTGCAGGGCTGTTCCCAGGGGATCCTGGCAGCTGGTCCCCTGCCCCTGCAGCCAGCACGGCTCCATATGGCCAGGAGCTGACACCACCAGCAGCGTGCAAACATCACCGTTTCTTGGGGAAAACACGAGAGATGCTCAGGGAATAACAGGCAGATATCTGAAACACACGGGCTTTTATTCAGCTAGCTAAGTGACTCCTTTAGGATCTCTCAGTGTGCTGATGTTAGGCAGGATTCATAACTGGCTGAAATGCCAGAGCACGTTTCAGTTGGCTGGAGGTTTGACTCGATTTTTGCTCGAGCTGGGCAGATTTCAGCAGTGAGGTGTGCTTGGGGCTGCAGAGGTGCCTTCCAGCCTCCACGGCACCCGCAGAACCGTGAGAGTGCTCGTAGTGGCAGATGGCAGCGCAGCTCCTCCCGGGGAGGCGGGGGGAACACCTCTGTTTGTTTCTTTTCTTTCTTTTTTTTTTTCTTTCTTTCTGTTAAGCCAGAGGAAACTACCTGTGCTACATGCAATGAAGCTATGGTGACCTACATCAGCTAAAGATCAGGTGAACAGTTATGGGTCTTCCAATACTCACACAAATTACACTGCAACCACAGACTGGAAAAAATGCATGTTCTTTTTAAGATGTTATTTTATGCTAAGCAGTTTTCCTAGTTTAATTCTCTAGAATTAATTTCTCTATGAAAATGAGCCTCAGCATAAATTCAGACTGTTCTACAGAAGCATCTTTCTGCCTAAAGCTGAAATAAAACATCCAGTTCTGTGGGCCAGGCCAGTGTGAACTTACAGCTCCCAGTGCTGCCTTCCTCCCGAGCCTGCCCTGCTGTCCATGGGGCCTCTGCTCACCTCCCGACCTGCCCAGCTGGTAGCAGGATGGCTTTTGTAGCACACAGATCAGCTGCCAGCAATCAGCACCTAGCAGCCTGTCACTGTCTTTAATTCATTACTAAATTCTTAATTCTCATTTTGATTTTGGCATTTAAGAGTACTCTGCAAGAAACCCAGTGAATGTTCATCAGGTATTCTGTTCCCGAGCATACCAGTTTGCAAATTCTGGCTTTTTTCCCCTGCTAGAATAGTCTCCTATACCAACTGGATATTTGTATGCATAAAAATCACCCAACATATCAGCTTATGTTGATAAATCTTGTGAACATATGCAAGGCAAAATAACTATTCATAAGCAGAAAAGCTCTTCCATTCAGAAATCTCTGCAGGGCTGGGACCCGAGGGGCTGCACCCGGGCTCGGGGCTCTACATGGGGCTGGGCTGGGCAGTGCCCTCAGCCCACCTGGCTGCCCCCAGGGCTGGATCTTGGGGCTTGGGGCTCAGCAAAGATGTTCGAACACGAGCAGTGGTGGCAGGACCTGACCTAGATAGGAGCTGCCATCCTTCCTTCCCCTCCCATCACTGCACGCTCTGCTGAGACTCTCACCGAGGAGGGTAACAGCCAGCACGTCCAGCTTTTTGCTGCTCCTGCTCACTCTTTTTTCACCATAAACAGACCCACGTGTAAGGCACAGAGGGGCTTCTGGCACCAGCATCCCTCTGATGTGTAGGTGCAGAAAGCCACGCGGCCCTGCAGCACAGTTACACTCACCCATTTTTGTTGGTGAGGAAATCGGATACACTGCAAATTACTTCTGCTAGAGGCCAAAACAGCGCTGGCCTTTTCATGCTTAATAACAGGGTTTTTCAAAGCTGTTTCCTCCCTTTATGAATGATTTATTTGATATATCTAAGTGATACATTTTTTTTGGCAGCAAACTGGATACTCTTCATTTTATGTATATATGTATATAGATATATCTATATAGGGAGAATTCTGTAGCATTTTTATTTCAGGTTAGATTTTGAAGCAGAGCGTGATAGAGAATGAAAATAGGATTTATAATTATCTATACCTAAATCTCTGTATCACCCAAAAAGCAGCATATGAAACCTTGGCTTGAATCCCGTACCCACACCAGAACAGGTTACACTGAATTTATCTGTTTTCATCAGGCTTTGCACTGAAAGCTGTTTGTTTTGCCCCTCAGAGCCCCAGCCCCTGCTCATTGCTGGTGCCACCCCTGCTGCCGCTGCCCTCCATGGGGTACCTGCAGCCCTCAGCCCTCAGCCCAGGACTCGCCCGGTGCTGCCCTCGGGTGCCTGGCATCTCCGCAGTCCTTCATTAATTGCTTCTCCAAAATACTGGCTCATGGCTGCCATTAATTCCTCCTTTAGGCATCTAACGCACAGCAAAACCCCGATCACTGTAAAATCATTGGTAATTGGAAGCTGTCTTACAACCTTTTCTTTTCCAGGTGCAAGTGAATTACTACGGACGTGCTGCCTCGGATCTGTCTGCAGCTCGGGAGGCAGCTGCCAGCCCACGTTACTCTGCGCACATCCAACGTCTCAATCCAAGGGTAAACCTGGCGGTGTGTCTGGTCTGATGGCACCTGAGTCCGAATGTATGGGGTTAAGGAAATGGCTTTAGAGCGGGCAGACAAGGCAGTTACACAGACTGGTTACCCAAAAGCTCAAAGTCAGACTGAAATAAACTACTTTGAGACTACAGGGCTGATGGCAGGGTGGTTCTTGAACAGCAAAATTCATAATTAATAAAGTTATTATTATTATTTTTTTAATCATATGGTGCTTATGAGTGAATTTGTAATTATTGTTCACATAAAAAATATTTGCATGTAATTTTCATGCATTTGGTAAGTGACGTTTGAATGCTTTTTTAGAAGACAAATCTATTAGATAATTGTCATTATGGCACAGGAAAATATGTTACAAGAGCTATAAAATTTAATTTGTTATATATAAAACATTCCATAATACAACTGTTTGTACATAATATATATGTACATCATTGTACATAAATAGCATGGATTTGTTTCCAAGTAAGAAAAAAAAAATCTTCTGATACTTAAAATAATGCGGATTTTCAAAACACCTGGCCCTTACAGAAATCTCTATTTTAGGCGCAAGAGATAAGTTTATGGCTAGAATCCTTGATTCAGCGCATGCATCCATCTGCTGCCTTGGCCAGGGGGCTCAAGAATCCCTGGAGGAAATAAAGAAATAAAAGGAAATCAAGCCTCTAAGAGGAATGCCTCCCCGGGCAGCCAGGCACCGCACAAGGACTGGGAATTTTGTGTCTGGGGCACTCCTGTGACAACTGCTGGAAGCCACTCAGTCCCACACAGCCTGCTCAAAGGTCTGGTAACTGAGATTTTGAACTTCCAGAATGAACCTGCAGGAAAAGGAGCCTTCGGATGGCAGCAGGACGTAACGTCACTCCTTGTGTCTGCCTTGGCAGGTGGAGAGGGGCAGCGGTGAACACCCGCTGCTTGGGCCTGGGGACGGAGCACGTACATCGATGGGTACCCAGCTATTGCCACAAGGGGACCGAGTCCCTTCGCTGCCCTAGGATATCATGTGCTCCCCCCCAAAATTCATGGCCAAAGCAAATCAGGGCAAAACGCCAGCTTGGTTATCAGCCCTGGTGAGGGATGCCCTGGGTCCTGCATGAAGACAGCTGCCTCATCTCACCAAACTGCAGCAGTGCAGTTCTCCTCTCTAGATGACCTTTTCAGGGCAGTTTTTAGGGAACACAGCTGCAATTAACACTCTCACAAATCTGTTGGATTGTACACGTCCAGCCGTTAGGGCCCTGCAGTCGCTCTATGGGTACGGTTAGCGCAGGCTGACTGGGTTGCTCTGACCTGACAACGTGTGAGGATTTTACAGTCCTCTTCCCTTAGTGACTGTCACAGCATTGCTAATGCGTGATGCTATCTCCTTGACGGTCATTGTAACTCTCATTTTATCAATTTGTTATGCCCCTAGGGTGTTTTCTTGCTTGTAACAGGAGTGAAGCAGGCCACTGGGACAGTCTCTTTCTCTAGAAAAAGCCATTGACACAACAAATTTTCCTACATCTGCCTCTACAGATCTTTGTAATAAGGCCATCACAGGTCTTACTTTCTTAGACAGGTTCCCTTTTCCTGGAGGAGGCTTGCCTGGGATTTCTAATTGACCATTAGTGCGGACACAATCTCTGCGCCTATCAGCCCCACTGCATAAATGCCTTGAGCACTGTCAGCGTGTATGCAGCAGGGGCAGTGGGTTTGGGGGGCGCAGGGCTCAGTGCTCACACCTAGGTGCACACACAGGGGTTAGGGTCGATCTGGCACGCTGGCCACAGCACACGTATGGAGGAAGCCCTTACGTGTGTGCCACCCCGGAGCAGATGAGAGTTACAAGGAGACCCTGTGGTCCAGAAAAGCTGGGTGCTGGGTACCACCCAGCACAGCACAGGCGTGTGGCGGTCACAGAGCAGCATCCCCTGCACACGAGCGCCCCGACATGAGCACACAGCATAATATTCATTATTCTCACCCAGGTATCCAACAAACCAACAGAATCGTGATTCTCTACGATACATCTCAAGAGAAACCCTTCGCAATGCCTCTCTGTATTTCCTTACACGCATACAAGTGCTAGAAGGGACACGTAACATCAAGCCTTCCTCCCACATGACACCGTCACACAGCTGTACTGATTGAAACCTTTACAAGTAAAGAGCAAGAATTCACAAAAAGTTGTGGCCAACAGCACTGTGAACTTGTCATAAAAACTAAGTTTAATCTAGCTAATTTGCATTTACACTCAAAATCCAGTTCTCCAGATAACAGCTGAGGGTTTTGCTGAGCATCTCGGTTCCCCACCAGAGGGAAAGGGAATTGCTCAGACATCCCCGCCTCCATCCCCTGACTGACCTCAGATTTCGTCTGGTTTCTTGAACGGTACCAAGCGATGGTTTTTGTTTCTCTCCCCATTGTCCCTTCAGATCATTCTGAGGAAACGAACATTTCACTTTTAATTTTTTACTGGCATAAACCTTTGATTTAAATAATTGCTTTTCTGATCCGTACCGACAGACTGATGCTGAGGCCTTTTTGAGGATCTCCTCCCAGACTGCCACCAGAGCCAGCATCAGCCCTGGAAAGGTCATAATGTGTCACCAGGCGTGATTTATATTTTAAGAAGTTTTTAAAGGCGTTAAAAGTTTTGCTGTTGTTTTTGTGGGGACTGTTTTCTGCACTTTAATGCCACCAGGAAAGCTGGAGGCTAAGGATTACAGAAAATACTGCCTTGCAAAACTAGCCTGGGCTCTGCCTCTTTGCACAGCCTGTCTGTAGTGCTAATATAGCATGGTGATTTCCCTGAAGAGGGGATTATTCAAGATGGGAATGAAACACAGAAGACTGGTCAAGATAATTTTATTGCAGCTGATCAAATTCTGTTGTTTTCTTCCTACCAGCATGAAATGGGGCTCAGACTGAATGGGTACCTCAATTACAGTTGCCAGCTTGTTTTTGGTTAATAATAAATTAAATCACTAATATGATATACACATGAAAAAAATTGTCACTGCAGAGTGTGTCTAATCTGTGAAGCGTGCCAAGAAGTGGTTGGCTCAAGCAGAAAGGTCTCTGCGGACATTTTATTCCAACTTCCAGTCTCTGTTCTCCAACCCTGGGAAGTTTTGTAGCGCGGAGCACAGCTGTGAGCAGAGGACATCCTACCACGCACTGCGGACGGAAACCATCACTGCTTCACCAACAAACGCTGTCACCACCTCAAATGCAACAGCTGTCGAAATTCTCAACAGATCTAAGGGCTCTTTTAAATGTTAACTAAGGTGTTTAACCCCATATTTTATGAAAGCTCAACAGAGCAGAAATTGAGTTTTCCCCAAAAAATATGGGCTCCAAGTTCAGGAGGCTTTGAAGGGCAAGCAGATGCTGCAAGGAATTAGCACTACAGTACACAGATTTACCAAGTGTTTACATTCAGAGAAAGCTCTCTGCTAGTTATCACAAACATAAGGAAACTCATCTGGATTATGTGCTGTATATCGACTGCCACACCACAAAACAGGTCGCTGCATATGAGACTCACATGCTTTGACCATTTTGATGACTTCCATGTTTTCACTGAGCTTTCCAAGAAAAATACATAAAAAACATGCAGTTTAGGCTGCATTTATTTTTGGGTTTGGAATTAATTTTACTCTTGAATATTAAAGAAAAACTGGGTCAAACAAACCTTGCACTATTTAAACGTAATGGAAGTACTCGAGCAGCTTGGCTGCAGCCCAGCCTGGCCGCTCTGCGGTCAGGCTTCCCATACACCTCAGTCTGCACCAGTAAAGTCCCCTGTCCCACCCCTGTGCTTGGGACTATTTGCCTGTGTCTCAATCAGATGTGAACATCTTTTCAAACAGAGCTCCCTGAAAGAGTATTGAAACTATATCTGCCCATCTTACTGAAATGTCTGACTGCAAGCTGATCTTAAAAGCAATAGATGTGTCAGTAGAAAATATTTTTCAGCAATGTTAATTCTAAGTATGTTATTATTTGGGGGTTGTGCTTCATTACAGAAATTTACCGTTGTCTGCTTAGCATTTTAAGTGGCTGTATTTTGTAACCAAGAGCGTTTCATTGAAAATTACATAATGCTATTGAATTTTCTGGGTTTATTTGTGTCCAGGTTAGTGCAACAAATCTGTCCAGTGTGAGGGTCTGTTGCTGTGAAATAGCATCTCAGATTACTACCATAAAGCAGATGTTCTACTTACATGGAAAATCTCAGCAGGTCTGTTTCAAATTGTTTTCCAGTGGGAATTAGGAAAACAGTAAATTGCAGCCTTTTGCTTTATGAACTGAAACCTCTCCATGATCAAATAGCTTTCCAGACGTGTCTCAAATCCGCTCTGTGCTTAAACTGTCCTTAAGCACCATCAATGGCGTTATTCCTGCCTGGGGACCTCTACCTAATCTCATCTCCAGACACTGCAAATTCAGACTGACATTGTCATTTCTATGTATTGCAGCCTATATCAACTCCTGAAATATTAAAGCAGAAATACTGTGCAACGAGGCATCCCACATTTTATATACGCTGGTTATTATCAGTCTGCAGGAAATCACTTTGCTATTACTGAACCACATTCTGCTCTTTGCTGGGATCAAGTTACACGAGCTGTACAACACAGCAAACACAACCAGACTTTGAATCTTTTGCTTTATTATTTCCTGTTCATCCCACAGGGGCTTCCTAAAGACTTGAATTTTCTTTACAGGCTTATGCTAAACAAAGATGTTTTGGGTCATTCTGCACAGCAATGACTTCCCAATTAGTATTCTAATAATGTAACTCATTACCCTTATCTCTGTACCCCGATGAAGTAAGCCTTTTACGACCCCTTTCAAAGCGCCTGGAAATATACAGGATGTGGTTGATGGAACAATAAAGCAAAATTTAAGCTCTAGTAGCTCATCATCTCCCCTGTGGATCATTTCTGGAAAAATGTGCTGCTGACCTTAAAAAAAAATCTCTTCTGACAACTCAAGCACATCAATAAAAAAAGAGAAATATGATTATGCAGCCAATAGGGTGAGTTAAAGAAAAGCAATTATCTACCAAAGGAACTGGATCACACAGACAGATCCAGCACCTGTGTAGAAGAAGGCGACCCCACTGGGAAAACCCTCGGCGTTCACTGGGGTGAAATGCCCCCGCCAGCCTCAGGTCAGCCCCACTGCAGTGCAGCTGGTGTGAAGACACTCGTAGGTACTACCCACACTGAATAAAGAGGTCAGATGCTGAAGACGTGAAATTGGCATTTCTAAGTGATCTGTGGCACCTACAGTGGAAATACCATGTTGTCTTAAAAACGTTAAAACCACCCCTAAAATGAAAGCATACTGATGTAAGAAAACACAAGGGTTAGAGGATCTGGAAAGTGTATGGGCTGCTCTCTGGGACTGTTCTTCTTTGTGAACCTAAAGCTGTTCCTTTACTGGTCACAGCCATGGGGGATTTGGGAGGAGATTGATCTCCCCATGTTCACAAATGCCACGTGTGCAAATTGAAAACTGCACCCATCTTTTATACTGAGGTCTGCTCTCCCACCTTCTGTCACTGAAAAAATATATATAAGCTTCTAATATTTTTTTTTCAATATTTTACTTATGTTTAAAATAATTAAAAAGGTAATTAAATAACTTTCTTCAATTACCAACAGGAAACCTTTGCAGTCATGAATCAAACTGGATCATCCCCCAGATCACAGAATCATAGATCAATTAAGGCTGGAAAAGCCCTCTAAGATCATCTGGTCCAACCACCCCCTACCACCAGTGTCACCACTGAGCCATGTCCCCAAACACCACGTCCAACCTCTCCTTGAACACCCCCAGGGACAGTGCCGCCACCACCTCCCTGGGCAACCCGTCCCAACGCCTGACTGCTCCTTCTGAGCAGAAATGGCTCCTCATTTCCAACCTGAACCTCCCCTGGTGCAACTTGAGGCCATTCCCTCTGGTCCTGTCACTGGTTACCTGTGAGCAGAGGCCAACCCCAGCTCCCCACAGCTTCCTTTTGGGTAGCTGTGATCCTTCCTCATGGAGGGAATGTCTCCTTACAGGGGCTGACACAGGTCCTATCCTTCTCATTTTTATCTGTGCCGACCTTCAGTACAGTTTACCACCAGGTAATGCCTCAGAGGGAGAGCTGGGCAGGAAGCTTGTAGGCAGCAAACAGGGAACATGGAAAATTGTCTTGTGAAGCCCAACAGCATCATCTCCTGGGCTGCTGCAACCTGAGGGACAGGTTTCCTTCTGCTGGGCAGCATCTTATGGGTTTTCACTTGAAACCACTACGCCTTTTGGACAAATACACAAAAAATGAGCGTAATTCTCAATATTCATTTAGGATTTGACCAAATATATGCTTAGACACATACTGCTGAATTCCTGAGCCCATGCATTTGAATACAAGCTTGTGTGTGCAAGCCCAAATCTTTTTGCAAACCTGGGCTTCAGCAAGTCACATCTCAGGCGGGTGGTTTGGGTTTTTTGGTGGAGTGGGGAGATGGGGGGACTCCTAAGATGTCTGCATGTGTTGTGTTTCTACTTCATACAAAAAAAAAAGCACAAACGTGTCCTTCTATACATAATATGCAGAAGCAGAAGGCTAGGTGCATTCTGGGCCAAGTTTCCAGGAAGACAGGCATTCTGCTCAGCTTACAGCCTAATCCTCAGTCATTTGCATATTTCAGAAAGAAGGAGATGCTAATTACTGCATTTGTCAGCAAACAACCACTGCAGCAGATCTTATTTCTATGCCTCAAATAGACAAAATATCACGTTTTTATGACAGAACAGTAATGTACAATTTCCAAGTAGAATTCTTTGAATTCTATTTATCAGATGATATCTGATATCAGATGATATCTGATTATCTTTGAATTCTATTTATCAGATGTTACTTATTTTAAATAAATATCAAATAGAGTTTTAAAAACTGTTATTATTAAACAAACAAACAAACAAACAAACAAAAACAAGATCACAGGAAAAAAGTATACATTTTTGGTTACTCAAACCCTTCTAGAAATATGAAGTTAATGCCAAGAAAAAAATTCTCTTAGCTTAACCGACAACTCATGTTTTTAGAAATATGCTAGTGCCACCTACCTCCGGAAGTCCACAATCTCTGAAACAACTGAAATGTCCATTAAAATCTAACTCAGCTAACTGTGCCTGGAAGAACTTCCTGGAGCTGCCCCGAGCACAGGGCTGTTGGGGGCTGCAGTCCCAGGCCCAGCCCCCGGTTGCTGTCCCACAGCCCTGCAGCAGTGCCCAGCCTCACCGCGGTCTGAGCCAGCAAACAGCCAGGGCAGCAGCCTGCTGCATGAGTCGTGCTTTTATAAAACATCTCAGTGTTCCCACAAAGGGGCTTCAGAGGAAGGCAGAGCTCTTGGCAAGGGGATGGAGGGGCTCGGTCCCACTGGCATTGGCAATGGCACTGAGGCCCAGGATGCCAGGTGACGTGCTTCTTGTCAAAGCACACATTCCTAAAGAAAAAAGCATTTACTTGAAATCTGACTTCCTGCTGGAAAGCTGTTTCAGCAGACATTTTCAGGAGGCACTAATGACAATCCAAACCACTTTTATTTGTAACTATTGCAAATCTAACAAGATAGTGAAAAAGATTGATACAGTTATGTTTTGTGTTGTATGCTTTCTGTTGGTTTCCATCAGGTAAGCCTTCCTTACTGATTTTTGCTTGTCATCTTTGTTAAACTGTTCTTGTTTCTAAAAAGCCCTCCCTTGTCCTACATTCATCTCAATTATTTCCTGATTTTTATTATTTTAGTTCTTTGAGTTCTTTGAGTTTCTCCTTTAGGTTACTCAATGCATGGAACTCCTTGATCTTACTAACTAGGAAATGCCAGCCCTGTGGAGACCAGTGTGACACTGACAGACACGAAGGATTTGGACCCCTCCTGAAAGAACCACAGGACCGAGATGTACACGTGCAGCTTTTTAAGAAGAGTGTGCATCATCAAATCTAACATTGAGCACAGATTATTTCCAGCAAGCACCACTAAAGACAAATAGTTTATTATAGGTCCTGTGTGCATCCCTCCATACACAGACATTCTGCATCTGACTGATTTTAAAGGCAGCATTCCTCTCCCGAGCAGCATGGCAGTAATACGCAATCAAACAGGGTAAAGTTGGAGAGATGTTCAAACTAAGACTTGATAGACATTCTGCTTAGAAAAAGTATTTGGAAAAAAAAAAAAAAAAACACAAAAAAAAACACACCAACACCAAACCAAACCAAACTAAAACAAAAACCTGATAGGCTAAAGCACAAAGAGACAATTCTTCCTTTGAAGCAGAAGCAAGTCCTAAGAGCAGTATATAGACGTATACATACTTTACGGTTCTCAAGTAGCCTTATGGCACTCAATAAGAGGCAATGTCGCTCTCTGGAAAATGTACTGAAGTAGCTTCTATTGAGCTGAGCAACTTCCAGCTGAGATGCCAAAAAAGACAGCTTCAGCAGTCCCAGGGTGAGCCCACTACTGTTCCCATCATGTTTACCAGGCAAGTAACTCGTTACCAGCGTAAGTTAGATAAAAGTAAGCGAAATGGTGAACTAGACAGCTTTTCTGAATATTTGTCTCTTCAATCCAAAATGAACATTTTTATCTATTTCATTTAAAATATATATTTTTATAATATAGTATGATTGCTTGATGCTCATACAAATTTGACAGCACATTTCATTACCTAAATAGCAACTTTTTGTTGAGTGATCACTGATTTGAAAAAAATAAAGTTAGCATACATTCAATACTCAATTTACAGACTAAAGTAAACCAAATAAATAATATTTACATAAAGATCTTGGTCAACTCAAAATTTTCTCGGTGTTATCATCATAAATATTTTCATTAGAGTGAGACAGATTAATAGCATGCAGTTATGAAGAAAGTTATATAGCTTATAGAATTACATAATAAATCAATTTTTATTAATCAATCCATCTTACCTGTCAGGAGCTCTTTTGTTTCACTGTCTGTTTTATGCTTCCAAGGGACGGGCAGCATTCTCCACCAGCATCCTGTGCTGCTGCGGATTGTAGGAACAACGTAATCAGGGAAGTTTTAGCATTCACCACCAAATCCAGATCTGTGCACTCGGGTTCAGTTCCAATTTAGCAAAGTATACTGGTTGGATTTCTTTTGGATTTTTCCTCCTTCACTTGTTTTTGTAGAAGATCCACTTTTCTTTTCCTGGCTCCTGAGCCCCTCCTTCTGGTATTCCTGCTCTGCAGCACTTGTGCTTCCTTTTGCCTTTTGTCACCTTCCGCAGCTCAGACTGCTGGCACCAGGGATGATGTGTTTCCAGGTTCACTCTTTTTCAAGTTGAGCTTTTTGCTGGGACAACATTAAGCCTTTTGGCATCATTGAGGAACAGCAAACTATAAATTATTGTGCCAGATTTCTCATTGTGCTGTGGGATGTGGCCTACTGAAAACTCTAAAACAATTACAACTTTAGCTCCTAAGGGTTCAAATGGAGCTTCGTGTTTTTCCCCTAATACTGGGCTTGTGGGATAATCAACAAACCATTGGACAGACCCTGTGTTATGACAAAATAACTTGGAACAAAACACGCTGTTTTCATTCACGTTTATCTTTTGGTGAGTTATTCCTCTGGATCTCCTTCTAAAATCTTCTTTTAATACAGATTTTTAAATAACCATGAACCACAAATATAAATGACTGACATATAAAACAGGACACGGTCACTTCTACAGAGAAGCAATTTACTACCTGCTCAGCAGGGAACCAAATTATATTCAGTTTATCTGAATTAGTATACTGCTCCTTACATAAAGCTGAGAGTTATTTCAAGCAGCAGGGACAGGACTCCGTACAAGAAGCCTGTAACTGTTAATAGAGGGAGGGTTTTTTTGGCTTTCTTCTTTGACAGCTCAGTTCCAGCTCTTGAAAATGCAGTCAGAGATTTCAGTGGTGCAGACTCCACCTATGCAGACATTTCCACACAGCCAAGATAGTTCATCTTTACTCTGAAAGGGTCATAAAGATTAGTTCTGCCATCTCCAGTAGCAAAATATGAGATACATTGAGTGTTTTTTTTCTGAAATCGCAATGTCTCTTTTTCTATCTTGGTAATCCATGCTGTCTTCCTGTTAGCAACCGTAGAACCAATTCCAGCTTCCTCAGTAGGCTGAAACAAGAAAAAATATATTAAAGCATGGATCAAAGGAAAGTACATCCAGTCAAAAATCACATGCACAAAAATCTGTAAGGGCTGTATTTGTAAATATCTGTTTGAATTATACAACTAATAAAAAAGGATTTGTGTTGTACTCTGTTGACTTGCATGAGTTACAGGGACCCTTACAGTGCCATCCATGACATGGCAATTTCTGCCACCGCTCCAAGCAGAAATGTATGGGCACTTTTGCTCCTGCTTACATTAGAGAAAGAGTAATCATTTAGGAGCTAAAAAAAGAAACCCCAGCAGCAAGTAGGGGAGCAAACAGGCTGAGCCTTCACCCTGGTTTCCTAGAAGCCTCCTTGCTTTGAAGCCTGCTGTGTTTTGCTCTCTCCTTGTCCTTTCCCTCAGAGGAAGGAAATTCTGTTTGACAAATTCTTAGCCTGCTAGCACCCAAGCATCACATTGTTTCAAAGGCTTCAGAGATTTCCATTTTCAGGTGACCTGGTGAGCCCAGAAGACCCCACAGGCAGTGCTGAAGCAGCCTGAGCAGCACTGGGAAGAGGAGGGGGCACCATGCGTAATCCAAGGGCTTACCTTCTGCATTTGGCCTGAAGGACTATGACCAAAGAATGAAAGCTAAAGAGAAAAATAAAAACAAAAACAAAAACTGAAAAGGGGAGGGAAGAAAGGAAAAAATGGAAGAGAAGAAAGAGAATAAGATTTTACAGTTTGTTTGGCTGAGAATAAGCGATGGTTACAGGCAGAGTGCAACAAATCATTCTGCTGAGAAGAAATGCAAATTGTTAGGTGAGTTCTGAGAGACGAGGGGCTCTGCTCCATCAGTCAAGCAGACAGCCCATGTCTGGCAGAGTGGTGAGAATCACGTCCCCTGCCCCAGCGAAGCCCAACCCAAATGCAGCCAGGCATGAAAATGGGGAGGAAAAACATTAGCTGAAATATTCTGATACTTCAAAAAAGAGGCACTGCTAAGGTTTGAGCTTAGTTTTGGGCGAAAGTTCATCTCAACACCTATTGCACCTGAACAGGTTGCTCCTTTGCAATTTCTCTAGAAATAGACGATTTCACACTAGGGTGATTTTAGGGTAGAATTCAGCAGTTACAGCTTGACCAGAGCAAAGCCTGATGGCGTTAGCTAGCTGGCTCTCTCCAGGGGCAGTGACCAAAGTGGCTGCAGGTGAGCGGAGGAGAGGGACCCCCCCTGTTCCCTTCCCGGAGATGTGGGCCACTGCATCCGCATGTGCTGAAGGTGGAGAGAGAAAAGGTCGATGGTGATCCCTCCACAAAATACACACTACCACCTCAGCCTGCCACTGCAGCAGCTCTGTCCTTCCACTTCCCCACGTAGATGGACCCCCAAATCCTCGCCCAGTGACACAAACTGCACAAAGTCCTCTATTTAGACTTTACTGAAGGACAGTGGAAGAAAAGACTGATTTTAGGCTTTTAACCCTTCCTTCTCAGATGAACTACTTCAAATGCAAAATGTCTCCTTGAGCACTCCCACATAGCACGTTGTGTTAATAAAGTGGGGAATGAAAGAGCTGCAGAAGCCCACTAATTTTGTGACTGGTTTTGGCTTGTCTCTGAGTTAGCTGTTTTCATTTGAGACTGGACGTAGAACTGAAGCCTCCAGGGGAGGAAGGAACAGTCCTGCTTAGGGACACATGGGAAAGGCACCTCTGTGTGGTTTGGATGAGAGCGCTGGACATTAGAGCTGCCTGGCTGAATGTACAGCAGTGGGACTAGAAAGAATTACAGTAATAGGATGGACACAAATTATAAAAAGAAATGTTATCACAACATCACTTTTTATAAGATTTTTCTTAGCAAAGATGAAATGAAGATATGGACACATACACATGTAACAACTGCTTCCTTTCAATTGCCTTACCTTTTCCTCTAACTCTTTTATTTGCCGCTTTTGGCCTTCAATTCTTTCTTCCAGTTCTTTAATTCTCTGTCAGATTTAAAAGTAAAAATATATATTTATTAACCAACCAAATACAGTTGTACTCAGAAGATGCATTACTATTTTCAGAGATATGACTTGTATTGACTGTTTCAAAAAAATGAATTTGTGTTTTATCGTAGATGAGTCCTCGATTAATGCAGCAGTCATGCACCATGTGTCACAAATCCATGAAAATTAAATGCCCTGGGACTTCAGGGACTTTCTAAGGCAAATCAAAATCTGGCCCCAACACCAGATATTTCTGGTACAGCTCTGTGAGGGAAGGGATGGAGCTCACAAGCTCATTGTGTTTCCACCTGGGGGACAGTCCCATCCTGAATGTCACCCTGCCCTCGTGTTGGCCTGTACCTGCTGTGCGTGCTGAATGAGCTCCATCCTTTCACGCAGGATTTGGGCGTCCCTCTCCCGGAGCTCGCTCATGACCTGGCGCTTCCACTGCTCTACGGCGCTCTTCAGTTTCTCTTTCTCCTCTTCTGAAAGAAGTTCGGAAATTTTGGCTCCAGCTTCTTGCTGCAGGGCATCATAGAGCATGGCTTCTAATTCCAGAATTTGCTAATCAAAAACAATATAAGGCTGTCAGCTTAACCTGATCTCTGGTTGGTTGAGGATTTTGTGAGGAACTGAAAATCCTATTGCAGTAAGACAACAGGAGAGGTAGAGGGGTAGTGCACTGAGTCTCCCCCACAGGACAGCACAGAAAATAGTCCACAGGGTAAACATTTCACGCTACCTCTGTGCTGTAGGGCTCTGGTCCCAGTCAAATCTGGCACTTAAAACACAAAACACCCAGTAGCTGGGCTTTGTTCCTGCAGTCTGAGGCTGCAGCCCCAGCGCACGCCTAATTTTATGGCACTGTGTTAGAAGATGTCTCTCATGCACACTGGTGGAGGTACCTTCCAGATTTAGTGAGAAATATAAGAGTGTGGAAATGGGTTGAAAATACTTCCCCAGAACCACAGAGTCCAGCATCTTCCCAGGGCAGGTGACATTGCCAGGTAATGTCCTCTGCCTCAAAGTCCAGGATAAACGCTATTTCCTTCACACAAGCTAAAACCAAGCTGAAATCTTTTTCTGAAAGTTTGACATAGAGCAAGAGGCAAAGCAGAAGATGATGGCACCTTTGCACACCCTTTCCAAAGCCGGTGATGTCTTTCACCTCTGTGGCTTCAGGAGCACATGACAGCAACAGCATGGTCTGAACCATAGGCAGGCTGCCAGAGATGGCTGTTGTGATAATTCAGCTGAATTCAAAATCAACACTTTTGTCCATCTGGGGTTGCTGTTGGTGTTTTCTTACTATGATTTATCAGAGTCAGGACAGAAGAATACCATTTACAAGAGTAATTAAGAATTACACAGTATAGCAGGAGCTGTGGAGACTGATAATGCCTGAAAGTAATGGCAGTGTCTCTGCGGGGATGATTGTGTTGGACATTACAAGAAGGTTCTGCTCCACTTTTAAAAATAACAGCAGCATATTTGTTAATATGCTTTTGTTAACTGTTGTAACAAAACCCCTCGGTTTGGAACACATTTTACTGTTGGTCCCTGCACCTTGATTACCCCACCATTATACCCCTCTGATTACATGGAGTTGTAAAGAAAAGAAAAAGGGTCAGCTAATTCATTGCCTCCAAAGCAGTTGTTCCAGCAGTCTTTACGTAGAGAAGTGTTTCTTGTAGCAAAATCCCCAGCCAGCAGCCAAGCAGAGTGAAAACCGTGCAAAAAGCTTAGCGGTTACAGCTGGTAATCTTGTTGGCTGTAGTTAGGGGGGAAGATTAGCAGCTTCTCATCTTGAGGAGCACAAAGGGAACATGGAAGTGAAACAAATTATACAAATCAAAATGGCTTTTTCCACTGGAATTTCAGGGAAGAACAAAGCTTTCTGGCTGCTTTCAGGCTGCATTTGTACATGTGAGTAAAGCCCATTGCATTGCCCGAGGATGCCCACACGATGCATTTAAAGAACACAGGAAAATGCAAATCATCCTCAGCGAATTCTGCCTGTACCGAGACACAGTTCTTTATGCTTGTTCCTTCTCCACGAGGGGCAGAGCTAAGGAGCAACAATTTGTCTTGGATCCTTCAGCAAATTCAGGATTCCAGAACTGACAGGACGTGTAAAGTGAAAGAGTGACAGGCCATAAGCCACGGGGGTGTCGTGTAATGCCACAGTCCATAACCATGGCTTTGTGACTGAGCTTCTCTGCTGGCCCTGTTACATTATCAGGAGCTTCAAGCAATGCCATTTGATTTTTCCCTATCCGGATTTATGGGCTCAGGTGATAACCACTGTCAGGGCTTAATTCTGAAGATAAATCCCACAGTTTCAGCCTTTGGCTGCATCAAGCACTCTCAGAAGCACTCAGGGCTGCAGGAGGTAATCTCACGGTAGGACTAAGCCTACAGGTGTGGATGACTCGTACATTTCCCAGGGTTTCCACTCTGCAAGGAATGGGCTCCAGGTAAAGCTAAGCATTTGGCAAAGCCAGTCTAAAAATCATCTGTATAAGACCAGAAAGCGTACTGAATAAAAGCCCTCCCAAATGGTTTGACATCCAAATTGGCAATAGTTTTCCAAAAAACAAGCATAAAACCCCATTGCTTCTATGTTTTTCATTTAAAGACATATTATTATAGACACATTTTTAAAGATTTAAAGGAAACTGAAAGAATAAGCTAAATCTATTTTAAAATGTATGCTTCTATGTCTTTCATGAGTATATGTTGTACTTTAACTGAAGGAAATAAAACAGCTGATGACTGGAGAGACGGTTGAAATGGGTTAGGATCAGTTAATGTGCTCATTGAACCTGACAAAAAGCAGAATCATTTCAAATGTGCAGAATCACAAACTCTCTCCAGATATTTTGGTAGCAGAAACCATAATCTAAGATCTAAGAAAAAGTCTAGGCTAGAATCTCTGTTTTGGAAAGTAAAAAATCACTATAAATGTCATTAACCACAATCTCTGCTAAATTAAGATTTGTGTTGAATGAGTTTATATTTAGGTCCTAAACCTGGAAGGACCATGCAAATACAAGGACCTAAGTCCATAAGGAACTCGTTATTAGATCAAAGTACGGAGGATTTGTTTTAAATTCAGCCTGTGTAGTCTTTGGGTCACTCCACAGGCAGTACTGTCAGAAGCAGCGAGTTTTTCTGCAGACAACAGATTACAGATGGAATCAAGATGGCACAAATCACTCCTGACTGTTTTTCTCACCTTGTGAGCCTGGTCCAGGGACTGTTTCCTGAAGTCGAGCTCATCATCCAGGTAGCCCTTTTGCTTACTGAATAGCTCCTAGGACACAGGGAAGATTAAGTCAGTGCAACCACAGTGGCAGTGGTGTGATGCTCGTTGTTGTTCTCGCTGTTTTGTTCACAGCAGCTTTCGGTACCTTTTCATTCTCAAGATCCAGCATCTTCTGCTGCAGTGCGGATTCGGTCACTTCTATCTGCTGTAGCCACTGTGCACACAAACAGAGAGCGGCAGGTAAAGGCCTGAACTGTGGCTGATCGGTGTTTCAGTCAAACTAGCAGGAGGCAGCATGCTGCGCACTCGGCTTTCACTCTAACTCTAGGGTACGTCAGTGCACACTTTAAAAATTCAGATAAATTCACTAAGTAAGAAAGGAAAAATCAACTTATATCACTACACTTTTTCTTTTGTAGAAACTGGTGATGGATAAAAGCATTATTTCAAAGCCTAGCCATTTACCCTCTAACATAATTTTTCTAATTAAATAAAATTTGAAAATCAACAGGCTGTCCATATTGCCTGAACGTTACCTTTATTCTGACAAAAAGAGTGCAGGTGTAGTACCATATAAGGAAGCATGGCATTTTATGAAAAAAATATTATTTACATCACCAGTGTCTTCAAGTAAACTATTCTGAGAGGGCCAGATGCTTTTGTGATGTATGTTTACTGAAGAGTGACGCAGTTGTTATTACCTTTTCAGCCAATGTGAGAACTGTCCTTGCTTGTATGACAACTACTTGCTCTTCATTGGTCAGATTCTGCACCAAAAGCAGAATATAATTACAACAAATCCCAGTGTCTTGCTATTAATCCACTACTTGGGCCACTGCTGTATTAAATAAATATGAAATTAAATATGTTCGAGGAACAATAAACTAAGGCAAATAAAATTAGTATTCTAATGCAACTTGTAAAAAAACTATCTGTTAATGATGAATTTTTATCATACGTACAGTTAATTCTTCTAAAATTCTGGCATTAAAAAAAGATGCAGACTGTGGATCTTTTTTTTTTTTTTTTTTTTTCCTCGACAAGGAGTAAACACACACTTACACAAGGCAAAATCAAGCTTTGCATGATGTGCTATTAAGAGATGCAAACTTAAGTTTCATTGTATGCACAATAAGTTAATACACAAGCTTTACTTTGCAACAGTAATGATTTTGGAAAAATCATTTGTTAAGATGTTAGTTTTTCAACTCATGTTTTTGTTCTCTTTTTTTTTATTATTATTTTTTTATTTTTTATTTTTTAAATAGTGAAACTATTTCAACCCAGACCAGATGGCAGTAGCAGTGAATCCTTCCAGTTTGGGTTCAGATCCAGAGAACTGAGTCCATACCTCCAGTGTCAGACATAGGAGGACGAGTCAGTCTCTCTTAGCTGTCATTGCCACAGTGGCATCACAGAATTGTTTAAACTGAATAAGAAGGGTATCTATTGCAAACTTGGATTTAATGCACACGGCTGGGAACAGTGAATGTGCCACTTGGTGAGGATGGGAGAAGACATTTTCTGAGAACCCCTGAGCAAAACGTAAATAATGGTCTACTGTGTAAATGAAACTTTTGTTGTTGTCGTTTTTATTTTTGTTTTAACAAGAGGAAAAGAAAGGAAATAGAAAATGTGAGAAAAGCTATCACTTGTTCAGTTCCCATTGTCTCCAAGTTGCCTATTTGGAGTGCTGTCGCAGAACACTTTGCATGGGACTAACCTGACATTCATAGTTCCATTGAAGGCCACGTTACTACAGGCCCCAACAGATTAATGGGTGTTATCTTTCTGCAGACTACCAGGGTCATTCTTACTCACTGGTCCTTGAGTTTATGTGTAATTTTTTATTATTTAAAAACATAGAAGAACAAAATTGTATGATATATGTATATAAATACATAAGATGTAAGTGCACATAATTAGTCACTTCAATTTGATAAAAGAGAAACACCTTCAAATTGCTTACTATTCACTTCTTTTCATGCTGCTATTGTAACTTTTTGTTTAATATCCTGGTTACTATCTGAGGTTTATGATATTAGACAAAATTAAAACACACAGCTATTAAAATGCAAACGTAAAGCTATTGCATAGTAAACAAAAGAAAAAAAACACATGTAAACAGTGGCTAGAAAAGAAAGAATAAAAAACAAACACCACAATTTCAAAATATTTTCCAAATTATTGTCAATTTAAAGGCAATATTGTGATATCAAGATCTTGCATGGCACTTGTAGGAAGGCTACTAAAAAAAATCTTTAAAAGCCAGAAAGCTTTAGCTTGTAGTTCAGTACTTTGATCACACTGAAGACAGCTTTTGCAATAACAAACAAGAAAGCTTTGCTACATTAATGTAAGGACAATATGTACCAAAGCATGCACAATATATTAAAGGAACATACACTTACGGCGTTATCCCCTAAAATGTCCAATTTTTTCATCAGATCTGCTACTACTATGTCCTAACAAGAGAGCAATGGAAAACAAGAGTCAGAACAGAGTGTCTGAATTAATTTAGAGAAAGGAAAATATGAAATGAGAATCCCTTACTGTTACACCTTCTGCTTCACAGTACACTTGGAGAGGGCTTTTCCCCTCTGTGAAAGGAATGTGATGAAAGTTGATTGCAGGTGATCTTCTTTCTCTTTCCTGGAATAACAGTATTTGTCTGATTATTGCATTACCGTTATTATTATATGTGACAGTATTTTGAAATACATTTGTATCTCACAAATGTCAGCTTCTCTAAGAACTTCATAAACATGATACCAAGAAGGTCTATTCTAAATGAGTACATTATAAAGCAGTGCTGTCACAGAGTGATTTCATTTCTTACACAGAGCACAAACCCCTTCCTCTGCAGCCTGTTATTTACTCTAACAGTCAGGAACAAGAGCTGTTTCTCTGGGCAAACCAAGTGCTTTTGTGATGGTACTTGGCCTGCCTGGGAAGCTCTCCACCTGACTGCAAAGGGGACTGACTGTGATCGCCTACCCACTATTTTTACTACATAACATATTTGCACACACACACACACACACGTATATATATAGATATACACACAGTTATATATATATATATATATATACTTAGTAAAAACTAGGTAGCATTTATATTTTTCAGGTAAGCGGCTGCTTTTTTTTCCTTCTCTCTTTGGAGAATTTTGAAAACTGTTTCCAAGAGTTTAAAGATTCTGTTTATATAGTTAATTATATAGAAAACAGATGGCCAGACAGAGTAAATGGAGAAGTTTAGGCTATATGATGCCTTCTTCACAAGTTTAGCAAGAGTTGGAATACAGCAATGACTTAGCAATGAAAAAGTGTTTTGTTTCTTTTTTTATTTTTTTTCCTTTTCTCCATGGATGCTCCATTCTGATTCTATTTCTTTGCATTTTCAGAACAGATCATGTGTAGTAAAATGTGTATTCATGTCAGAATCCAATTTCTGGCCCTTAAAATAACTTATGGTATTCTTTCTTTTTCTTTTGCTAGCACTTTGTACCAAACACTTTGGTCTCATTCAGTGCAATGCAGCTCTTTAGAATAACTTTGGAGGAGTTCCCAAAGCCATGGTGCTCCCCAGCCTCAGCTAGCACAGCCCTGAGCAGGTAGGCAGGACAGCATCTGCAACATGTGCTCACTTCAAGCTCCAGGATCCTGAACTCCAGAAGCTCATTTTGATCTTTAACATCCTGGACATCATGTTTTAAGCGAGCTTCCTCTGCTTCCATTTGTTTTATCTGTAAAATAAAGCAATATGGGTTAGCATGGTTTATAGAATTTCACTTGGGATCTGCCACGCACCCGCCACGCCTGGGAAACACCAGGGTCGGAGCGAGCAGCCCTCCCTCACTGCTGCATGCACAACGGGGACCCAGGGCTCCAGGGGTGACACTGTCCTCACATGGCCTTGCACTGTGAAATCTTATGGGGTAGTAGGGAATGACAGGAACCCACTAAGGATCTTGTTATCTCATGTGAATTATTTCCAATAGAGCTGTGTGATACAGATTAAAACAGTGCACCTTCTGCATTCCTTAAGCAACAATTATAATTTGAATAATACAAATTAAAGCATTGGACACCTTTTCTACGAGTTCTTGATTTCTTCTGTACAATGCTTGCTTCTCCTCAATCCACTTCATGTCCTTGAAAAACAAATGATCATTAAGTACAGGTGAAACTGGCAATATTTAGAACAAGCACAGTAGCAACCATTTCATTAAATCACACTTAAATAGAAGAATAACATTGCATATGAAATTGCAACTGGTATTTCCTATGATATGAAATCTCAAGTTCTCCATCTTATTTTAACAAATTCTGTAGTGTGCAAATGGAATTTAAAACCTCCAGTAATTAAAAGAACCTTTTCTATTTAAAAAGTTTTGCATTAATAGGGATATTTCTAGCTATCCAGTTACTATTAAATTTCAGTTACACTGAATAAAAGTTACATATTTCTGAATGTCAGGGAAAATAACTATCAGCCTTTACTGCACATTTCCTCCTCCTCTTAGAATGTTTAACAGCTTCCTAAGTTAACACCTGCTTTTATCCTTCTTTTCAGAAAGCTGTATCTTATGCAGCTACAAGGAAAGCTCCATTCATAAGGAAGGCTTACTTTTACAGATGCTAAATAAATATTTCCTTAGAAAAATAAGCATTCTACCTTTATTTTACCTTCCTGATTTTCTTCGGTATCAAAAAAAAAGTGGACCAACTTTTTGACAAACACCATTGTTCCCTCTTTTTAATGCAATGCTTTTTCAGGGGTTATATACAACGTCAGACTGACAATGGAACGGACCTGGTATTCACTGGTTTAATTGTGAAGAAATGCATAATAAAATAACAGAGCAAGTAAGCAGCTAGTGACAATTAGGGGGTAGATGCAGATGCATTAATTGTTGCTTGTAGAGGCCCTGGATTAATTTCTTGCAGGAGAGCAAGTTGAGCTTACCTGCTTAGTTACTTTAAATGTAACTAACCTATAACTCTACCTGTAACTACCTATAAATCTATTTTGAAATAAAAGTACTCATTTTTAAACATGTGCTTGTAACCTGATTAGTGTGAAACGCCTGTCTGTGTCTGTGGTTTTCTGCTCTTGGGTTACAATATTTAAGATTTCAGCCATTTTTACTCAAGCAGAACTTCTGCATTTCCTTGTCTGAGTAAGTCTGGTCTGCAGTCACACCTGTCAGCTGGATGTCAGACCCTGTGCTGTAGGACTTCCAGCAATCACAAAGAGCATGGGAATTCAACTACACTCTGGTTGTACAGAGAAGCTCTCAGTGTCCTGTAGATGTATTGCACTTATTTTGACTTCATAGCTATATGTGCCTCTAAACTAGGCACTCCTTTACCATCTAATTTTTCCTTTCCCTTACTGTACTATTTGAGCAGCTCAGAATCTCTCATGCAGTTATTGTCCATCGTTACCTCCACTGCATCGAACAAAGTGAGGCATTAAGAGTGAGATCAGAAAGGCATATGGGTCATTAATGGCTGTTGATTTCAGTGGGAGTTAGCATGGAAACACTGATGAGGACTCAGGGCTTTGGGGACCAACATTTGAGATACCAGAGTATGTAAATACAGAGAGTGGGGTTTTCAGAAGCTTTTACATGCTAGGCTCTCCTTGAAACCAACTAGACCACAGGTATTAAGAGCTGTCTTTCCAATTAACTAACACAGTTACTGAAACAGTACTCAGCAGGTTACATTAATGTCTCCTAAGTAAGGAGTGCACTGTCAGCGGGGATTTTGCAGGCTAGGTCACTACACAACACATTGACAGAGACTGTAATTGCTCCCTGGCACTTGTGTTTTGCAATTAGCAATGAGACAGTTATTGAAAAGTAGCATCAGGATTATTCCATACATAAATAAACACTGAAGTGTCATCAGCATCCTCAGCACCATGGGCATTGCTAGACCCCGGCCAGCCCCAGCACTTTGGCTGCACCCAGAACAAGACTGAGGAGAGGACCCGTGTGCGGCTGCGTGCATTACCTGACCCTGCTCAGCGAGGGCCTTTTCTAGGTCTTCTATCTGAGCCTGAGATCTGTGTATTTCTGCTTGGAGCTGCTCGCGTGTCTGTAGGATGTGAGGGAAAAAGAAAATAAATAAGTAAATAAAACTTTATCTAAAACCCCAAAGCTAACACATGCAGAGAATACTTAAAACATCAAATAATTCTAACAAATGATTTTTTAAGTTTTATGGCAAAACAAATTAGCAGCTAAGTACATAATTAGTCATTAGTCACAGAAAGAGGTCTGTAAAATGGGATAATAATTTAAAAGTTTAAAATCAAGATAAACAGCATCCTAATAGGTAGATGTTAGGATAGCAAAAAAATAAATGGCTTCTTTCAGCTGGTTGTGATGGTCAGCAGTTGGTCTAGAACAGGGTGCATAAAAAAGTCCGTGTAATGCAAAGATTCATTTCTCCATGAAAACAAATGTAACATATATAAAATAACAAAAAGTATTATGCCAGGATTCTGGACACACCCGTGTCCTTTACATGTTTGCTGTGTTAAATAGCTCAGAACAGGCCCTACATAGGTAATGGCACAAACCAATGAACTGCATCTCTCCTTGTACATTTAGGACCCTATCTTTTGATCTTACTGTATTGTATGTAATTTTCAACCATGCTTGTAGCTTCACGTTTACTTAAATAGCCAGTGCCTTCCTACATGTTTGCTGGAGAAAAAAAAGGAATGATCATTAGCTGTTCTATTCATCAAGTATGGTTTTACAGAAGATTTACTTTTCTCAAACCATTTATCTGCTCTTCTTCTTGTTCTTTACAATGCAAATGATGTTATTTGTTTGCAATACCTGCATTGTACTCTTTTTGTCTCACTATGGCAAAAGTAAAATCAAGACACTTTGGAGGTTAGCCATATCTTGTTTCATTTTTACACACGTAATTGCTTGATTGTACGGTGCTGCCATGCCACAGTTCCTGGGTCCTTCCATCGGAGGGACTGGGCTAGATGGAATATGGGTATCTCCCCGCATTGTCATAGCTACACAAAGTATTTCTGGACAGTGCCTGCACATGATAGATTTAGAGCCAAACTAACATTCTGCAGCTGCACTTCTCTTAAGACTTCAGAGTGCTAGCTCACAATAGATTTGTCCCTTTATTCACTATATTCACCCTCACATTCTTAGTCCCAGGCAGTTCTGTGCCACACTAAGTTCTGGTAATATACAATTTGTTCCTAACAAACATAACATTTTGTACCTCGTAATAAAATGACACATTAGCTGGTTGGAACCACATGGGCTGTTTGAGACAGACAGGCAGGCAGAACAGCAACACTTTGCAAATTAATTAAGAAAATTAATCTCTCTCAACTGTAAGCCTTTTAAACATTCTTTGAACAATCACAATCTGACAAAATCCACAGGAATTAAATACCAGGCATTATGTATTTAAGGCCATCCACGCTAAATTTTTATAGAAAGAGAGCTTAATTTTAAGGACTACACATGGCAGTAGGGAGCACACCGCCCGCTGGCAGCCTGCATGGCTGAACCCCCCCGCCCTGCACTCACGGCTGGCGGCGTGCTGGAGGGGCTGGCTGGCGCCACTTCGGTCTGAAAACAACCTGAGCAGGTAAAATTAGAAAGCTGCATACAATTACAGTCCTTTATTTGCATGTAGTATAAGCCATTTAGACCTTAACTTCTCGTTCTGCATCCAATGTTCCTCCGACCTGTTCTTGCAATAAGGCGTATGCTCGTTGCAGAGCCTGGTACTCCATCGTCAGCTGCCGAAACCGCAGTTCTGTCTCTTCCTTGGCCATGCCCTGGAAGTGTTAAAAACATTTATTTATTGCACCAGTTCTTTCTTTCTTTCTTTTTTTTTTTTTTTTTTTTAACCCTGCAATGAGGGTGTTGAACAAACAAACAAACGAAACCACCAACAGAGTGGATTGTTTGCTTTCTCTAAAAAGTTCTGAAATTATTACTTTGAAATGCAATTTGGGAAGAGAATCTTGTTCACGTGCTCTAAAAATATTACTCTTCCATCCATTAAACATCTCTTGCATACACTTAACCTCAAGAAAATGTAATATATATAAAAAAAAATCCCCTTGCCTGGTAAAGAGAAAAACGACAACCATGTAACCTACGAACGATTGAATCACTTTTATTGCACCAGGCAAAGTCATCACATTTAAAGGTGAAATGACAACTTTATTGAAACAACAAAAGGTTTCCAACCTGGAGAATATGCCAAGCCTGGCATCTCACTCAATTATTAAAACAGTAATCGAGAGTTAATGCTTGTAGAAAAGGTGACATTAACATGAACAGCACCCTTCATCTTCTTTACTGTCCTTACAATGTCCAGCAGTGGATGCTTTCATGCCAGGTTGACTGGAATATGTCATTCAACATGAAATAAAATTATACTGCTGGCTGCATGCATAAACTTGTACCGTCTGAACAGGGGAAAAATGTCAATAGAGAAATGAAAAATAAACAGACTCATACATAGAAAAGTATATTCCGAATTCCTGCAGCGCATGCAGTGCAGCACCTACCTGGTAACCAGTCATGTATTTTTTATGATAGAGATATAAATTCTTTAGGTTTCTCTTTACAACAGACCTAATTACAACCCATGAAACAGACAAAATGGCAGATCAAAAATTGCAGCCATTGTAGTATGAAATGGCTGCATGTCATTATTAAGAAGTTGTTGTTTATTACAAGATTCTTGTTAAACCTAGGAATATGTAAGAGGGCAGTGATCTGACATACGCTCAGCAGTGCATTTGTAGGGAAACCCTGCAAAAGAAATGGAAATAATCCCTTTTATTTGTATTGCCTCTGCACAGCCTGCATTCAGAGCCTCCAGAAAAGTCATGACCTCAATATACTTGCAAGGAGACAGCTTTTCCTCTAGACATTGCTGTTTTATTTGACTGCTTATTTCTCACTCAAGGAATACAAGCACTATCACTTATGGCTGTGCTCTGTGCCAAGGTCACAACAACAAACAGAAGAACCTGAACCCAGACTACACATGCACAGCCCTGCAGCAAATCTCATTGTGGATAGAGGGTTCCCAGGGTCACCCAGCTTCTTAGTCTTGTTGGACCTCTAACCCATACACCCATTCTAAGTCCAGCACTATTAGGATATAATATTTCCAGCTTGTGTAAAAGTTGTGGCAGAGAAATATCAACCATCATGCACAGAATTCAATTTAGCACCAAATTTTAATTTTCCAATCAGAGTTGACCAGAATGGAACAGTGCAGGAGTTTCATGCCAAAGCAATAGCAGGGTTTAAAAGCACACATAAGTAGTTAAACATCACCATTTAGTTTTGATGAATACCTCTTCCAAGTCATCTTCAGGAGTGCACGGCGTCTGATCTGTTCGGTCAGTTTGATATGAGATGGAGGAACCATCAGACTCCAAGGAAGCTTCTTCATCGTAGCCGAAAAATGTCTCCACGACCGGCTTCTGGCCAGAGACAAGGTGTAAGTGCAGCCCACCCGTGCTGTCCATCCTGCAGCACCCTCAGCTGAAACCGTCCCACGACTCTGGTGGAGACGGCCGTGAGCTTGAAAACATCTCTAAACTCTGTGCCAAACGTTTCAACATTTTTAAACGTTTGAAAGTCAAAAGTGACATTACAAACAGCTTTTTGAAGAGATTTTTTAGTTGGTGACTTACACCACCATTTCTAGATTTCGGCTTTTCCCGTTAATTTGCACTGGATAATATTTTCAGGAGACAAAACCGAGCTCTCCTTCAGAAGCTTGGTTCCCGTCTGCAGGCACCAGCATGTGCCCAGCCCCTCGGCATTGCCTGCCTCTTTTTTGCTCCACGGTGGAGTGAAGGAGTTGATCTCACATCAATCCCAACTCATTAGCTGTGGGTTCAGTAGCTCCACCAGGGACTTAATTCTTCAGAGGCAGAGTACAAGGTGCCCTCCGGTCCCTGGCATTATACCCGACGATGCTAATCTGTACATTAGCATTCTGCCAAGCGCTCACTAGCTAGCATTTTCTTTTTCTCTGTGCTCTAACAGTTCAGTAGCTGCTGCCTGTAACCAGCAGTTCTTGCACAGCACTAAACTCCTCCATGAATTATTTACAACCTACAAGTATTTTCAGACAATGCCATTGAGAGGTCACTTTCAGATGTGTTAATTCGTAGTAGTATGTCTCGTCACACTGTGCCCTGGCTGCTGGCAGGGCAGCAACCAGCACCGATGGGCAATGCGGGCACAAGGCACCACACCTGGGTGAAATACCCCTGCCAGATTTTTCCTGAGTTATCATAGTACTCTGCCTACGAGTGGCCTTAAACCACTTGATCCAAATTTAAGCTTAGCACCTCAAAATTTCTGATGTCATATCTAACTTTCTGTAGTGTACAGTGGGGGTCAGTGCCCCAAGCCACAGATCCTGTTTCTACACCCCCAAGGCCAGTAAGGAGCACGTTTCACCTCACTCTCAGAAAATACCACATCTATCCATCAGCATGTCACAAACCAAGCTTTTTTAATTTTTTTTTTACCTTAGGAATTCTTGTCATTTTTTTTCTTTGCTTCCTATACCTTAACAGCTTATCACGTTCCTGAAAGAATCAGATACACACATTAGCTGTTTGCAGAGAGACGAGCTGTTTTCAGAGAGATATCATTTATATTAACCATATCAGAATTAGGAGGCAATCAAAGAACAATAATGTCAGTGCTGGCCACTGTCTCAAAATAAAATAACCACATTTTCACCAGTCAGGAGTTCATTTTACTCCAACGTCTTCCCAGTTCACAGTATAGAAGCAGTTCACAGTATAGAAGCACTGACAGCTTAGGTGTCACTTCAGAGTTGCTCCATGAACAAACGTGCACTCAGGTCCATGCTCCAGCTCCTCTCTGGTAGATGGGCTTTTTGTCCAGGGGCAAGAAGCTAAGACTAACACCTGCCTTTGGCTGTACTCCAGCTGTACTGCCACCTGGGGCAAGCATACACGCAATTTGCCCAAACTACACAAAATTCTGAGACTGTTAGAAATAAACACTTTCAAAAACCAACAAAAATAAAAATAAACCAACCTCGGCTGAATTCTTTAAGGATCTGCTGGTTCTCAGTGACTTGGAAAAATGGTTTGAGCATTTATTGCTGCCTGACATTTTTTCTATTTGGTGAAAATTATGACTCTCTTCATAGAGTGATATTAGTTTTAATAGTAATGAAAATAATTCTTTATTCTGGATTGCAAATATAAGCAAGCTCCAGAATCAAACACAAGTAAACTCTTAAAAGGAAATTTCCCTTAATCTCCCATCTCAACCGTTTTTTGGTACCATTCACTATGGTCCTGCAGGGCATTGATAATGTGCCCCTCCCACCAGCCCAATGGCAAATACTAGCGTTATCATCAGGTAGATAACTAGACGGGAGATAATCAAACACTTTTTGGCTTTACCTGACAGCATAAGCTATGCTGTATGCTTGGCAATGAAGAACAAAACAGTACATGTTTTTCAGTACATTTTAGAGTGGCTAAACTTCACAAAATCTTTGCCAACTATAGCAAAGGAATGAGAAGAGCACTGACTGAGAAGATGCAAGTATGGGTAAGACAAAGCTAGTGATAATCAGACTAAAAAATGCAACTCCAACAGGGCACAGCTGTCCCAGAGAGGAGGGACAATTGCTATCAACTGTTGGGACATGCTGGACATGCCGACTTTTGCCCCTGCAGACATCCTAGTGACAGAAAGAAGCTTCCTCTCTGAGCTTTGCTCTCCACTGTCACTATTTTTTCTCTGGTGAACAACTTCTGCTGATAAGGCCTGTTATAACATCTACATTGAGAAAGACACTGAGTCCAAATAGAGAAGACACTGAGTCCAAATAGAGAAGAAAATGACAATAAAAATATTATACGGTGTGTGCTTTTAATGAGCAACAGTTTAAAGTATACAAAGATGAGGATGAAGTTAGCTGCATACCTACCATGACACTCTTCACATAGCCAGCTGTCTCCAGGGTCTGATAAAAAAAAAAAAACAAAACAAAATACGATGTCAATAAGTGAAAAAAAATCCTGAGGAGAACTGAGTGCATGTTAGCAAAGAAAAAAAACAAAAACCACAGTGGTGACCTTTAGGCTTGATGTTGTCTCTGGCTAAAGGAGCTCCTACACTTTGTTTTGCTGGTGCAAGATCTGGTCCCTAGCATACCTGCTGGAGGTGCTGCAGTGGCTCAGTCATGCAAGTGCAACGTAGCTTGAGAGGATTTTTCCAGCTACAATACTACGGATAGCCCAAATTGAGTTCAATTACTACTGATCATATCAGTGTCTGCCATACTGCCACTGATGTTAGCTCTGCCAGCTAGTTTACAACAGCCGAGGTACACCCTCAGTTAGGCTTCCTTTTCTTTCACTATGACCTTCGTCAACCTCAGGCACGTGCAGCAATGTTATACCTTACCTTGGAGAGCTCATCAATGATATTTTGCTGTTCAATAACCTGTAGTCTCAGAACATCAACTTCTCTCTCCTCCTGGCTGTGATCGAGGTCATTTAAAGAGCTCGGTCTCCTTATTGTTCCAGCTCTTTGCCTCTGAAAGAAACCCATATGGCAAAAAAATGAAGTGATCAGGAGGCTTTGCCAAAGAACAGCACACAACCTATCCCTTTCACAGCTAGAAGTGCATCTACTCTACTGGCTGTTCTAGCGGCTGCCCTGCTCCCTGTTTTGCTGAGCAATAATCCCAGATTGCAAACCTGTGTTTGTTCTGGCTCCTCAGCTTCTGCTGCAGGGAGCTGGCAGTGGCCGGGGAGGACAGCAGGCACACGGGGCCATCACACGCTGCCTGCCAGCTGCCAAAGGCTAACTCAGCTTCAGTTCTGCCCAGAACCTGGTGTATTTTTCTTGCTGGAGAAGGAATTCAAAGAGCTGGGATCATCACTGCTTTCTGGGTTGCTCACTGCCTTTCCTCTGCAGCAGTCCCAGAACTGCAGCACCCCCTGAGATGATGAGGGGCTGCGGTCACCTCACCCTGTGCTGACATCCACACAGTGTCAGCACTGCTTAGCACCAGCGGCTGGCCACTAACAACAATGAATTTAAAACCAAGAGGGAAGAGAATGACAGGTGCAGATTTCCTAAGGATTATGAGGTGATTATTGTACAAAAGTCAAAGTTGATGTGAGGTAGTTTGTGCTCACATTATAATTTAGCAATCAGTGACTGAGCAGCCATCTGATCCAAATATGCAAAACTTACATAAATTCTTTTCTTCAGAACTATTGGTTTCTAGGGTTAAATAAAACATATTATAAAACAAGTTCAAGCCACAAACCACTCAGAACTTAACAGCAAACAATGGAAAGGAGAAAAGGTTCCTGTCAAACTTTCAAGTGTGTGGTAATGTCTGACTTCATCAGCCCTGTGAGTACTACATTACATGTTATATTGTATATTATGTGAGTTTACAGTTACAGCCCAGTCACTTACCATTGCTATGTTTTCTTGTGTTACAAATTTTAATTTATTTTCCATTCGACGCAAAGCATGTGACAACTCTTCATTTTTCCTACTAAGGCGTTTATTTTTGTCCAAGATGGGCTTATACTGACTTTCAGCTTCTCTAAGACGTTTTAACTGAAAAATTAAGAGAGAATTAACACCTCAGGGGCTGTTCTTTTTTTTTTTTTTAAAAAAATAATAATCTAATATATTAATCGTTTGCTTTAGCTATCATAGTAGCAGTACTTTCTCTTAATGCAAGACAGAATTAGTAAGGAAACTCTTGGTACAGTCCTATAATATAGAGGATTGCTCCTTCCTCATCAGATGTACAACCTGTGGAACAAATATACCACATGGGGAATGTATTTATTATTGTTGAATTTTCCTGAATCCCATACGCACAGGGTCCTGCGGATGTCCTGCAATAGTTTCTGGATAGCAAAGGAGAAAATAGCTTGATGTTGGCACTGGTGAGACCCTGCCAGTAAGTGCAGTGCGTTCACCACTGAGACTCACCAGCTCGTTTCTTTCCTCCGACAGCAGCGCGTTGCGATCCTCCAGCTTCCTGATGATTGCACTCAGCTCGGCAATTTTAAGTTGGAAACGCCGGGCATCCTTTTCATCCAACTGCTGTTCCTAAAACAAAGATCAACTGCAAATAACTGTTCATAAGTGTACATGGAATATCAGCATTTTTCAAAAATCAAACTTTAAAAAAAAATAAAAGTCTGAATCCAGACATTTCAAAACTATTTTATGGAAGAGTGTGCCTATGCCTTAGTGGAACTGATCACTGAAAGCTGCAAGATGAGACCAATGGAAAGTCAAGAGTGAAAATGTAACAAAGTATGCAAATGCAGAAGTATGTATATGTAAATACAAAGTCACAAATGCTAAACTTGGAAATAGAAAAGAAAATATCAAAAATCAAGGCAATGTTTCCAATGTATGCCACTGTTGAACTGAGTGTTTCAGACATATCACCCACTCTGAGGACTTTGTTATAAGAAAATGATATTAAAAGTACTGACGTACGAATGGGGAAAATCCATGCAATTATACCATTGCATAAGCTCTTCTTCCATAAAGCTGTGGCCCTTATTTGGTTCTAAAGGGTCACTTGTAAAGCAAATGGGGTAGCTCTTTATCTGAGTGAAAATGCTTAAAGCAAATTATAAATGAATAGAAATATAGGCAGACATGTTCTCATTCAGAATCAGAAGGAAGTTATATATATTTACAAGCGTGACAGACTATTTTTTTCCTAGTACTTATTTTTTTTGCTTTAGTACTTATTCTGATGTTTGGCAGAAGTTGAGCACAAATCAAAACAAGCAAATTAGTGTCCATAGTCCTGGTGGCAGGTTTGGGAGGTCTAGGATTCCTCATTCAACAGGTGCAGGAGAGGCTTGGAATAAAGAATAAAATAGATTGCTTTGCTCATGTATAAATATTTACACTTCTACTGAGAAAATTAAGGCCGTTGCAAAAGAAATCTTGATGAGAATCAGCAATGAAGAAAATCTGCATATGAGGTCAGTTAACTGAATTTTCTAATATTAGCAAATTAAGGCAAAAGCAAAAAGGTGCCATTGGAATACTAAAAAAGCTATTGTGAAAGGGCAACTAAAATTTAATGTTTAGGATATTGCATTGTAGAAAAGAAACAGGAGAGAATAGGTTAACATATTTAATTTACTTTCTGGCGCACTGAAAGCGAGAGCATGTAGCAGCATGAAAACACGAGCTAACGGAGGTGTTCCAGGAGGACAGCAGGACTTCCTAAGTGGTCATGCACTGGTTACCTTCACCCGTTTCCTTTTGTAAACTGGCCTTGTACATCTGCTTACAAAATACATTGACAGCAGTTCCAAAAGCTAGCACACATACATTACTTGGTTAGAAAAGCATTTGCATCATTTGTTGGCAAAAATTGTGTCAAAGTGTCAAACTAAGGCAGGTGGTAGAAGTATGATACAGTAAGAAAAAGAAAGAGTAAAATGAAAAGAAAATTTTCACCCTGGTAAGGAAAACAAACAAAGGAAACCAGAAAACAAAACAACAAAAAAGCAAAAGCTCTCCCATAATTTGGTTCAATTTGGTATCTTAAAGATTTGGCTAATGAACAAGAGCGAGAAATCAACGCCTCTCCATTTCCCCTGAGTTACTATGGGAAAGCTGTTGCTCAAAGGTGCACTCATCAAGATTCTGTCCTTTTGTGTCATTTTGTCATTCTGTTTGTTCGTTTGTTTAGGTGAAACCACGTGAAAGTGCTTACGGGGCTTCCTGAATGATCTGAAGCGTCTCCTGCACCACTTGCATAAGGAAGTTCCCGCTTGGGGCTGCTCAGATGCCGATCAGACTCTTTGATCTGGGAAAGTTGTTCATCTAAAGCCTCCTTTTGGAGCTGCAGTCTCTGAGCATGCCCGGCTTGAACCCCTAACTCTCTTTCCAGCACGTAGACTGCTCTGTCTTTAAATTTAATCTCCTCCATCTATAAGGAGAACAGAACACAATCACACACACGTGCAGCATCTTGACAACAACATAGCATCCTACTGACCCCAAACACAGCCACAGTACAGTTTCACAGAGCCAACACCCCTCAACATGTAAAAAACAAAACATCCTCTTGAAAATATAACAGCAATGAATATTTGAAAGTGAACATACACATTGAATTGCTTCACTAACTCAGGAATATTATTCATACAAAGGTGTGCCCAACCACTTTTGAAGGCCATCAGATTAAAACATCCTTTTTAAGCAGTTCTTCATTAAAATGATTAGGAGATAACCCACATTCTCAGTACCATTTCAAAATACCTTCTTTCTTAACTCGAATGAACAACAAAGAAATGCAAAATAATAAAAAAATAACAAATAATACATATCCCAATATGGATTACCCTAGTCAAAGATTTTAATGATTTTGCTGCATTTTGATTGAAAATTAGGTTTAATAAGTAATTTTAAAAGAAAGACAGTTAAAACCTGAACATCTTTTTAATTCTCAACATATGGAAGGATGTGATATTTTTTGATTTTCTTTCCAAAACTTTCCCATCTGAGTAATTTGCTTAATTGTCTCCTTTCCATGAAAGGTTTTGCTTTTGCCTAATAAGCATTTTGCAAAATCATTAAATGCTTAAATGGCAAATAGCCAGCTATCTCTAAGTCTCTTCTATTCTATGTGTCTCTACGGTGGTAGCTGAGTTCAGAGAACTGTGCCCACTGCTGTTGGAGGAGTTACACCGAGTCTGCAGATGCTCCAGGAATACCTTCTGAGGGACAGAGCATTTGGATTTTTTCTGAATGTTGATGTGGAAGTTGGAACCTCCCTTTACACAGAACTGAGCCAAATCCGTCTGTGTGCTGTGAGCTACCTGCACCAGAGAGGTCTTGCACTGCAGGGTGGGTGCACGTGTTATTTGCTTGCACCAGGATCAGACCCTGAAGTCTTTTACAGTTCAAACAAGGGTGGCCTATGCCCTGTCTAATATAGAAAAAATATTGAGTGCAGCCTGAAATATTTGTCTGCAATGAAGCACAGTACTGCAACATGGTCCCAGGCTCTTTCCAGCTGGATTGCATTCCTATACATTATACATGAATATAAAGTATTAATTACACTGACACACCGCTGGGTTGCCAAATGTGCTTACAGTGAACGATTCGATAGGAGAAAGAGATCATACACGTCTCCTAAGACATTCATTGATGCTTTTCAGACACCATGTATGCACATTGTACACATCAGATTTTGGGCAGGTTTTGAGACTTTACCCATTTAATTTCAGTGGACAGCTTTTAAAACGTAGCCTGCTCAAAATAAGAACATTTTGCCTTGTGAGAACTGCATTCATGATACATTCATCTCTTTTGGATAGCTTTGTCTGTAAACCTGCAAAAAAAATGGCATAGCATATTAACAGATCACTCAGAGGGCTTTCTTCTTAAATACTGCCAAAATGCCCGCCCAGGGAAAAAGCAAGTGGTGTCTGTCGATGCTCGTCCAGCAACAGCATCAGGAAATTACTCCGTGAGGTGGATTTCGGGTGGTGGGGTAGGCTCCTGCTCACAGCTGTGAGACAAATGAGGTGGGAGGGATGTGCCAGGCTGGGGAGCAGCGTCCCCCTGTTGTGTGGTGTGGGACCCCCATGTAGGATCCGGAGGGGCTGCAGGCAGAACACTGCCACCGGTTCCTGTGCTCCAGCATGCACGGTGGGAGCACACCACACCTGCAGCTCGGGTCCCATGCAAGAGCTGTGTTGCTCGGGAAGCAAGGTGCTTCCCGAGGCTTCATGCTGCACAGGCAGCCCTGCCTGCCTCAGCTGCTCGGGGGAGCTGGAGAAATAGCGAGCTACAAACCAGAGCCCAGTCTTGCTTTGTCCGAGGTGAAAAGCCAGCTCCTTGACCCTTGCTTTGCCAAAAGACAGGGTAGGACAGCACACAAGCACTACATGGAATCACAATAATGAAAATTTCAGATTCTCTTCACAAAATGCAGCAAATCAAAAGTATTTTGGGTGCCATTTTATTAAAGGTGCTTTCAATAATTTCCATTAAGCCAATGGTCTACTAACTTTCAATCAAACAAAGAGACAGCTGTTGTGGTCCTTCTACTAAATATCTAACCAAGTAGAAATCTAAATGGATCTATAAACACATAGGTAACACTTTGTAAAATCATTATTTATTTTTTTTAAATAGGGAGAATATTGGTTAGTTAGCTCCTATTTATATGAAAGCAAAGACATGGTACAACATAGGCAACACTTCAAATTAAGAAGAACAAAGAAACTGCAGAAAATGCAAAAGATTTTGTAACAAGGTATTTCACTGGTGGCTTATCTCCTGGAAAGAAAAACTAAACAGTCTTGGTGAACAACTAAGGAAACATCAGTATTCACATTCCCTTCGTATGATTAAATTCATATTCATGAAATATGCATAACAATTTGATGTGGCCATCTCACTATTAAATACTATGAAACAGAAATGTTATAGAAATAGTACTAATCAAAAGAAGCATTTCACCAGAAAATATTACTTAGCACATTTCTTTACATCATTGCTAACAATATGACAACATTAAGACAGGAAAGGACAGGACTCACGGGGAGAGGTGCCAGCCTCGCGGTGTGTGCCCCCCCAGGCTGTCACACCCGCCCGCCTCATCGCGCCCCGGGAGCAGCGGTGGTCCCAGTCCCGGTCCCAGTCCCGGTCCCAGTCCCGGCCAACCCTCCTCCTTCCCCACCTTTTGTCTGGCGGCTCAGACAGCAGCAGCACTCACCAGACAGTGGCAGCGCACGTGTGAGCACAGCACCCAATCACCTGGAAAGATGCCTTGCTCTGTGCCATGGATATTCCCACTTCAGTTTTAGCAGGCCGCCTTGACTTGGAATGAATATTTATGCAGGAGTGCTAATTAATATCCAGCCTGCGAGCACAGCGGATATCAATTATGCAAACCTAATCCCATGCAAACTTAAATTTGTTATTCCCTCCTTGTGCTTTCTAGTGCAATTCCCAGCCCAGCATCGCGTTTTGCTGTTTTTAAGCCTTATGGCTCTTTTAAAATGTGTTGTTTCCACGATGATTGTAAAACCCATGCGTAGGTTTCCCTGGCTGGGAAATTTCTCCTTGTGATGTTCTTGGGCCTTTGCAAATCCCACAGATGACACCGGGAGCGTGGCTGCACGCCGCAGGAATCTGCCTTTGAAGCTACTGGCGCGTGGTGGAAAAAAGCCAGTCACTCGGAGACAGGGGTTTTAAATGCAAACGAGAAAAACCCTTTCCAGCCGGAGCTGCTGCACAGCAGACATTGCCCCACGGCGCCGTGCAGAGCCAGCAGTTGGCACACGCCGGGACCTGCCTGTCCTCACCTCCCTGAAGGCCCAGGGCAGGGAGCTGGGTGGCAGAAGGCACGCGGGGAGGCCTGCCACGAGGGACGGGTGTCTGTTTGCACCCTCCCTCTGCATTTCCCTGAACATTTTCCCTGACACTCCCACAGAAATAAATGCGATTGCCTCTTTGCCCTAGCGATGTGTGTCACTCATCAGCGACAGCCAGCTATATGAAGTCAGCCAGCCCGCCAAATGCTGTGCTCTGATACTGCACGTTGATATAAACCACTAGGATTTGTGTTTTACAAACAGACTGGGAGAGAGCTGCAGCATACCTGCAGACTGGTGCTGCTGACCAGTCAGCGTATGTAACTTGAGGCGCTGAAACTCCATCAATATTCCTGCACATCAGAGTCAGGCTGCCATACAGTGCTGCAGCACCAAGTCAGCATTGAGTCCTGACATTGCCAATGGTGGGACGACAGCACACACAGTGCAGGAGCACAATGAGCTTCCATACTCCTTGTAGCCAAGGAAAATTTTCCTTCCTTCAGCACAGACCAAAAAAAAAAAAAAAAAAAAAGTGCAAAAAACCAAAAGTGCCCCTCCCTCTCACAATTGTAGTATCTTGTGTCATTACCATGTATATTGCAGTAATAAACTGCACACTGAAAAGTACTTAATACATTTTTAGAAAAGTAAAATTCTCCTTACAGCCACGTGTTGTTTTCCCACCTATGCTGTGGCTGCAGGGAATGCCCCAGCCCCGTTACTGTTAGCAGAGCAGGGACACAGAGCTCTGCAAGGGACACAGACTGATGCATCTATCGTGTAGCTGAGGGAGGAGGTGAAAGCCAAGAGTGGTTCATGCTACCATTGCTGTTAGAGGCATTGCTAGAGCAGCAGCTCGTCAAGAGGAGAGTTTCTCACTGCAGCTAAGCCACAATACACGAGCAAAGCACCACCAGAAGCAGTGGTCCCACACCCTGTTGGTGATATGACAGGGTGAGCCGGCTCAGGGTATCAGACCATGGGGAAACTGTTCTTTTTCACTTTTGTGATCCATTTTCTGCCAAGGCAGCTCACTGAGCTGGCTCACTGTGTGTGTGCGTGGTCTGCTTCAGGAGAGGTGGGTGGGCGTGATGCTGGGGTGAGGGGAGCGTGGCTGGGGGCTCTGGTAGCCTCGCAAACGAAGCCATAAGGTGAAACTACCCTCCTAGGCTCTGCATTTCCTGAGTCTTGCCAGTTGCATGGGTTTTAAGTTCTCATTAGATGGCCTTAGAATAAAGCTGTGGCTATCCCATTGCTTCGTCTGCCTGTCAGGGAGCCCCTTACCCCAGAACCACCCCTGGCACAGCCCCAGCACTGCGCTGCCACACGGCAGCTGCGGGTCCATCAGCCGTGCAGGGCTCTCACCAGGCTCTCACCCAGGGAACCTCTCTTGTAACATCTTCTTCCAGAACTGACCCTCGTCAAAAGGCATTCACTGTCAGCAGTGCATTACCACGCCTCCAGTAACCTTGCCAAGCTGTCAAATACAAGAGGAGCCAGTATATTATCTCTGTGCAGTTAAACAAGGGCACACGGTATATCCATCACCGAAAACTATTCAGTGACATGGTTCGGCTACAATACTGGCCAAAGAAGGATCCTATTTGCAGATTGCCTGAATTTCAGCTATACTGAACCAAACAGCATGTTTAGAACCAAAAGAGCCAAAGTGTTGCACTGTGCAGTGCAGAAAGGTGAAGTGGTGCAGGCAAAATCAGAATTTGCTGCTCCCACTCAGGGTATAACTAATAAAAAAAATTCCCTCACTAGGCAACAAAGACTTTTATTTTTGAAGACTGGCTTCCTTTTTAGTGCTTGGTGTGAACAGCAGTACACCAAATTGATAGTGTTACAAGTGAAGCTACTTAAATTGTTAGATATTTCTGGATTTATATTAAAATATATTAAAAAATCACTAAGCAGAGTAAATTTGTTCAATGAATAATAATTATTTTCAAACAATTTAAAACAAAAATGTAACAGAATTAACTGCAATACCATATTTGAAGAACAAGGTACATTGAATGGGAGAAATAACTGCATAAAGATAGGAGGAGAAAATACTCCTGTCACCCACAGGAGAAATTTGTACATGTATGGTACCTCACATATACTTAACTGATAGCTAGGTGCTAACAGAGCGATCTGTTAAATTATTCCATCATGTGCTTTTGAAAACCTCACCCGTGTTCACCCACTAACCCACTTAGAGGTTTCAACTGAATGCTGATTCCCTAAATCCTTCCAACTGGTGAGCCAAGTTAAATTACAGACAAATAGTTTCCCACAACAATGTTGGATAATTTTTAATATAGTCTGGGTGAAGTTGGAATAAGAAACGCAGTGGTGTAAATGAGGTTCTAACTACAAATGATTTGCAAGGAAGAGTTAATCCCTTTGAATAATTTGTCTAGCTTTCAGTATAGGATGGCTGTTGAGATGCCTTTATACCAAATATAGTGATCTTTTTCCATATAAGGGAACAAAAAGGAGAAGAAAAAGACTGTCAATCACCAATAAAATTAATATTTAAAAAGTCACACACTTTTTCTTGAGAAACGGTCCTTTAACTGTCACATCTTCCCTAATTTACCACTGCCTAGCAGAGCAATCTCAGAGAAGTGCCTGCAGACATGCTGGTTCAGAACATTACTGACAGATTGCTCTCCTCAGTGTCCCTGGTACATTGAGCCCACAAAGGGCTCAATGTACAATGGCTTTATATTAAACCTTTTAGTAGTTGTTATTGACTAACTTTTATCTTCATTTGCAAATAAATACTCTCCAGTCTGTAACAAATCTCATTTTTTCAATCTTTCTGGTTTTTGTTTTAGTTCCCCTAAAAAAAAAAAAAACAAAACAGGAGGAAAGGTGGCTGCAGTTACCACTGATGTTCACCACTTCTCACTTCTGACCAATTTATGTTTATGTAAAATTTAAATATTTTTACCACATTGAGTTTTCATCTCCACTAAGCAAAACTTGAGGCCAATTAATTCCATGGCATTCTCATGTCTGAAGGGCTGTGTTCCCTGGACATGAGTACACAGATACAGGGCAGGTTGTTATTAGAGGTAGACCATGCAAATGTAATTAAATACATTCACGCAGCATTTAAAGCTGATCTGAAACACACAAATTAAAATTTGAAAGGAGTTTACTAAAATTAGAAATTCTGTAGAAAGGAGGTTGTTGCCATACCTACTTGTTACCATCTGCAATGTGACTTTCATCTTTTACATTAACGTTTCTTAAGCTTCTGAGCCAGGAATAGCTTAACTGGGTGAGTTGTACTTCTCTGTAGATGTTCACACCCAGACTTCACAGACACAAACAGCACAAGCTGTATGTGCAAATAGAAAACACAAGGGCAGAACAATTTGAACACATGCTTTTGCAGAACACATCATTGCCTTCCCTGCAACATTCAGGGGACAGATAGCTGCTCAGCTTTGATGTATGGGATTAGTCTAAAGCTGTCAGCATCAATGAGTAATAGTCAGCCCTGTCACCTGAACGATATCTAGAAGAAAAAGAATGCTTGTTTGGTAAATATAGAGTGGGAACTGCTTCCAAAAGAATATTACACGTTGGTAGCTATTACAGTCTGCAGGCCTCCCAGGCTGGTGGTACAAAACTACAAAATTGCCCCCTGCAATTACTGCATCTCTAATTAACAGCCTATTTGCTGCGTGTGTTGGAGTGGCATGGCATAGCATGAGACTGCAAGCAGGGGGGAGGACCCAGCTTACAATCACATCTGAAAGCATCACTTTGACCACAAGAGTACTTTGGGCTTAGTTTTTCTGCCGGAGCTGGAGAACAGCACACGTACAGGCACAGCGGGTTTGGCTGGCTGCAGCGTAGCCGTGCCTTCCCCAAGACCAGCCTCTTCTGGAGAGGGCAAGAACGCAAGGATTCCCCTTGGGAACACGGCAAGGACAGAGCAGGACAGAGCTCAGTAGCTTTGGGTCATTCACTAGGGCTGGGTTTAACAATTTAACAATTTAACAGTTTAACTTAATTCACTGTTGTAGTTTTGCTCTGCTGTAGCTTTGACGACTTACTAAGTCATCAAAATGGAATAGTTCATAGTAAAACCAGGTACTTTGAAAGCCTGAGCATGTATATCCTGCATTCCCTTGGCAAATCCCACAAAAGATGGGAAAACAATTCAGCCTGAAGTTAAGAAGATGTTGAAGCACAAAAATGCACTCCATTTTGCTGGAAGCAAATTTGTATGGTTGTGCATTTCCTTTTTGCTATATACTGCATCCTCCTAACACATTACTTCAAAGGTCATCTAATATTTTCCCACATTTTTCTAAATTGAGACACTAGCAAATGTATTTGTCTGTACAATAGAAGAAAATAATTTAAAAGGAAGATAATGGAATAATGTAAGCTTACCTTTTCAAAACAAACTTTGTCTGACTACATATGGAAGTATTTTCCATCCTGCACCTAAGATAAGTCAAATGTCCTTTGAAAGTAAATATGAAAATGAAAAATATTGAAAATGAAAAATGGTACCTATCAGACACAAATAACTTCAGAAGATTATTGCATGTTAAAGGGCTAATATCATTGCAGACCTAAACGTGAATGAGTATAATTTAACTTTCTCCATTCTGATGAAACAAAAAAGCAGTATTTTTCAAGAAGTGAAATAGCAATTTGCTCGAAGGTCACTTCCCCTCTTTGTTAAATGACTAAATAATGCATTGTACACGAATCAAGGAGCTTTTACAGTCCTAACATGAAACTATTAACATTTCAGAACTGGATGTCTGCCACAGCCTCTACATGAGCGTGCAATCCCCAGTCGTGGGCCAGAGGCAACGCAATATGCACGAGCACTGGGCCAGATACAAGCGGGCAGAAATCCACCTGGCTCCTCACGGGGCTGGGCTGAGCTGCACACAGCGGGGCACGGCTCTCCATCTGCACAGAACCATAGCAGGTAAGGGGCGGTTTCATGAACACGATTAAAGATACAACACTAATATTGTTGGTAAATACCGTTGGCAGACGTGGTGGTGACTGCTGAGCCCCACACCTGCTAGGCTCAGAGCAAAGCCTGCCTGGAGCACGGCAGGATGCCCCTGGGAGTGCCGCGGGCTGAGCAGGCACAGCGTTGGTCCCGGGGTGCCAGGATACCTCGGGGGCACCGGGCTGGGATCTGCAGCACTGCTCTGCTGCATGGACAGAGCGGCTCACACTGGGCTCTTCTGCATTTCCCTGTATATCATGGCAGCCCCGACCAGGCTCAGTGAACAGGCTTTGCTGATAGCTTCTATCTTAACAGAGGAAAAAAGTGCTGGCTTCGGTATTAGCTTAATTGCTTCGTTAATTGCCTCATTTTCATAGAGAAGAGAGCTTTTATCATAGGATGTGACACCAGCCTTTCCCCTTGAAACATCAGGGCCCTCCCCACAAGGTGCCAGGAGCCAACAGCTCCCATTGAAATCAATTATGGTCAAGTCAATGGAACCGAGAGTACTTAAAGTCATTCAGGAAGCACTCAGGGCTTGGTAAAATGATGGCATTGTGTAATTTAATTAGTACAGTTAGATAATTTCATTCTTTCAAGCAGGAATAAAAAAAACTTTGATTTTCCAAGGCAATTTAGAAAACATAACTTCAAACCACTCTATTCTTTATAACTCAGAACATATTTATTTTATGGCTTCTACATTAGAGGCCATTAGAATGGATTTTCATGTAATGCTTTAAGTTTATTTAGGATGTACATTAGCCACCCTTTCATTCTGATGTATTAAATCAATGTATCTGGTAGTGTATGTTTAGAGAAGAAAGTACTTACACTGCAGGATATTTCTCCAGTATCAATAGATCAGTTGGTTATAAATTATTTTAATATCCTATTCATAAAAATAAAATACTCTATGTGGGCAAAAAATAACAACCTGAAGTCTGAGAGTCCAAGGAGCTAAATAAAGGGTATGCAACGCTGCATTGCCTAGGGGAGCAGCACCCGGTCTGTCGGCCAGCCCAGTCTCCTTGGTCTGCCAGGACACAGCTGGTGCTGCACCAGCCCTGTGGTGGGGAGGTTTTGCAGGATGTTCACTGAAGCATGGCTACAGTGCCATGCTTTCACTTACATTTTGTTGTTGTTGTTGATGGTGGTTGGTTGGTTTGGTTTGGTTTGGCTTTTTTAGGATTTGTACAATAGTCAAATGAGAATTACTTCGAAGGAACATTAATGAGTTTATCCTGAGCCACTGCATACCAAAAAGAAAAGCATAGCAAACCCAAAAAGATGATAGCATCAAATAAGTACTGAAACAAGACCCTTAATACAGCTCACAGGAGTATGGATGTTACATTTGTTCCCCTGCTCTTGGGAATGACAGCAATAGTTAAGAGAGACAGTCCTGCAAATCAGCTGTGCTGCACTCAAAAGGGTGAGTGAATTTCAGGGCAAGCATCCAAGCTGCCAGTGAGGGAGAAATTGTTCTAAAATCCAGAAAGTGGTGGTGGCATGCCAGGTTTTCATGCAAAGACTTCCCCCTTCCTTCCTGCAGGGAGTTCTCCTGTTTTTCAAGGAACGTGATCCGTTTTAACATCCCCAACCAGTTTCACGGCCCATTGGATGTATATGCTGAAGCCACAGGGATGTAGCCTTTGAGAGCCTAACTGTTGTACCTGAGACTCAAACGGTTTGACTAGATGACCAGCATACATGACGATCCAGCAAGGAGCAGATGAGCAATGAAGGGAAGGAACCCCAGTAACCACCAAAGGAGGAGCATCACCGCTTCACTTGTCCTGGGGGAAACCCACAGACGGGGGGACACAGAGAGAAAGAAACTCCCTGAACACCTTGCAGAGTGATGGGGGTCATCACCACCAGGTTATAGGACTCTAAACTACAGGATGCAGAGGAAATAGCATTTTGGAATTGCATAAAGCTTATTATGGGATGTTTGCAGGAATGAGCAAAGGCAGGGAAAGGGAGGGTTGAAAGTGAATCAGTGAGGAACAAATGGTGGGGAAACGGAGGGGAAAGGGGCTAATAGGCCCTGTTGTAGACCAAGAAACGAATACATTAGGTAGAATTACCCTAATGCAGCTGGTAACTAAAGGCTTGTTCTTCATATCTGAAAGATGAGCAATATTAATAGGTACTGAGAGACATAAAAAGTTCCATACAAAACATCCTAGAAAGTTTTAAAAAAACATTTTGACATCACTATTAGCAGATAGAAAACGCATTTGAAGCAAGCTGAAAAAAATTGGTTGCTTATCCTCATGCATTTAATGCAGTTCAGCATCGATGTTCATTTTTCTGCTATCAATAACATCAGTGTTATTAAAAACATAGATACAGATAGCAACACATACCAGTCTGCGAATTTCTCTCTCACACTCCCTCTTAATTCTGCTGATTTCCTCTTGATGCAGGTGATACACGCTCCTTATCTCTGCTGCTTTAATTTTGTCAGCTTGGATGACCATAGTTAAAGCCTCTTCCACTTGTTTCTTAGCCCCCTTAAGTTCTGAAATTTCTTGCTGCATTTTTATTTTCTCAACTTCAAACCCCTTCTTGGCCTCCTCCTTTGCCTCTGAAAGCAGCACGGTTTTCACCTTGTCAGGAGCCCCATCACGTACAGCATTGAGAAGGGCCTGTAGTCTCTGGATTTCATTATCTTTAATTTTTATTACTCTAAGTAGTTCAGCTTCGTGCTGCCTCAGAAGTGCTTCTCGAACAGCTTGGAGCTCCTTCATTTTCTCTTCATGAAGTTTGACTTTGAGCTCTGTTACCACCACTGTACTTTTATGCTGTTCGTGTTCTTTGATCTGCTTAACTTCCTGATTTTTCTCTCTTTCCAACTTGCTGACCTACATGGGAAGTCAAAAAAGAGCAGTGTTTTTATCAACAAAATTATTGCCGCAAATTATGAGATAATCTAAAAATGGCATGGATCACTTTACTACGTCAGAATTCAGTGTTGTATGATTGTGCCTTAGAAAGAAAGGCCTGCCCGATGTCGTAGTGAATGTACCTGTGAGGTTACACTTGTGCACACATCAGAAGGGCTTGCAAAGTTGGCAGGATGTCAGCAGTGCTGTCCTGGGGTACAAATGAGAGCCACGTGTGTCAGGGGAAAATACAACCCACCTCAGCTTGTTATTGAAGTGGATGTGGCATAGTGGCAGGCATTGCACTAGAAAATATTCCCAGCATGTATTTGCAGTAGCATTTAAAGTGTTTGCATAACTATCTCCTTTGAGCAGGCTTGTTCAGAGGCAGGGAGTGCACATCAATGCTCTCTATCTTTTCTGCCCTAGGATGTTTATCAGAGCAGCCAGTGCATATATTTAAATGCTAAGATTAAGAAGTGGATATTCACAACATTATAATTACTTACTGAAGTGTTTATTGGGGGAAAAAAAGTTCAGGTCAATTATTTTTAGTAAAGATGGGTTTTTTTGTTTGTTTGTTTGTTTGTTTTTCCTATGATGACACAGGAACATTTTCTTGCTAAGAACATGACTAAATCTCTTTCCCATATGAGAGCACTCTACAGAACCAAACACTGCAGGCGTAAAGAAAAAAACCTGTGACATTACAGAGAACTGGGATAATTCTTCCAAAGAAAAGGTGATCTGTGAAAAGAGGAAAAAGAATCCTGACAACCCTATAGAAAAGACATTTCTTCCACTAGAAATCAGCATAAGTAGAAATACCTGTATATTTAGAAAAAGAGAAACAAAATCATATCATTGCCACTTTGGAAATTACTGATATTGAGGATGAATCTAGGCACCAATAATGATTTTTAGTATCACATCCTATTTTTATAAACAAATACTAAGCATTTGAAATTTCATAGACTTTAATTTGACCAATTTAGTGACCTAGATCCACTAGTGAACACGTTAAGTATCATAAACTTATGCAAGAAGCACAAAACCCAAGTGAGCTAAGCATTAATATCCAAACTCTACATGAAGTATATGCTCAGAAAGAAGACTGACATGTCTGTAACAAGTGCTATAAACAGAATAATGTTTAAGATAATACACACTCCGGAAATAGCCAGCACCTTATAGAGGAAGTCTGAGTCTATTTTTCAGCTGGTATCTGCAGGTCTCATACCACATCCCCTAAAGAATATGCAAGAAACCAGATGCTAAGCCATTATTTTGGCACACTCAGGCACACAGATCCGAATTGTGCTGTATGCATGTGCATATGCAAGGCATAAAAAGCTCTGTGAGAGCTACTGGGAAGCACAAAACAACTGCATTTTATCAGATGCTTTTTCAGCAATAAATTATGCATTACAAATAACAAAATGTATCTGACCACAGAAGGGTAAAAAGATATTTCAATTTAAAACTAGGAAGTCAAGAAAAGCTATGATGAGAAGCCTTGTATCTAAAACGACTGGGAAAGGTTGAGGGGAGGAAAATAGGGTCCACAGTCTTAAAGCTGTAAACTCTGATTCACAGTAAAATTATTAATAGATATTATACTAAAATATGCGTGTGTGTGTATGTGTATAAGTGTATATACACAAGCACAGACACCACCTTTGGAAGCTTCCTTAAAAATTAGAATCATGGTCTACAGTGCCAAATTATAATGCAAGTTAATGGAAAACTACAGGATGTAATTCTGTCCCTGGCATCATAATGCATTTCTCTATTAGGGCTCCGGAGCAACCAAAAAGAAAAAAAGTTTATCAGTGGAAACTAATTAGGGATTATTGAAGAACAAATAACATCGCCCTGCCCTTGCTGAGAAAGGTGCTGAGGGTTGTGGAAGAGGCAGCCCAGAGGCCTGGCAGGGCTGCTGGCGGTCTGAAGGACTTTGAGCACAACCTCCAAATGAAATTAGCCTCAGTGTGAAAGAGAAGAACCAGCAAAGGGAACTTCTGACCACCACCGAGTTGTATTCAAAGTCCTCATGGTACCCATCCTCCTAACCAGGTAAGTACTTACTAGGAAAATTTCTAGCGTGAGAAACAAAAAGGGTGCACAGCTCCAGCCCAGCGCCATGGCCATGCCCCCTGTTTCGAGCAGCTGTGTGCTCTCCCAGGTCTCCTGCTGGCATGAAGCTACGTGGTTTTTGGGCTTCGTTTCCTCCCTGATCACAAGAGCAAGCGTGCAAACCGCTGCTGCCCGGCACCTATAACCTTGTGCCCCTGGGTTTACAGATGGGGCGCGTTTTGCTTGAAATACAAGGGGGACAGTTTAAAACACGACATGAAGGGGCTCTATTGTTTTACACAGAAGGCTAGTCCCTGTAGCTCACATGCTTCACCCCAAGGATTTATTTCTGAAGTTGGGTACAAGTTGACTACGTGTGGGGCAGCAGGCAAAGAGAGGTGGGAGCAAGACAGCGCAGGTTGCCTTCATTTTAATCACTGCGGGAGGGAAAGGAGAGGAGAGGAAGACACACACCTTACTCTTCTCCTGCTGGAGCTCGATCTGGATGTCGGTGAGCTTCGCCCTGAGCTCCTCGTTGGCAGCCTGCAGGGCGGCCAAGGCGTCGGGCCGCTCTCCCCGGGCGCGGCTGCTGGTGCCCTTCCTCGACATGGTGAGGCGGCGAGGCGGGGTGCTGGCGCAGGCCCCGCCGTCCCGGCGCTGCGGCTGCTCCTCCTTGCCGCGCCCCGCTACATCTTCTCACTCGCCTGCAGGGAGGGAAGCAGAGGAGAGCCGTGAGCAGGCTGCTGTCACTGCCGAGAGCACGGCTGGGTGTCACTGCCCAGAGCACGGCTGGGTGTCACTGCCAGCAGCACGGCCAGGATTCAGCATCTTCCACAGGACTTGAGGTGTTCCACTCAGAAGCACCACACCGCTTCCCCACAACTGCCTTTCATGCAGATCAGCTGGTTTATAGAAAACAAACACTTCTGATGGAGGCTGCTTCACCATTTCGTTGCCACACAAAATTAAGAGAGGTCAAGTCAGACAGCATCCTGCTCATTACCACCTGAGCAGTGCTTTAAAGGTACAAAAAAAAGAAAAAAATAATAAAAACATGAGTATTAAAGTCATTTTTTACTCCTCTAACCATCACTGCACCTGGAAGGAGGAGCAGCAGACAGCTGGATACTCTGGGAAGCATGAGGTACAGCTAAAGTGGCCCTCCCTGACCTGAAGCAAGGGCTGGACAGAGCTCAGCTGCAAAAATATTTTGGTTTATGCCTGTCCAGAGCATAAGATTTAAATCATAAACTATAAACATTTTTCATCTCTTCATCTGCACTTGGATTTACACAGACCAGAGGCTACAGACATTCTGGAGGGACTTCCTAGTCCCATCCCCTGGCACCATCATGGCTCGCAGACAGCTACAGCAGAGAAAAGCACTTTCAGTGCAGGCAGAAAGACTTTATGATCTTCAAAAAAAGTTTAACAGAAAAAAAAAAAAAAAAAAAAGAAAAAAAAAAGGTTTGTTTTCCTCCAAATAATTTCAAGAAATTCATAGTAAAAGTAATACAAATAGTAAGAAGATACAGAAGCAAGCAGAGGTTATATAAAGGCAACAGGAGCTGTCCATGCCAGCATTTGTGGTGTATCATCAAAACAACAACTTGTATCTATACATGTTTACCTAAGTCTGGTAACAATGTAGTAGTTTTATTTACACTAAAAGTTTTTTTTTTTTTACTAAATCTAAATAAACAGAACTGAGAATCCAATTCTTCTATTAAACAGGGAAGAGCTGGACAAAGTGGATCCATCTTCACAGAATTTATCCATTTATATTGTTTGTGCTCTGTGTCAACCCACTAATCCCAACACTCTCATAAACAACACAGCATACACAAGTTCTGCAATGACAACTTCAGATTTGTCAACAAAACACCTGCTATAACAATAAATACAGTTCTAAAACTACATTCCAGAATTATTTAACTGAGACAAGAATAAACAACAATGAATGCCCTGGAATTGATAAACGTATAAAACTAAACTAAAATAAAAGTATAAAACTGCCAGATGTAGATGGCATAAGACAACACAAACTCATTCCAAAGAATTTGTAGTCTGAGATGAAGGCAGATGAAGGTAGGGAGAAACGTGATTTTTTTAATATATGTTAATGCCATTTTTATTGCTGCATCCATCCTATGATTCAGAAAATTCTATGAGAGTTCTATGTAAAAGTAAATAATTAGCCTATTAATCAACTCAAGTGAAATTCCCATGTTCTGTGGGTTGCATGCACAGAGGTGAACGTGACTGACATTATCACAGTTTGTCCTTGCTTCATTTGACTCATTCCTCTCAGCTGTTGATGCAGACTGACAGTCCATTAACGTTTTGTACTTGATCACTACGTGCTGAACAAGTCATACAGGCTGCTGCCAGTTCTTCCTCTGGTCAGTACTTCATTCATTGCTTATTGATAGTATGAACAGATTTAATTTAATAGAAACATAAGGATAACAAGAAATTCTGCACGAAAATGCCATGTCCTAGAGGCTTCGTTTGGCACTAGAGCAGTGGAACAGGAGTGCCATCCTAAAATACACTTGTTCCCTCAATGTTTCTTTCATAATTTGTATAATTCCAGGAATTTTTCTTATAGAAAAATACTTTGTCAAAGCACTATGGGAGAAAAAAAAACATCAGCAGCACAAGCTCCTTTGTAATTATACCATGCAATTTTCCAGTCTGTAGATTATGGGCTATGGGTGTGAAAATCCAGTTCGTTCACATTTAAAGGATAAACAGCAACACGCATGCAAAGAAAGTTGTCTCTGCTTCTCTGGGCAAAACTGACTCAACTGTCATTTTTAATTGGTAAGTTATCAGTGAAAAATAGGAGTGATTAATCAGTGATTAATGGGAGTGAAATTAATGGGAGAAGTGGCTGGATTTGGGGAGTAACTGTGCAAAGCTGCTGAGAGATGGGAAGAAGAGACTTGGAGAAACATGGTTGTTTCTTTCTGTGGTGCTTGCCTTTGTAGCCTTGAAGTTTCTATAGAAAAAAATGTGTTTGGTCATTCAAAGAAATGAAAATAAATAAAAATTTACAGACGTAGCCTGAAAAATCCCTAAGGAGAATGCAAAGATGTTCTTAGTGTTTAAAATTCATGCTTCTTTGTATAAGAAGATGCAATGCATTAGCAATTACCCTACAAAAGAGGCTTCTTATAGAAAAAAAAAAATGGGGCAGTCTGTAGCCACAGGCACTGAATTCTCCTGCGATGAATGAAGCATTTGTGCATATTACAATGATTTTCTTAAACAATATGTTGTAATGATAGATGTAGTAGGTGGAGTCTGGTTATTTCACAACCTGAGGAAATGAGAAGCAACACAATACAAGCTTTTAATTGCTAATATGTAAATGTTAGAGAACTAATCAGAGAACTAATAAATATAATGATACAGCAATTTGTCAGAATAATTTAAATTAGAATGGTTATTTTCAACAGGCAACAGCTACAGGATTTTTCTTTGTTTACAGAAAACACAAGCAAGGAACTCAAACAGGAAACTAATCTGAAAGACAAAAAAGTAATGAGAGGTATGTTGGGAGGAGCACAAGCCCAGCAGCTGATTTTCTGGGAGACTGTGCAGTAACAATGCAAAGCACCCAGATACCCTGCACACACACCAGCTATTTCACCAGCACGTGCTGGTGTTGGCTCAGAGCCTCTGGGGAGCACCACAGGGAGAAGCCCACCATCCTGGCACAGCCTTGCATGGGCAGGGGCCAAGGGGTTTCTAAGCACAGCTCACTTGATGGGAACTCTGTCTGAGATAGGATTAGTGGCACTAACGTGTCCTCATGCTTCCAGAGTTTGAGCTTTTCATTTTTGTTGAAAATATTACTGAGGTTTTCCTGTATGAGTCAACACATTTCGTACCAAGCATCTGCCTAAGTATGTTTTTTCTCTACTAAAAACAGAACAAAACAAAACAACAACAAAAAACACAGATAAAATAGCATATTCCAGGGAAGAAAGGCTTGTATTGCAACATTTGCTTTAAGTGTGTCTACAAAACCGTTGAAGATAAAGTATAAAAGCAGCCCAGGTCTGGAAAACTGGAGGCCTGTCAGAGGCCCCAGGAGCCCAGCTTCAGCCAAGCTTTGCCAGAACAGGCTGCTAACACCCAGCACCCATTCCCCAGAAAGCAGGCCCAGGAGAATTTCTCCTCTGACAGCTCTGCTGCAGCTCATGTAAACATGCCCATGTCAAATCCCAGGTGAGAATGGAAAGGGACAGAGCAAACTTTCAGGTCCTATGGACTCCCATCAGTTCAGCGTGGGCAAGGGGTCCAGCATCAGGAGCATCCTCCAAACTGGGATGCTAAAGCTTTAATGAGATTTTCTTAGAGAAAAATCAGCTCCCTTGCCAGTACTTAAAGTAATAAGCTTGATTCAAAAAGAACCACACAGAAATTAGCTGAGGACTATTTTAATTAAGTCTTTAAAGCTGAAAAAAGGACATAATGATAAAACTTGAATGTAGCCAAGAAAAACATCCAAGGATTAAGAGATCTGGATAATAGGAATTTGATCAGCCTTGGTAACGATCTGTCAGCAGAATGTACTACTACAGTGAGAGCTGCAGAACAATAGGAAGGCTGCCCTGCACACCACGCTTCCAAGCTCAAAACCTGGTGGGGAAGGTTTCTCAGAGGAAGACACACGAGACAAAGAGCGCATTTCTCCTGTCCCAAAGTCAGAATGGGCTGCATTAGTTGCAGATGTACTCATCAAACAGTGAAGTGGAAGGGGCCTGCAGAGGAGGGGGTTGTGGTAGCATCTCCATGTGCTGTTAGAAATCAGCAGGCAAGGAGTGGCAGTACCCGCCAGTGATGCTACAACTGCTTTTATTCCTGGATGTATCGGACCTCAGACCCTGCTGCTGGGTGCCCTGCACATCCCTTCTGAAATGTAAAAGGCAGATACTGGATAAAGACAGAGGGGGAAGTGCTCCTTGCCCTGCTGGGGCATGGGGGCTCACGGTCCCCTCCCTGCAAGGCAGGGACCAACCCACCCCTTTGGCTACAAACCCGAATCCTTACCCTTCCCGGAGAAAGGGGAGAGGAGGGATGGGAAATCAGCCTAGGGCTGTGGACTGGGAGCTCCAGTGTTACTAAATGCTCACTTTAATTATTTACTTTTGTCTAATTCTATGCAAATTAATGAATGATTAGTGAGTGATGCAAAGATTTTAGATTGTCTATACTCATGAAACTCCACTGGGTTTCAAAGACATTAGTTTTAAAGACAAGAAGCGCTCAGGCTCTTGAGCTTCTAAACATAAAAAGATTAAAACGCAGTTTGAATGATATTTACTATTATTGACAAGGTTCATTTATCTCTGGAAAACCAAGAAACATAACCTGAGTTGCTGCTTACCTGCAAGAACATTGATTTTGAAGGCAGAGCAGAAAAAAAAAAAAAAATCGTTATTAGTATTTACACCAGACTTTGTGTCAGAGAGAACAAAAGCATCAATAAGCACGTTACCCAAACCATTCATTTATCACTGCTTTTCTGTGCCGAAGAGAACCGCAGGAAGAATAAACAAAAGACATACAGGCACCGAGCACGTACTCACTGCCACACAGCCTGTAATTTACTCCCTGGGAGCAGCCCAGTTCGGGAGGCATTGTCCTCTGCTGCTCCGCATCTCCTCGGGAGGTTTCAGCCCCTCCATCGAGCAGTTTGCCTTCTGTTTGCTGCCCAGCCCCACGCTCTCTCAGGCAGTGCTAGGTTCTGATTTGGGGTGAGAAGGGAGCACTGCCACGGGTGCAGGAGGCAGCAGGAGCTGTCTGCCCTGCACGACCCTGCGAGCTGCGGGCTCCCGGCCCTTGGGTGGCACATCTTCTCCTAGCTGGGACATGACAGGGGATAAAAATGCTGCCAAGGATGGGCACAAACCATGGAGGAAAAGTGGATCCCAGCTCTGTTCTCCCCCTCGGGAGAAGCTCCTGTGGCTGCAGGTGTCCCATGGCCAGCAGATCACAGAAATGACTGCAGAATCGGCTCGGTTCGGGGCTCCTGGCCACAACCCCTCAGAGAGTCAGGTCGATGGACGCAGCATAATGCATCACAGGAGAAAACCTCAAGGCAATGGTCTTATTTTCAAGAACTGGTGAGAGGCACAGAGGATGCTTCGAGCCCTACAGATCAGAGTGGGATTTACATGGTTTAGAACCATTCGTCCTTTTGGCGTATGCTGAATTGTTTTTCCGAGGGATAATAGTGGGAAAACAGACTGGGCAGAGTAAGGCAGCTTTCCAGTGGCAACCATGAGCTTCTGTGCCTGCAATGAATCAAGCATCATTGTTGTAAAGCATGAAAGTAGTTATTTGTATTTCAAAAAAAGTCATGGTCTTGTAATGCTGAACAGTGGTGTCTGTTGGTGCATGCCTGTGCACACATGAGCCATCTGGGGGCTGGTGGACAAACGCCAGCCTTAAACGAATACTTCTCCCAAATGCTGTGAGAAAAAATATTCATAAAAAATATTTCCCAGCCAACATCGTTGTACTTACACAGAACTCAGCAGAGAGTTTGTCGTGCTGGAGAAGGGGTGCAAATCAGGCAGACATGGCTTTCCCTGCCACCCCGCTCTGACAGCTGGCTGAAGCGTGGTGCACCCAAAAAGCTAACGCTGAGGTGCCAACCCCCAGCAAACAGCCCAGCTCAGGGGGATACTGTCTGCACAGTCCTGGGCAGTAACGGGCAAAAAACACATTTCTGATACATGAGGTATGTCGCCCTTGAATTTTATTTTATTTTTCAATTAGTTCTGTAGAGGGGAATCTGTGAGGCATTTTAGTAGTAATGTCTTCACATTTCTGATACAGGGAGAATATATTATGGATATATGAATACGATTCCTGGTATGTTTGATATTGAAAATAGCATCAATTATGCATCGTAAGGTGTCTTTAGCAGGGCTCATCATTCTTTTTGCCTCCTGACTTGTAGTTCAGACATCAAGGCTAATTGGAAAATACATTTTCTAGTTAACGGTTTCTGAAACCAGAGTTTCACCGCACTTGAATTAAATTGAGTGCTACCAGAGTACCAGTATCTTAAACAAAACAGCTTAAACAAAACACTGTTCTTACAAATACTGGACATTTGAAATATATGATACGAGCTTGAGAAAATGCTGTTCTTTTTCTGTTTTGAAAAGCTATTATAACTAAAGGCTTTATACAATCCCTTTTCAGTCTCTGGCACACCTCAGAATATTGTAATAGAAAGAAAATGCAATATGCAAATACAAAATGTAACTCAGCCATAGACAGGTATGTTTGATATGGTTGAGTTCCCACTTCCTCATATGGGGAAGCTCTTCTTGAGTAATCTCAGTTTTTCACTTGGGATTTCAACAGTTTATAAATCTGAATAAAAGAAAATTAATTGGCTGTCCTCTGAAAGGTGGTTTCATGCTGGGTCAAAGTGCTGGTTTTGTGATGATTTTTTATGCCTCAGAGATAATAGTTTACTGTGCAACTCTCTCATGATTAAAAAACAGTTAAAAGTAGTTAAAATTGAAAACCAAATATTATACTAAATTGAAAAAAAAAAAAAATGTTAATGCAGTTTGACATGACAAAGCTGCCATGGCTGTGCTTGCAAGATAACCTTCAGAACGTGAACTCTGCCATCAAGCAGAAAAGGGTTCAAGCCTTGCTAGCCTATGCATGGGAACACCCCAGCAGCGATATCTATGACAGAACCAAACTCCACACGAGCTGGCACTCACTCCTAGGGTGGTTTGCTGTCCCGCCAGCCCAGGCTGACCTTATCCCTATCCCAGGAGGATGGTACAGCCCCAGCAGGATGGCATCGTGCTGCATGGAGGGCAGGGTCACCCTGGGCTCGCCAGACTTGGGAAGGGAGGGATTAAGGAGGAGGAAGGGAGTATGTTTTGATGTGATACTCAGACCTTATTCTGGTTTTGGACTGTGCTTTGCCAAGTTTCAGTAGTGAAACCAGCATAGGAAGTGAATGATAGACCATTTTTAAAAGGGAACCCATGTCAAGTCTCATTTCTTTCAATCCCCAGTTTTAGCAGAAGCAACGGGTACCAAGAAGAAACTAGAGCACTTTCCAGAGTTCACAGATCCCTGGGTATCCCATGCAACCTTAATTTAGCACTACTATGAACATACATATATTATATATACTTACATACATATATTTATATATATATTTAGAAATATATAATCAAACTTATCTCTGTTTGTTTGTTTGTTTTTAAGACCAAATGCAGTTATCTCAACTTCCAATATTTGTCTCAACCACACTTTTGCTGAGAAAGTTTCAGACTTAAAACAAAATGTGCATAAAATCTGGCAGAAGACAGCAAAGTAAAACTCAAGCACACGGGGCACAAATTCAGGATGCAGAAGACTTAAATTCAGGGCCCTACTTCTAACCAACTGCTGTACTGACTGGGAAACATCATCTTGTCTTGAAGATTTCCACTCTGAAAAGAGCTGGTGTACGCTTCTGTATGCCAGCAAGACTCTTGTGGACTACCCATGTGCACCTACTGAGTGCACATACTTATCAACAGTTAGCTGTTCTAGGGTAAACCGCAGTTTTCATAGGGAAAAACAAACACAATATTTCCCAGCATGGAACAACTTCTAAAACTTAAATATGATGACATAGTAACTGGTTAAAAAAAAAAAACAAAAAACAAAAAACAACAGAAACAAACAAATAAACAAACAAACAAAAAAAACAACCAACCAACCAACCAACCAAAAAAAACCAGCACCGTACCGTAATGCATTTCTGCAGATGGATCTCTAGCCAAAGTTTTGCTTAGGATTAGATCAATTCCAACAACAGCTTTAACGGACACATGTCAAATCCTGACTGACCTGAATTTTTCCTCAAAGATTAATCCCTCACCCACTGTTAGCTTTAACTCATTGATGGGTGGACCAAGGTTACAGAATCCAAAGCAAAATCCTGAACCCTGTGAACTGCACATACATTGTTTGCCTGCTGCATCACATGCACTCATATATAAACCCCAACCACTGATTTTTCATAATAAGTTTTACATTATTTTTTTTGGTTTGTTTGTTCTTTTTAATGCAAGGTATGGGTGGCTGTCCAATCTGTGAATAGCCTACATAGTTAATAAATAGTTTCCAGTAAATACAAAGAAAGTAATGAAATTTAAGTACTAGAAGACCTAATTGTTACTAAATCTGAACAGGTAGAGCCTGATATTTTAACACCACAAGTTTAACATTACCTAAGCAGGCCACCTTTCTTACTTTCACATCTCTTGTGGCTAAACTGCTGAAAGTAAAGAAATTATATAAGTTAGAAACAGTAACTATTATGTAGAAAAATATTTTTTCTTTAGATATTCTTCAGTACTTTAGGTACAAAAATACATTGGAGTTATTATAATAATATTACAAAAATTCACCTATCCAAATTCTCAGTTAAACTGGAGCAACTCAGAATAATTTCACTGATTTGTGTAGGATTATTAGCGAGGAGTGCATCTCAGACTTAATTCTGTCAGCTTAATGTTGTGTCATTGCATTATCTTGATCACAAACAGACTGCCTGAGCAATGCCATCCATTTTCCCAAGGAATTCATCCCTGTATAATTAACTACAATCAACTGTAACACAGATGGCGTCGTATGATCCAAAAGCGCTTTATAGAAACCTTTTAAGCATGTTATTAACATCCCTAAATAACTAACTATTTAATGCTACCTCTCCAACCCTCTTCTGCATGAACACACAACACAGCTGGATTTGAGAGAGCAAAAGGCAGCATTTAATTGCAGCACTGTTATAAAAGAATTTCAGCTCTTGGATTTATTCAATTTATAAATGAGTTTGTAAATAACAGGCTCTACTGTGGCAAACAAAAACATTGCATTTTAGATTTCATAAATAAGACTAATTTTCAGAATGACTCATCCTCAGCAAACTCAGCATTGTGGAACTGGACAGCGTGGAAGGACACTGATGGGAGGTAGAGCCTTTCTTTAGCCTGACCATGGCTTTCCAAGTGAACAAAATACATTTTTATTTATTACATTTTGTTCCTTTTATAACTAGATGTGTGCCCAGCCCTACACTGATTAAAACAACAACAACAACAAATTTAACTGCAACAAACAAGAATTTGAATGGGAAGATAAATCTGAAAAATCTGAATGAAAATCAATTGCAAGTTGTTAAATGCCCATCAAGCTCTAATGCAAAGCTGTTCATTCACCCCTCCCCGAAGTTTATTCCTTGGGGTCAGATAACTTCAGACCTGTTTTCTCATTATCTTAAATTACCTCGTCTTGACAGTTGCTGAGATTCTGCTCCCTAATTTCAGCCCACCTCTGCCCACTTACTTGACAGGGAGCAAGCCCCTTGGCCCATAAGCTGATTAAGAAAGAAAGCAAAAATATGATCAAACAGACTTGCTGGAGACTTTTTCTGACCCTTTTAGCAGGGACAGGCTGGAGTACCCACCGAAGACAGCAGCGCTGGGGATTAGCACCCTTCCTCTCCCCCAAACATCTGTTTGACGTGGGCAGTCCCGCTGAGGGCTGGATGTCTGAAATTTCATGGAATCACGTATGAGCCTGATGGCATGGTCTCAGCTGGGAAGATGGTCCCTGGGAAAGACCAAGAGAGCTTTTAGTAAGTTCTGGTAACGGGAAGGTCTGTAGTAAAGTAACTGACGAGGCAACGTGCTGCTCCTCTGGCTTCTGGCTAGAACATTGGTGGAGAAGGTGAAAGAGAGAGTGATGTCCTATTTAGAGGTGACAAATGAGCACAGAAAAGAAAAGCTGTTCAAACTGCACATTACCATGACCTAACATTCGGTTCTCAGTATCACACAGTGGGGTTTCTTAATATTTGGAGTGGGGAGCATTAAGTAAATATTCAGTATAGGAACTGGGCTGGCAAAATCGTAATGAACACAACAGAGTCATTTATATCTATTGTTACCCAATTAGCTGGAGTTATTCTAAGTACACAGATTTCTATCACATTATAACGTAATGGCGTAGGGAAGGGAATCATTTCCAGAACCAGTTTTTATTTCTGTGCTCTGGGGTTATTAACGCAGTTTTACTGTCCTTGCTGAAGGAAGCCAGCAGTTTGCTGCAGCAGAGCTCTGCGAGGTTCAGTGAGAGCAGTGCTTGCTAATTGTGGGGTTTCCTCCCTGTCTGTGTACCATGGCTTAAAACACTCTGAGAGATGGGAGAGCAGTGTAAGATTGTGTCCTCTCCAAGGGAAGAGAGGGACACAAAAGAAGACTAAGTTATACACGGATACAAGAGACAAAACACGGGTGTTACTACTATCATTGCAGTTGAGAGGCCAGGCTTTGCGCATTCACAACAGCAGTTCTGAGCTCGAGTAGCACCACCTTCAGCAGCAGCACATCACCACTGCTTCCCTGTAGAACCTGCTTCCCACTGCCCCGTGGAAGCTAAAGCAGGCACGGCCACTGCCTGTACAGCCACAGGGACAACGCGAGTCGCTCTGAAAACACTCCTGGCACCAAGCCTTTACTTGCTTGTGAATCCTGTTGAGGAGATAAGAACTGCAGTATTTAGCTTACTGCACTTTGCTGTGAAATGAGCACCGAAGCTGCTGGAAATGTGATACCAGATTAAGGTCTCCATTCTATATATTTTGTTTGTGTGTGATGCAACAAACTTGTAATAGAAACCCAAAAAGCTTCAACTGGATAATGTGAACTGCTTTTCTTTGCTTCCTGAATTTCACCAAAGATCTCACACATGATGCAAAATGAACTGTAATTAAGAAGTGTTGAAATATAAAATAGATGGAGACAGATCTAAGTGAATAACAGAAAATAGAAGAAACCCCCCCCTTTTTTTTTTTTTTTTTTTTTTTTTTTTTTTTAAAGTACATGAGAACAGGTACTGGATTTACCACTAGTATCTTTTGGGATACCAGGTCACTGTATGAAATAAACTTCTGTATAACTAATTAATTCATATGCTTTCACAGGTTTCACGATTCACCCATTAATCAGCAAGTGATCAATGTGATCAATGACTACTCTCAGCTAATGTCAAAATACACAGCTCCTTGATACTGCACATTTTAATAGCATAGAGTTGCCTGTTAGGAGAATCTGAATTCTAAAATCCCTTTTAGAAAAGGATTTCATATTTATATGGGTATATATTGTTGGACAGCTCCACAGAGTAGCTCCACTACATATCTAGAAAGGCTGCGTTTATGCAAGGGATGAAGATGCCAGACAGAAACAGCGCAGTTGGGAACAGCTGTAACCCCTTGTGGCCTCACTCACAGCCCTCTGAAATCATGCATTTTCCATTTATTTCACCAGGTTGTCAGATAGGCACTTGAGCCAAGTTCCACTCGAGTCGGTAGGAAGCTTGCCATTCACTAAAAGGATCTGGTCATTACAGTAGTGGGAAGTGACTGCCTGAAAGGCACTTCTCCCCAGCAGCAGCTCAGCAAGCACAGCCCCGTCCATAGGCTGCCAAACCCAGCGTGCCGCCAGCATGAGATGGGTTCTGGGGATCAGGGGGACAGCGAGGCTTTGGACGTGGAGCTGTGTTCATCCTCAGAGCCAGGAGCACGATGGCTCGGCAGAGCCAGCTCCCTGGAGACCCCGGCTCTCCTGACAGCCCCTGCCTGGTCCTAGCACAGCGGCACGGCATCTCCCATGGCAGCACCAGCCTGTGTACCAGCACAGCTTGGGGAAGGATGGGTGAAAAAATGGGAATTAGCTGGGGAGGATGCAGACAGCAGAGCTAGCTGAATGCTTTAACAGAAAGCACCGCTTTTTAAATTGTTATTTGCTTCTGGTACTCAAAAGGGCCCATTGAGACCAACCACTTTTTGGCAAATAATCTATCAGCTTGGGGTCGGAACTCAGACTTGCTCCTGTAAATCACAGCTGAGCCCCAGGCACTCGGGTCAGTAGCAAAGAACCCTACTGACACGTGTTATGAAGCCAACTAAAGCAAGAGCCAACACATCCTCTAATCTGTGCCAAGTACTGAGGTACTCAGGACCTGGAGAGGGAGGAATTTTGCCTGGCTAAGTACATATTTCCAACTATAAGAAAATCACCTTCATCTTTTGAATTAAATTTAAAACATGAGTAAGATTTAAAATAAACAACATCAACAAAATGAAACAAACCAAACCAACAAACCTGACTCAGTCCAGGCCCTGGAAGATGGCTGAATAAAATCCTAAAGGCAAAATACTCTCCCAGATAATGGAACAGAAAGACTCATGAAGCTTGCAGTAACAGAGCTCATGTTTCCAGACAGCAAAGCAAAGCTGTGACTAGGAGGGAAACACTCAAGCACGTTGGAAAGGCCACACCGAGGAGCAGGACATGCCCCACGTATCGTGGAGCAAAGCCTTCCCGGGCCAGAGGCACGTCACTGGAGGTGCTTCATGCTAAGGATATGCAGATGCAGTGCTCTTTCACTGCTGCTGACCTTGTCAAGGTGATTTCTGCTCATAGGTGGCTGTGCATTAACCAGATACACGTGGCTGAGAATTTTTAAGCTATAATCTGATTTTTACTGTTATTTATTTATTATTTTTTAAGCTGATTTGATTTGAGATGCTGCATCTATCTTCCCAGTCGATTTGCTTGGCAGGCAGATATCCATTTCTCTGCAGTTTTTTTTTACAGAACAGTGAGTGGGTTTAAGACTTCCCTCCAGCGTGGCAGAACCAGACCCATCTAAAATGTCAAGAACCCAGTCCTTTAGGGAAACCTTATTTTCAGCACAGGAGCTGTGTAACCTCTTACTTATTTCTTTAACCAAGACTAACAGCCAGAAGAGAGGCTAACTTCCATGGAAAATCACATCCAGTTCACATACATCGTCATGCTGAAGGTACAGCGTTACTAACAGGGATCAGGTAGATTGACCCTTCTATTGCTGTATGAAATGTAATCAACAAGAAATGTAAAAATAATTGGAATGAGCATCTCAGAAGGTGCTTCATCCCAAAAAGTATGTGTGTGTATGCAGAGAGAAAGCCAACAGAAATTGTACCATGTTTCACAGCCTCCTGTTACTTGGACCAAGAAGGACAAATGCACACAGAGGATTAAATCTCTAATGGCACCAGGTAACACACGTAGCTCTACCTGCCAGCAAAAGACTTCCAGGGACCAACATACAAAGGCAAAAATGAAATGAAATATAAACCCAGGTACAAACTGAAGATGTCCATAGAACTCAAGATGTGCTGATGTCAGTCAGCACAGGTCAGCATCGGCTGCTAACATAATTGAGTATAACAAGAGCAGTTGTTCTTGTACAGCTAAGTCCTGCCATTCTAAAATACAGAGTACAATTTTCCATGCATCCTTTAATCGGGTTATTTCAACAAAAAGCACCTACTTTATCTAGCTCCCTTCAAACAAGAGCGTCTGTTCTCAGGTTCTCAGGATTTGCATTTAGAAACCAGCGGTGAAAGCAGACAGCTTCAAGTACCCAACGCCACCACAAATGATGAGAAAGACTTCATCTCTCAGCTAAGCCAGGTATGGCTTCAAAATAAAACATTAACGAGCCAAAACCTTGTGGTCTATCCACAAGTGGAATCAGTCCCAAGCACCCTTTGTAGTCCTGGAGCTCCGTTAATTTGCCATCAGTGCTGTAACTCTGTAACTTTTGTAACCAAAAAAACACATCACAGAGGAAATCTTCTGCGATACCACACTTGCTCTCTTGGCCCTTAAAGCACCAAGGACGAAGTCACTCAGCCCCGAGTGGCATCCTCTGCAGCAAGGCCTGCTGATGCCTCACCTTGGGAGAACCTACTCAGAGGCAGACCTCTCCCTCCCAAGGACTTGTTCAGGATGGAAGTAGTGCTAGCCTTGCTTTTCTTTGGGAAAATAATCTATATCAAAGAACTGGGGAAACATTGTCCCAGACATCTCCATTTATAGAGAGGACACAGCTAGGGAAGAGCTCTTTCCTTTTCTGAGTGTGGCATCTGGGTAACCTGGCATTAAATGAAGGATTTTCCAGCCTTACAGCCTTCTGCACTTACTCCTTCAGGGAAAGTCGCTTCTCGCATGGCTTGTGCTGCACCGATCTTAGCTAAGAGGATGTGTCCGTCTGCCTTCTGACTTTCTAAATATTGGTAAGAACTGCACAAGCACTTGTCATCAAACCCACAAGCTCCAGAGAAGTCCGTGTCCAGGCAGACACGCTGATGCTGCTGTGACTGCCCGCAAAGAGCTGCTCCCAGCAGGCAGAAGGGCTTCACAGGCTGAGCTGAACCTGGGCCAGCAGGCACGACCTCCTGTATGTGTATGTAAATGTGTAAAATGTGTAAATGTGTAAAGATGCGAGGACGTAAACCTGAGTCTCATTTTGACAATGAATACTTCAGGGTTGGATGCTTACGCAATTAACTGCTTAAGAAGGTTTAGTAAGATGATGTAAAACAAACTCTAGGCATGGGTGGGGGATAGAAACAAAGGAGGAACAAGCACTGAGATGGAGAGATTCCCAGCTGCGGGCTCCAAGGACCAGAGCCAGGCCTGTCAGTGTTTGGTATTCTGCTGGCGACCTGCAGAAAGAGTGAAGGGTGGGATATCAAAATCTGCTGATAATAGAGGATTATTTAGGTCAATCAAGATGAGAGAGGAATATAAAGCAAGAAAAGGGAAGAGAAAACTAAAACAATAACCACAGACTAGAAAATTAAGTAACTAAGCAACATGAAATCCAATGTGGGAAAGTACAAGATAATCCATATTTAAAAATACATTTTGACATATCCTGCAGACAGAGGTTTAGAAGGAAAGATCAAGTCATCACTGGGGACATCTGTTGTGCGTGCAGCTAGGTAAATAAGATATTAGATTTTAATAGCAGGAGGCAGGAAACAAGATGAAAAGCATTATAATGCTGCAGAAGGATAAGTGGTAGGTACTCGTGATTACAGTAATATTCATCTAAAAGAAACATAAAAGGTACAGCCAGGTAACAAGAGAATCAAGAGCTGGGATTTTCTGAAGAGGCATTAAACAGGCAGCTGTGAATGACTGATAGCATGGAGGTGAAGAGAATGTTTCGTTTACCTTTTCACAATAATGCAAGCACCAGAAGCCACCCGACGTTATTAGGGGGCACTGGCAGGAGGCATTTACAGGATTTTCACAGGGCACAGACAAATCTTCCCTTTGCACAGCGTGCTGCAGACACTGGCAGCACTCCTCTGTCCTTCTGCTCCTGCCATCAAACTACCACGAGCCAAACCCATGGCGAGAGCCAAATTCTGCTGCTCTGAGCAGAGCCCTCACCCTGTGTGAGCCACGGGCTGCAGGGTGACGGCGGCAGAGCTGGCAGCATCCAGCACCAGCAGGGCCTGGCACAGCGCTGAGGAAAGGTACAGGGATGCTGCGTGGCCTCCACGGGAGCAGGTCGAGTAACAACAGCATCAGAGCAACAGGTTTTGCTGCAAATGCCTCCCAGGTATTGCCAAGAGGAAAAAAAAAAAAAAAATATATATATATATATATATATATATATATATGTATTAAACAGTTGCTCTGAAACCCTAGCTTTGGATATACATTTTATAAATCCCTTCCAAATGAAGACATTGAGCATTCCCTGGGCTAGCACGTGGCTGGCAACAGAGCCTCTGCCCCCTGGTAAGGAAACCTCCTGCTGCACAAACGCTGCGAGGCGACCTGCTGGAAACGGGAAAGCAGAACATGGAGGAGAGCTATTTCGGGCTGCACACACAGCACCTCCACCAGCCCTCCAGGGCACGGCACTGAGAGCCTCCCCCTCCCTCCTTCAGCTTTTACGTGCTCTAGGAATGGATACTAGAAGGAATAAAAGAAAAATCATTAAAATTATACAGCCTTTGTAGTGCATGGTGTTTGTTGTTGTGGTTGGGTTTTGCTTTCTTTTGTTGTTGTTTTTAAGAGGCTTAGAGTAAAAACCGCCGCAGCTTGACTTTGTTTTCCGCCACATGTAGTTTGTGAGGCCCAGATTCCCTGCTCGCAGTGAGACACCATTGGTGCACAGCCCCGAACACACAGCTCAATCCACATGCCATTTCACTTCTTGAAAGCATTCTCCCCACATAACCCAGAGCTTATCAGAAAATAACTGGAACCAAGGCTCAGGGGGCTCCACCAGCATCCTCACTTGCTGTCTCAGTCAGGATTCCCGTTTGGCTCCTAGCCCTTCCCCAGCCCCTGTCAGAGCCCTGGCCACGACCGAGCAGCTTGGGGGTGCCAGGAGGGGTGAGCCAGCCACCCGAACAAGAGCTCACTCATCCTGCAGCCCTATGCAGGGAGACATCCTGATCCCTAAGAGCTACAAATAGGGTCATGGAGCCCAACTCCTACCCACGGCATCACGAGAAGGACGGAGATTGTCCTCATGTCTGGTAATGCCTCACCTAAATCCCAGCTCAGCTGAGCCCTACAGAACTAACGTGTCTCTACATTTGCTTTTAAACTCGCATCCCATTAAGCCTCCCAACAGGAAGCACACAACATTTCGTCCTCCCATGTCACAGCAAGGCAGCAGAGCCCCGGCTGCAGCTGGGGAGGATGGGCAGCTTTCCCGGCTGCTAATAAGCACCGGCATCATCTCGGAGTCCAAGTCAGATGCAAACAAGCCTCAACACTCAGCGTGGCATTTAAGAGTGCTTGCCCCCAAACCAGTGTGTGCCCAGGCATTGGCAGGCCCTGGGGACCTGTCTGCCGCGAGGCTCACGCTCCCTTTGCAAGACGCCGTCTGCAGCTGCTGCAGTCTTGGAAAGTCCCGGCTGTCTGGGCATCAGCTAGGCTCTGCACACCATTTTTCTTTTGCTTCTGGAGGAAAAACAGCCAAAATTTATCTGCTGCTCAAGAAACGAAAGCAAAAGGCTAGGAAGTTCACATTAGCAGCAAACTCTGTCCTCAAAGACTTTGCAGAAACGTTTGTGCTTCCCAGTACAAAATGACCACCTGGCCTGCAGCCCCACACGGCAGCAAGGTGCTCCTGGCTTAGTTTTGGACCTTCCTTGTACCAAGTGCATCAGGCAGGGCAAGGCCAGGCATCAGGGCAGAGACAACAAAGTTTCTTGGTCCTTCGATCTAATGAGATTATTTCCCCCACCCTTCTGGTTTCCTTTTTTCATTTCTGTATTGAAATCACATCATTTCTTCTTTTCTGTTGCTTTGCATAAAAGCTGTCTGTACAGACGTCCTGCTGAGATGGGAGCCAAGGCGTGGGGCAGCCCTGCCTGGGCAAGGAGGGGAGAGGGAGAGGAAAGGGGAAGGGGAAGGGAAAAGGGGGACGGGAGGGGAAGGCCTCTGTGGAGACTGAGCTGGCCTGATCAGTGCAGCACCAAATTCACAGCCCCTGATGATATTGCTCAGCTTTTTGTTTACTTAAATAATATTTAAAAGTCCATGGAAAACACATATGTATTCACGGCATCTTATGTTTAATATTTGCTTCTGAAATGTTTTTGTTTGCAAAATGCAAACCTGCAATTTACAAGCAACTGCCAGTGCAATTTCTATGCTTAAATTTGAAAGCATAGCCAGAGATTATTTTTCCATCCAAACAGTTTATATCTTAGCAGTAGTTCAGCAAAACAGGGTTGTTTTCAGAAGTCAGATGTTGGATTTTAATGGTGCCCAGGGAATGCTCCTACTTGCAGGTACCACCTGCAGCTTCTCTGCCGTAAGGAAACCCGGTGAACCTTCCAAAAGGCCAGCTCCCCCCTTCCCATGCCCACCCGTTCCCTCCATTTCGCCCCCAGCCCCGCAGCCTCAGGGAGGAAGATGGACAAGCCTCGGGAAGCGAGCAGCCCCCGGCTGTGCAGCTGAACCACAGCAACGCCATGGAAAAGCAAGAATAAATAAGGCTGCTGCAACTCCGGCAGATAAACAAGTGCAAGGGCTGCAGAAACACCAGGCTGCAGCTGCAGAGCCCTTGGGCCGTGGGGAAAGCAGAGGGGGGGGCCCGGGGGTCGCTCCTCGCTGCCTGCGGGGCGCATCTGGGGGCATCCCGCAGCCCCCCGGCACCCCGCAGCCCCCCGCAGCCCCCCCAGCCCCATCCCGCCGGGTGCTGCCGGGGACCGGCCCGACCCCCCCCCGGCCCCCCGGAGCCACCCCCGGCCCCGGAGCCCCCCGGTCCCCCCTCACCTGCGCTCGGTGCCCGGCGCCGCCCGGCTGCCGGGGCCGTGACTCAGCAGCCGCGGCCCGGAGCTCGCCGAGGCGCCCCGGGGAGGAGCTGGCTGCGCCCCGTGCCGCCGCTCCGCCGGGTATTTGGGGTGTTTGGGGTATTTGGGGTGTTTGGGGTCCCTGCCGGGGTGTGTGCGCTCAGCCCTGCCCGGCCGCCCGCCGTCGGGCAGCGGGATGCTGCGGGGGCGCTGGGGAGAAGGAGCGCAGCTCCTCCGGAGGAGGAAAAATTGTCCCCCCCTGCCTGCGGCTGGGGATGGGGATGGGCGGCATCACGGCACCAAACCTCCGCGTCCTGCCGCTCCGCCTCGGAGCCGGGAACAGCCGGGAGCAGCCCGCAGGAGCACAGCCGGGCAGAGCCCCCGCACCCGGCACCCCCGAAACGGCACCCCCTGACCCGGCACCTCCTAACCCAGCACCCCCTAACCCGGCACCCCCTGACCCGGTACCTCCTAACCCAGCACCCCCTAACCCGGCACCCCCTGACCCGGCACCCCTAACCCAGCACCCCCTGACCCGGCACCCCCTGACCCGGCACCCCCTGACCCGGCACCCCCCGCCAGGCAATAGCTGGGGTGCTCCCGGTGCCGCTGCATCAGCCCCGGGGTTTGCTGCCCTTACCCGAGGTCCCCCCCTCCCCGAGACAGCGGGGGACAGAACCGACTCACCCGCTCGGTTGTTTGTTTGTTTTCAACCTCATTTTAAAACAAAGACGGGAAAGATTTTGCCGGTGCCACCATAAAGTCCCTTTGGCGATAATTCCCCGTAGCGAGTGCGAGAGGAAGGGCAGGGCTGTGCTGGCAGCGGGGCACTGCTGGCTCTCACCGAGGATGCTCAGCACAGGGAAATCGCAGCCCCAGCCCTGCCGCTGCCCTTCCTGAGAGCCCGGCCCTTGGGGTGCCAGCCCGTGGAGAGCTGGCCCATTACCATGGGGAATGGAGGCTGAGAGCTTCCTTCCAGAAACACCGAACCAAGAAGTGCCGGAGAGTTCAGCCTGGGACAAGTCAGCAGCGTTTTAGCTTCGTACATATTTCAATTATGTAGGCTTTCACTTCTTGCTTTAATAAAAAAAAAATAAAAAATGAATGCCAATGCCATTTACACTGTGATTCTGTGAAAGTTTTTCATGTGTTTCTTTCACTGCTAGTACAACAGAACCACGGCCACAGCCTGCAGACCTGGCTGGGTCCAGGACGGCCCCGGTTACAAACCTTCTGCCCATCAGGGTGCTGCGACAGCAGGACCCAGCCCCAGCCCAGAGGTGCAGAAAGGACGGCTGCACGGCTCTCACGTCCCTCTGCAGCCATGAATACCTTCAAATGATTAAAGCATTAAAGAGCAGCTACTGCTGGGTGGGCGCTTATCACTGAGAGCTTCAAATACTCACTCTAATAAAGGGCCTTGACCACACACGCGCTGTGGGGCAGCCCATGGCCAGGAGACGTGGGGTAGAGCAGCAACAAAAAGCTTGGAGACGCCCAGGGGAGCAGCAGAAAGCCTCTGAGGGGTGTCAGTGTCAGTGCACACCACCCAGAGAGCACCAGAAGCCACATGCAGCTGCACCGCCACCACCCTCACACTTACAAGTGGCATTTTGCAACAAGAAAGCCTGGAGGTGCTGGTTGGTGATGAGAGGACTTCCCTGGGAGCACGGTGCAGCAGAGCCCGTGCACACAGCGCTGCTTGGTGGCACCCCAGTGCTGCTCGGTGGCACCCCAGTGCTGTTTGGTGGCACCCCCAGTGCTCTGAGGGGGACCCAGCACATCTCCCACTGCCCCTGGCGCTGATGTCTGTGGGTCTGACAGCATGCAGAGACACCAGCCCTGGGGCTGGTAGAGGCCCTGGCATGACATGAGGAAAAAGGCATATAGCTGAGAGTTTTAGAATGGATTAAATGGGTGAATTGGTAAGAAAACAGAAATAAAATTTCCGTGGCATGTGGTAGGCTGCAAGGTGAATTAGAAAAGAAAAGTCAATATTTGCCTGAAGTGCCATAAAACCACAATTTAAAATAGCAAGAGCTGCAGCCCCTGGGGAGCTCCTGAGCTCCCTGTGCACCCCGCTGGCAGGCAGAGGGCCCCCAGCGGGCAGAGGGCCCCCAGGGCCCCCATAAAGATGCGCTACCTACAGCAACACCCCGTTGTGCAGGTGGAGGGGGCCGGGGAAGGGCTGTGACACCTCTGTTTCTTCCTCCTTGGCTCTGTGCATAGTCTGCCTCCCCACTGCCACTGCTTTGCTTTTGTTACATCCTCCAGGGGGAAATAAAAGATCTTGGTTGGAGCTAAAGAGACATTTCCTTTGATCAAAGTCTGTCTCTGCCTCGTCTCACCCTTCCTCCCTGCCTGCTTCTCTTCATAGCATGTGTTAAGGAGAAAAAACAAAACCAAGGAACCTAATTTTGGTTTGACCCACACTGCTTGGCTTTTTTTTTTTTTTTTTTTTTGTGCATGTGTACATATCAAAGGATAAAGAAAACAGGTTTTATCCAGGGCCTCTGAGGACACAAGCATCTGTGCCTGAAATCCAGGGGCAATTGCTGTTCCTGGCTCCCCACGAGCTCCCCAAACCATGGTACCTGTGCCAGGGAAGCAGCAGCTGCCCGTGCCGCCCGCTCTGCAGGCTCGTAAGGGGCAGCAGGTCCCAGCTGGCTCCCAGGGGCTGGGCAAGGTGTGCCCAGGCCACCTGTGGGATCATCACCCCCGCTGGCTGCATTTAGAGACAGCTTTTCTCCATGGCCTGGGGAGCCTCCCTCGAGGCACAGCGGGCTGCAGCCGCACCCCTGCCCTCTCACACTCATTTTGCACACACACATGCCCTTTTTATAAAAGCAAAACTAAACACAGAAGAGCAGTGACTTTGCTGTAGATTATCTGGTGAATTATGTTTACATGGAGAGCTCAAGGACTGTGGGCAAAAGGCAATGTCTGGAGCACAGGGTTCCTGTGATGAAATTGGCAGATGGAAGAATTGTTATGCTGGGTTTATTTCTCAATCATTTTAGTCAAAATATTAAGATAAAATTGCAATTATGATGTAAAAATGAAACTAAAACTTGTTTTAGAGTTGCTTGAGTTTAATTAAAAACAAGAGTCTAAAAACCCTGGTTTTAAACATTTTCTTCCAGGAGGAATGTCAAGCGGTAAGTTTTTATTTTGTTTGGGTGGAACTTAAAGGGAGAAAGAAGGAAGAGGAAAAACCCATTTGAGATGTTTCAGTTCAGCACATGAACAAAGCCATTTTTTCCCTTTTCTGTTAATGTAGGCTCTCTTTACAGAGACACAGAACCTCAGAGGACGCTGGGCTAGGCTCAGCCTGCCTCCAGCACAGCCCCAGCCCCGCCGGACCCACCGCCATCCTCCTGCTGCCAGCAACAGCCTCGAGGGCAGGACCAAGCCCGTGAAGCTCTGAACAGTTTACGTGCAATTTGAACTTCCAAAAATAAAGTAAAACAAAATAAAATATTACCTAAAAACTGAGCAGGACAAGGAGAAGACCTCTCCCTGCCCTGGTCAGCTCCAGCAAGATGAGACAGGAGGGGAGAGGAAAGCTTTGACCAAACCAGGACACAGGAATTGTCTTCCCTGCTATTGACAAAGGGACCTGCAAATTTTGTTCCTCTTTGTCCTTTATCTTCTCTGATGACTTAGCAGCAAATGCTGAAGATAAATTTCCATATTTTGTCTTTAAGTAGACATGGTTGAAAATAAAAACCAAACTAAACAACAACAAAACTACCATGTCCCAGAGTTTAACATTAAACTTAGAAGAGGTACTGCAAGCCTGCCAAACGTGGTATTTTCGACCAGCTTTGACTCTAGGTGCTCCTTTCCAGTCCTCTCCTCGTGAGTGAGTCACCAATTAAGACAGTCACATACTTCTCAAAAGCAGTCTAACGTTAGGCTCTTAAGATTTACTCCACAAAACATTTTCCAAAAATAATGGCCTAGAACTTTTTTGAATTGTGGAAGAAAACTGATTTGAACTTCTGTATGAGAAAAAAAAAAAACAAACAACAACAACAGAAATAAAATAATTAAATGTTTATAACAAATAATAACTACAGCAAAAAGATTTTGCTGTAGTAAATAACTGATTTTACCTGGACATAACATGAAATAATGCCTCAAAATTTGACTCAAAACGAGTCAGACTGGAGCTTGGAACTCTGAGAAAGCTTCAGAGACCCAAGCTTGCACTTTTGTTACTTGAAATGGATGAGTCACATTAATATGAGTTAAGCACCCATGAAATTATGTTCTTGTTCACAACCCTGAGCTGGTGAACCAAAGCTAAGTTTAATGAAAAGTCACTGATAAACCAAAGTTGCCTTTTTTAAAATAGCATCCAGGCTTTTGCACGTTATCACCTACTGTTCCCTAAGTGCTCATGTGGGGAAGTGGTCTGTTGCCCATTTGCCATCTGTTTTCCTACTTGTAAGGAACAGATTTATATCAGACAAGCATATATCTAGGTCCTTTGTGCAAAATAGTAATTATTGCTGTTAAGGAGACAGAACATTTTGGGCATATAGTGCAGAACATAGTGGGCAAAAAAAAATCTTTATAAGAAAAGAAGTTTGTCTTTCGTACCATTTGACTTTTCCTAGAGCTCACACTCTTTACCTAAACTCTATGTAAAGCTCATGTGAGTGCGTACCTATATAAAAGAATTGTTTTTCAGTATGGCATTACTTAAACCAGCCACAGCAATCCGAAATGTACAAGCCATACCCAACACCAAACTCCTTCGCACATTCTCCAAGCATTCAAACCACGTTCACAAGAAGGTCAAGGGGCAAGATCTCCCCCGGCACCCCAGGCAGTTGTGCCTCAGGGCTACCTCTACACCTCAGTGGGTCCCAGTCTACGTTTTCAAATACCCAGTGGCTTTGCTCAGAATTAATTCTTTAATTACTCCTGCATCCCACAGGTGGATGCTGTGCTCGGTGCAGCCAGTTGTGAGCTATAACACCCAAGGGCTGGCTGGAGGCAGGAGCAAAGTGTCTCACAATTTCCAGGGCAGTTTTTATTAGCAGCTGAATTACCTGCTTTCATTTGGTGCTGGTATACAGTCATGCCATCAAACTGCTCCAGAGATACAGCTGTTGTTCTAAGAAATCCTTGCATTTCTTACTCCTTATCTTTCACTCGTGATTTGGAGATCTGCATGTACATCTGTCTGTGTGCCGACATCCCTTCCCAGGAGGTACATCTACTCCCGAGCTGACTAACGCTACTTGATGTCACACTTTGTTGATTGACATGGAAATACAAGCAGAAGGAAAAATATTCATGTCTGCAGTGTCAAATGCAGCTGCTGAGTGACTTATTTTTAAGTGACAGTAATATTTTTAGCAGAAGCACCTATTTTTCTTTAGTTTCATGTTTGTTCACCTCCCCCCAAGTTAATCAGCAACATTTTTTCCCCTCACATACCTGTTAGTGCCCTCACAGTAAAACACACCCAAACACTTCTGACAGCATCAGACCAGAGGGATGGAAAGCAGAGTTACCAGGTCAGAAGGACAACTCATTTAGTTCTGCTACAGGTGCCCACCCCTTGACAGTAAAAATAAACAGGCCGACGCCAGCGAACAAACACCCTGCCTGTTGGAAGCCATTTCAGGTTTTCCATCAGCGTTCAGTGCTGCTGAAAGCTGCTCCTGCTGAGCATCTCAGCCTTCCAGCTTCAGCTGGTGAAAGGAACTGCTTGCATCTTTTTCTTCCCCGTGAACAAACAGAAAACACCCAGCTGGCATCAGTTCTGATCTAGGGAAGGGAGTGCACCATGGGCTGCAAAGATCATTTCACCCCCACTCGTGATGCTCCTCCTAAGAGGCTGCTAGAGACACTGCACAGCAACACCAAGCCCTCCTACAAGGCCCCTGTACCAAACCTGCCTCATTTCCTGCCGTACACACCTCTCTGGTGCTGTAGGTGGTGGCAATGGAGTGGAAACATAAAAGAGTAGCTCCTGTAGTTTCCTCCTCCCCAGCAAAAGCCAGACTTCCCAACCACACCACGGAGTCCCAGCTCTCCCGAGCTGCCAGCAGCAGTGGCTCTGCCCCAGGAGGGCAGGAGCCCAGCACCAGCTGCTTGCACCAGGCACACGTTGGGACACCCTTACCACACACACGCCTCCAATGCATCCCCAGCACTCCTCTCCTTCCCATCCTTCACACCTGCGACACTTCCCATTTGCTGGGCTCTTTGCTTCCTCGCAACATTTTTACTTAATGAGTGATTACCACATCTCATCAGGGGCACCTGTGAGCAGCCAGCCTTTGGCTGCTGCTGAGCTTGAGAGCATCCTAAGGAGAGTTAGGTGTAATGAGATTTCCAGTGCAAGCCTGGGAGCCAGCAAAGTGCAGAAATGTGGCAGCAGTGGTCTTGTCCTTCTTGTAGCTTCCTCTGACTTTGCTCTGGATGCAAACAATATGGAAGCAAACTTCCTATCCAACATAAAAAGCATTTCCCAAGAAATAGTTGGGATAATTTGGCCTTACCTGGCATGCAAGAAGGAGTTGTGGTATTAGAAAACAATGAAATGGTGTATTGTGATTAACCAGTTTATTTTGCCAACAAAATCTCCATAAATCACAAAGGATATTTACTGCTATGGACCAAACACTCAGTGCTTGTCAGCTGCTGTCTCTGAACCAGTTCACAACCCAGGTATCACACCATGGCACGCATATCAGTGCAATTCTCCAAAGTGACAAAGGCCGTGACTAAAAACTCCTGTCCCTCTCATTGCACACCGTAACTCTACCAGCTACGTTCAGGGATTTTTTTCCTGCATCCATGAAAATCTGAAATTTTGCCTTTGAGGCAAAGAAAAATCTGTGCTTTCATGGTTATACTGGATCTCTAGTATGCTTTCAAGATGCTCATGAGCTTCCTTCGCTGAAATTTATTTTCAGATAGAGTAAGAAAATGTCACATGCAAGAATGAACCCTGTATCTATAAAAAGCCAACATTATGGAAGCGACTGTTCCATTTTTAGAAGAAATGCTAGAGAAGACATCTTTAAGCCATAAAAATAAAAAATGGGTCAATTTAGTGCTCTGGTTTATGTAGGCTCATATATAAAAACTTGTAAGCCGTTAATATTCAAGCTTTATTTTCTATGACAGAATGGGACAAAAGGATTGCTTAATTAATTGCTGTGATGTACTGAAAGATGGCTTAATTTTAAAATATTTCACTTGTGTTAATGTTCATAAGTTGCAGGATTAGCGGTAGTTTATAACTTCATTATTTTATGTGGCACGTACATGGTTACAAATTGTTGCCTTCAAATCAGAGAAAACAAAACTGAATATATCATGCGTTACATAATTTTCCTTATTTCTAGAACTCAGATCCTTTTGTTTTGTTGTTCCTTAAAAGAAAATGTTACTTCGCATTTTCTGTTCTCAATAGTTTTGGGTTTTTCCTGCAAAACAACAGCACAGCTCCGCTGTGTGATGGGTGCCGCGTGCCGGAGGGACCCACACTTCTGTTACCTGCCCTGACCCAGGCCTCGTTAGGAAAGCCAATTCATGTTGGTGTTGTTGTTGTTCCTCTCCCTGTCTCTTTGAGGGTGGGCTCTCTGTCTGCAGAGCCACCTGCATGGCGCAGGGCAGAGTGCCATGCAAGCTACTGCAGCATCAAACACGGGAAAACTTGAGCACGACCACCACTGGGACGAGCGGTGCCAATCCCTGACTGTGACCAAAGCAAATCCAGGCAGCTCTGCCATGACAGGGCTTTGCCATACCATAAAATCGTGCCCCGAGTGCCCCATGCCAGCCAGAAGCCCAGGAGGGGCTGTGGGCCATGCTGCGGCAGGGCACAGGCAGGAGCCGTCTACCAGGCTGGTGCAGGGCTCGGGCAGGTTCAGCCTCTGCTTAGGCACAGGGGCTGCCCGCTTCTGTACCTTTGTGGGATCAATTTTATATCCCTTGCAACACCGATATAATGAGAAGCAAACAGAATGAAGCGCAGGGTTACACCAAACTAACGTTGCACAGCACCGGGGGGCTTGGAGTGGCAGCGCCCACCCCAGGAATTGGGGCCCGAGGCCATCGGTGCCCTTTCAGCAGCGCCTCGCACAAAACCAGCGCTACGGCTGCAGGAGTTTGCAGCCTTGCACGTATCTGTCATGCTCCCTAAAGCTGGAGCCTATGTGACTTATTGAAATCAATCATTTCTAATGGAGGAAATATTACATTTACAGTTCCCCGTATAATCATGAATCTGCTTCTTATGAAATTACCTCATGATCTGATTTTGTTAAATTCACTTTGCCCTGCCTAAGCGGCACAAGCCCATTTGGAAAATGTTCAGTTATTCTGACGTGGTATCATAAACTTCCAGAGATACATACACAGAAGAAGGGAAAAAATAGTGTTTTTTTTGTTTGTTTTCCTTTTCTCTTCTTGTAAAGCCCTTCCAAAGGGGAAAAAAATAATAATAAAATAATCACACTGTTGTAAAGCTGCTCAGTAATGTTCAGAACAGCACATTAAATGTTCTCCACATGGTATTTAAGATACAACATTAATGACTTCAACTCCATCGGTCAGTTCTGTGGTGCTGCAGCCATACGTTGCGGTGAACATTGCTCTCTTTGATTGGGATGGAAATTCCAATTTGCATATTAATTACATTTACATTGGTTTCTCTGCTATCTGTCATTAATATCTGAGAAGTCTGGAAACCTGTGTCTTGCTCAGGATTAGATGGAAGTGGACACATGACCTTTAAATATCAGTATTCTTATAAATAGGAAAAAAACCTAATGTATGCTGTGGGTGCCTGTACTCCCAGTGAGCAGAGATCTCAGTCATGCATCACACAGCCTTGGACTCTGAGTCCCTTAAACAAAGCCTTTTTGTTCATATATATTTACATTAGGTTCTCAGCCTCCATTATATGTTCAAACTTTCTGTTCCTATAGGGGCTGACTTCAACTCTAGCAGCAATAATAAAATAAATGCAGAGATTTTCTGACTGGAAATGTCCTACCCAAACATCTGATGTACTTTGGGGTCCCCTTCACATTAGGAGGATCCTAGGAAAGCCTTCCACACTACCTGCAGTTCATTATCGTGAACTGGAAAGATGCTGTTCCTCATTACCTTACCCAGTCATCATTAGAGATGCTCAAGCACAATGCCTACGTAATCCCACAAACTAATACCTCACTTTTCTGAGGTATAACTCGAGCTGTTGTCCTTCTGAGAAGTTACTGACCGAGTGGCAGCTGGTGCTTCTTGCAGACAGCCTTGGCTCTGTCTGCACCAGCGGGCAGTGCAATGTGTGCTGAAGGAAAAGGGTTGGTGCTGAAGGTCTGGCATTCACGCTATCCGAGTTCTGGGGGAGCTTCAAACTGTAGTGTTACGCTGCTGTGAGCACCAGTTAGAGGTTGGAGAACACCTTCTGATTTAGTTTTACCCAAAGAGGATCCAGACTGTGGATGCTGACAACATACACAATGCAAAACGAAGTGCAATTGGTACCATCAGGAAGTTTGCCTTAGAAGCGCTGGTGTCATCCTAACAGGACACAGGCTTATCATAAACCGTGGCTAGAGTTTGTTTGTTATGGAGGCAACATGAATCCAGTATGGAATGAACCAAACAATAGTTTTAATATAAAATTACTTAAAATGTGAAACCTAACAAAAATTTTAAGTAAAGCTGTGGGTATTTTAGTGACAGAGTCCTATTAAAAGTGCAAATCTTAAACCTGCAGACAGCTTAGATGCTTTGCACAGTTCTCCCTCTGGGCACGTCCTGAGTCCCTGGAAGTCAGCTGGATTTCTGACATTGACTCAGTGCCATCAGAACCAGGCTTTCTGTGTGCAGTTTCTTTTTAGTTAAGCACCATTAATGCAGAACTTGTTTCAGATTTACATCCCAGTAAAATACAGGAGGTGCCCTCTGGAGTTCCCTCGTGCTGTCCGCTGCCAGGGGACACACCTGCTGTGCACCTAAGGGGTGCGCAAGACAAAACCGAGCAGTCAGCAAAAAGAGGAGAAGCCTTTTTGATACCCAAAGCCCATGTTGAGTCAATGACAGCTGTACCAACGATTTGAAGTAGAGGAGCCAGGACTGCCACAGACGATGTCTGGTCCGAGCAGCGCTCGCTCCGCAGCAGCCTTGCACAGCCAGCAGTTGCTGTGCAGCTAACGCCGGGTCCTGCCAGGCCTGCCAGCTCTGGCTGTGAAGCACAGCTCCAGCAGCCCCCTGCCACATGCAGCAGGGTCTGGCTCACGGCTGCATGGCCCCGATGCTGGCTTTGGGTAGTCTGGGGACATCCAGAGCTCAGCCCAGGAAGCTCGGGGGCTGCAGGGGCATCGCTCTGCCCCCAGCCTCGGCCATGCTCTGAAGTGGCAGCTGAGCCTAGGAACAGTGAGAGGAGAAAACAGGAGCCAGGAAACTGTGGTTAAAGGGATAGGAAATATAAGTTTTGCATCTTTGACTGGCTCCTGCTTATCACCTGAGCGCAAAGAAGAATAAGGGCCCCATCTGCACGTGACCTTGTCAAGGTTAAATGACCTCAGCACGGGCAGAAGAGCTCAAAAAGCAGCACAAGGTGTCCCTTTGGCCTAGAGAAGCCAACACGCCATGCCCGTGGCTCGCAGTGTGCTTCAGGAGGCGAGTTGTGTCCTGCAGACATTTCCTCAAGCCCCCCTGAGCCGTGTCTCACCGACACCAGGGTCCTGCCTCTTCGCCCAGGGTCACCACGGGCCTGCAGATCCCTCCTCACGTGCTCCTGGACACAACGAGCCGCAGATTTGTACGGAACTGACGAGTTTTTGAAAAGTGACAAGGATGTCATTCTCCCTGAGAATAATTTCTGCAGAACTGTATCAAATTCCTGAGATCTTGTAGATCTCAGGGTCTATTTGACTACAGAGGACCTGACTGTAAGAGACAAAGGAAAACCAGGGAATCTTCTTTCCAGTTGAGACCCCGACAGAATTTGTGTAGCATTTTACCACCACCAACAGCCAGCGCTTGCTGCTCTAGGGACAAGTGAGCTCCCCTTTTCCCTTAGCATGCAGATCAGTGCTACTGGCTCGTTGTGGAGAGACAAAGACAGGATTAAAAGAATGAGTTTATTTCGAAGTCTGAAATATTGGCTAATGTTCAGCTGCGTTTACCATACCCTGTGTAAGCAGGAATGCTGCTACCTGTCTGAAGGCTGCCCAGCCCTGTCAGAGCCTCTCAGCCAGGGCAGCCGGGTGCAATCGCTGTGCTCAAATCCTACATCCCAGCCAAGTGATTTATGTAGAGTTTTTAGAACCTGCTTTTGTTTTATTGTTCCCTTTCAGCTGAACCTCTGATGCTGATTATATGTAAAGAGCTGCACCAGGTAAGGTAAAAAGCTTAGAAGACAGTTTAAAAGAAAGTGTTATAAAAATGATCATTACTTAGAGGCCTTCACTTGCCAGCGTTCATTTTCTGACAGGGTTTTGAATTTGAGTCATCTGCAATAAAAAGTAATATTTCAGAGATGCATTTGGAAGAAAAGTGAAGCAGTTTTATTCTCCGTATAAATTGACAGCACAGTTGGAAACTGCTTGAAGCCTCACAAAGTAGGAGGTGTTGACAACCATCACTTGCAGGGCATATCAGAAGGAAAGGCTTTATAGGCACACACTTCCACAAATATAACCAAGACTAATGTTTTTCAAGGTAATCCATAGGCCTTAGGCACATTCTCGACAGTCACCTTAACTGGGTGCTATACTTTTTAGCAGGACCCCCATGACAAAGGCACCTTCCTCTAGTCAAGGCGCTCGTAGCCCTTGACCAGTTTAATTTGCCTCCTTACCCAGCGCTGCAGAATCCAGACCTTCCTCCAGTCTGATATTTCCAGGTGAAGAACAAGCCATTACCAGTCAGAAAGCTGACAAGAGCAGGCACAAAATAAACTCAAAGTCCACTGCCAAAGTACAGTATTAAGAAAGCTCCTATACCAAACATCCAATTTCTGAGCATACTTTAAATTTCAATTTAAACATTCAATTTCTGAGCATACTGAGCATACTGTGCACTTACATCTACAGAGAAGAGGGAATGCAGAACAGGCAGTTGGTTAAAAATGCTGCACATCAGCTGAGGGCCGAGAGCCTAGACTGAAAGCAGGGAACGGCTCCTGCCAGCAAATTATTATTTTATGGTACGCACTTCTCTGAAAGTATCACGGTGTGAGAAATAACAGGCAAAAATCAATCTGACTTCAGTGTATTTGTTCTAAAATTTCTGCCTGCATTTTAAGCAGTTTTAGTAGAGGCATGGCCACATTGCTCGAAAGGAAAAGAAATCTTGGTGAGATGAATGATGTTTTTTGATGAAAAAATGAATGTTTTGAAAAAATGATGTTTTTTTAATGTTGCAAGGGACCAAGCAGGTGGGGGAAAAAAAGTGCTTCATTTTTTAATTTAACAGGTTAAACAGTGCTGAATAGGAAGCAGTTCCCAAGATATGCAGTATATGCATTATGTACAGTTCAGAAAATTGGATATATCCAAATGAATTATTTAGTGAACGTGGAAAGCAGATTACTTTCTTACAGCAATTCATCACAACTTGTACCACCCTGAAATACCAACGTTCAGAGCTGCAGAGGAGGTTTACCTACAATTAAAGGCCCTGGCGTTTCAACTCAATCACATATGATGGAGACTACGAAGATCCTGATAAATAACTGTAGCAGGAAGGTACAGCCCACTTAACCAAGGAAATGCAGAGACATTATCCTCGATGGGTTTGCTAGCATCCTACGGCAAAGCTGTTACAAATCAGAGCTATGTTTATTAACCACAGCAAACAGAAACTAGGTACTAAGGGAGGGGTGGGGGGGGGGGGGGAGGGCAAAACCATAGGATGCAAAATATTACATTTGAAAATGGGCTGTACAAACCCCATAGGTAGTAGATGCTTCACATATAGCATATATATATTTAACAGATACATAGAGAGGCATAAACATACACAGAACTAACCTTACAGGCACGCTCCATCATCACACACACTGCTTGTCTGCTTTACCTGAGGGCAGTACCATTCCTTGTGTGCAGTGCACTTCATTTTAAAACCTGTAGGCTGTTCCTAGCAGACAGATTTAAAAGGATTTTTTACAATTCACGCTGCAAAAAGCTAAAAAAAAATAATCCATCCCTGCTGCATAAGCTTATATTTTCCATCTGTGTCCCCTGAACAGCGGAATCAGATGAGAAATGATTCATCAATCAGTCCGGGGGAGCATTTAGAGGACAGGGAAGGGAAGAAAAAAAAAAAAAAAAAAAGAAGGAAGAAGCAGAAGAACCAACCAGACAGTAAAATCTGCTCACCATGTACACACCCCCAGCGAAGAGTCAGCGCAGCGCAGCAGGGGAGGCCGCGGCTGGCGGCGGGTGCGTGCTGCGTGCCGGGTGATGCGCTGGGCGATGCAAGGAGTGATGCGCTGGGTGATGCGCTGGGTGATGCGCTGGGTGATGCGTTGGGTGATGCACTGATTGATGCGTTGGGTGATGTGCTGGGCGATGTGCTGGGCGATGTGCTGGGTGATGTTCTGGGTGCTGCACTGGGCGCTGCGCTGCGCGGGATGAGCTCACTGCGCGGTACCAGCGGCAGCCCGCAGCCATTGCGGTGCCACTGCAGCGCGCAGCGCAGCGCGGGCGCGTCACCGCACCGGCTCCCCAGCAGCCAGCCCTCCCTTTTGGAAAGCCAAGCCGAGCGTGCTGGCACGGGCCCAGATCCCCTCTGAGGTCCTCTCGCTCCGCAGCGCTGCTGCGAGGAATCGTGTCTGCAGCTGAGTTATTAGGGTTTGCATCCGGCACTGTCTGCATCCAAACTGAGCTCCTCCTGAAGCAGAAGCTGAATTACTGAGAAGGGCAGAGGAGATCTGCAGGGTATCCGGGGCTAAAAATAGCGAGCAGGCTGCCTGCTCCCCCGCAGCACGGTGCTGCACCGCAACCCTCGCGCATGCAGGTGTGGGGCCAGGCAGCGGGGCCCCGATTTTGTCTGTGAACCATCACGGAGCAGGGCTGAGCTCTGGAGCTGTGGGGAAATGGCAGCACGGAGGAAAAAAGGCAGGTGGCTTTGCGAGCTCTGGTAAAATCTGATGTGAGAAGTAAAGCCCTGCAGATGGGAAAGGCCACCTTGCTGCAGCCCTCCCAGCACCACAGAGCTGGGCAAACTGGGCTGCTCAGCCCCTGGGCAAATAAAACAGGCGTCTGCATTTAGAGCTGAACTGCAACAGTTTGTGGGAGCCTGTGAGTAAAACGAGTAACACTGGGAGCAGCGCTAGTGATGGAAAGCAAGAGGCCATGTTAGTTTGCATCGTCCAAACAATCAGGTTTTGTTTTTCAGCTGACAAGTGCTAGGAAAAAGCATTCTTTTGGCAATTTCCATTTCCTCAGGTGTACCCACTACAGGCTTGTCCAAAGCACCCCACCGCATGCTGCTTCACCAAGCAGAACAAACACATTAATGATCTTTAAAAATCCAAAGTTAGCAAGTAAAAGAAGAGCTGAATGATTTGTTATGCTCCACTTTCTGATTCACTCTAGAAGTGGTCAGGGTTTCCAACATTTTAGAGCCTGAAAAGCAATCCAGCAGTCTGGTTTTTGTTTTTAACTCTCTGGTTTCTGCCTCTTTCAGCCTTGAGAGCCCCTCGGCACGCACCTCTCAGGCAGGCTTTCTGCACTTCTGATGTTGAGCCCAGGTCAGTGTGCACCTGTTAGAAGCGAGAAAAGAGAAAGCAATTTCCAAGGCTTAGCAGAAGAACATCCAGGTATCTGAAACCAGTTCAGTCCTACATGCAGTCAGTGTGAGTCGTGCTTCCTGCACCTCTCCAGGGTGCCAAGGCAGTGGATGACACCATGAGGAATGAACAATCCCAGTGACCAGATTTGGGTCACTGGGCCATCAGAAACTGCTGTGAGTAAGAAATGATGCATAGAAAAGGGAGAAGAATATGCAAGAAATAGTGTTGTATGCTCATAAATTAAAATCGAAGAAATCAAATCTTAGAAAAAAAAAGTAACAAGATTGGCCCAAATAAAAGACTCAGGCTCTTCTGCACCCAAGTTTTGGTTTTATTCCACCTGTAAGGGTATCTCATTGCCCCTGTCCTCTACCCTGTAGCACAAACACCTTTTAAAACCTAAGAAAATTGTGCAAAAGGGGACTTCTGTGTCCCAGCTGCACCCTGCAGGCTGTGCCCAGCACTTGGGCCTGCATTGTCTGCTCCCGAGCTAAGCTAAACCAGTCTAAGGGGGTCCACATAAGACTCTCCCCATTTATATCACTCTAGAAAAATATTTGGTTAAATCGGTATGATTATCATGTACAGACCTAGCTCCTAATTCCTCTCCTTCTTGAGGCTGTATATGAAATCGGATCGTTAAGTTCACCACGTTGTGTTTGCTTTGGTTTTCAAACCCCAGACGTAAAGAGGCCGTACCAACAGGCTGTGTGCACACATTGGGTCTCCTCACACCAGCGGCCTGGATAAGCACGAACGGCTCTGCAATGAGGATCTCGGAACAGCTCGGTAGTTAATGATCAACGCCGCTCCGAGGGGCGTGCAGCATGAAATGTACACCCAGAGCTCACCTCCAGCGGCAGCCGAGTGGGTTAATGACTGAGCCACCGCGGGCAGGGAAGAAGAGGGAGGAAAAGGCACTGTCCTCGGGGTGCAGGCGCCTTCGAGGAGCGGTGCTGGGTGCAGGCAGGGGCATCGTGTGGGCAGCGGGCAAGCAGGGGACCACGGCGTGCGTGGGGTCCCCGTCTGCGGGGGCCTGGGCCTGGCCCCCACGTCAGCCCTTAGCTGACAGCACGCCTCACGCCATAGCCCGTAGAAACTTGGTGGGTATTACCTTGGTTTATAGCAGCAAGACACCAAGGCAATTCTAATTAGTCCATTTGTGTCCATTTTTGTAGTACTTTAAGGTAATAATCACTTTGGGTTTACAAACAGTCCTTGTGGAAGGCCTAAAATAACTGTCCCTCAAAACCGCTGTGAGCTGCAGGGTCGGTACAAAAACACGGGCTTAAAGCTAAAGGCGAAGTTAAAGGTGTCTGGCCAGCACGTGGGACCTCACAGCTACCCGAAATGCTGCGTTCCTTAGCCAGTGGAGGCGGTGGGCCGTGCCTCTGCATTCGGAGGAAATGATCAATGCAGGATTGTTCTCTTGATGTGCAGCTAAACAACATTAAAGTGGGTTCCAACCTGAAAGAGGATCGCAGCTTAACAAATCGATAGCCTTTGAAAGATTTCGTCCCATATAATTTGCAATTTTCTGTGATCACAGCAGAGTGCTTGTCTGGCAACAACCAAAAATCATTTACCATAAAGGTCTATAGGAAAACAAGCACACTCATCTGGCTGCTAATAAAAGATCCTAGAGGTCAGCTGCTGCAGCCGCACTGTGATATTTGCTCGACCCCATTTCATACCAGCCTTAGAGCAGGAAAGACTTCTAGTAAATTGATTTCCTGAAGCGGAGGTCAACCAAGAGGAAACAGGACGAAGAGAAAGTGAGCCTTGGGGCTGCTTGGTGCGGGGGCACAGGCCAGTGCTGGCTGTCAGTGCAGCCCCGAGCCGGGGAGCAGGGATGGGTGGTGGCAGCCAGCATCCTGCCCCATGGCAGTGTGGTGTCACCGGGCACCCAGGGCACCCAGGCACATCAGGACAGGGTGGGCAGTGGAACCGGGGTGTCCCTGCTGTGCCCAGCGCCTGGCAGGGTGCCTGGGGTGCCTATCCAGCATCCTGAGCACCACCACGGGGTTTTAGGCACTGCTGCCTTGCTGGAAGTGCTGATGTCGTTACACCTGGCATGACACCCATAGCACCAAACCTTTTCCCAAATCCATTTCCCATCTACTTAGACCACCAAAGGCAGAGCTGACTCTGGCCCATAGTTGGCAAAATCAGTTTTCAAAGTCAGATAATTGTTGACAGAAAAAAATGTATCCCTCCCCAAAGGTTAATTTTAACACTTCAATATTTACCATGTAAATGATATCAATTTACGACATTTTCTCTCTTAGTGTATTTTAATTTTATTTTAATTCAGACCGTTTCTCTGTGCCGAAGAGGATACCAATCCTGTACTGTAATCTCAGCAGTGTGCACCCAGAGGTTAAACCTGGCGACCCCTCCTTGGGAAATGTTTTGTGATGTTCTCCCAATTCTGGCGTTGTTCCAGGTGGCATCGCTGTCCCCTCCCCGAGGTGGGGACGGAGCCGCTCTCCCTGGGCCCAGGCCTGCCTGTGGGGCCGTGGCACTGCTGGGCACTGCGGTGGGGACATCAAACCTCGCTTTGCTTGAAGGAGCTACGAGAAAAGCTGCTCCACACCCCGCAGTGTCCTTAATAGCGTCCATAGCTATCTCTTAACAAAATCTGCCCGTGTGGCAGCCGGCAGAGCGCTGCCCCAGCCACTTTTCTCCTTCATCCTCCGCGCTGGGCCAGCTGAGGGACCCAAAACAACGCCCTGGGCACCAGCTGCAGGGCCACAGACACACACACAGACACAGACACGCCTTTTACTGAGCTCGGGCACCGAACCATTCCCCCCCAGCTCCTGACGGGAGCAGCACCGAGCCCGGCCGGGCCCCGCCTGCCGGGGGCGGCCCGAGGAGGCCGGGCCGGCGGCTGCCGTCAGCGCCGTGCCCGCGGGCCGGGCAGAGCGGGGCCGCCATGTCCCGGCACAGCCCGCAGGAGGACAACCTGCAGGGTAAGGCCGGGGGCACCGGGAGGGCCTCCCCTTCCCCTCTCCCCTTCTCCCTTCCCCTTCTCCCTGCCCCCCGGGCCGCTGTTGCCCAGCCCCGGGCAGCGCTCCCAGCCCGACACAAGGCGGTGCCGGGCCCCGCAGGCCTCCAGCTGTGGTGAGCAGCAGGGGTTGTTTATGCCGTGCCCTGAAATGGAAGGTCTGTGGGCTGCAGGAGGCACCCAGCGCTGGGCAGCTCGCCCCCAGCTCCCTGGCGCTCTGGGTTGGCATTTCGTCGTGGGTATGGGCAGAGCCGTGGGTGTGCGTCCCGCTGTGAGGTCGGGCTGGGGGTCAGCAGCCTCTGCCCACCTGCCTGTTGTACAAAACCATCAGGTTTATTCCGCCTCTGTTCCCGATTACACCGAGCAGGTTCCTGGGTAGAGCTCCACTTCAGCAGCAATGGGAATGGCAATGGGAACGGCTCCACGCCGACGGGCCACGAACAAGTGCCGGCCTCCATCTCCATCCACAACGGCGACATGGAGAAAATCCTGCTGGATGCCCAGCATGAGTCGGGACGGAGCAGCTCGAGGGAAAGTTCGCATTGTGACAGGTAAACAACATGCCTCATTGGAAGCAATGTGAAACTCGCCTTCTTTATGCGCAGTGTTCCCATGGGTGTGCTGCTCGAGTACAGGCAACAGTCCTGTTCTGGTGAGGAAAGCCCTGTAGAGCAGGGTGCTGCTGTCATGCTGAAGGGTCAGACCCTGTGCAAGCAGTGTGCTGCTGCCCAAACAGAAACCTCAGAGTGGGGTGGTAAAAAAGCAGTGTGTTTTGTGATGGGTACATTAATTAGGAGTTCTTAGGCAGTTGCTTTAAAAAAAAAAAAAAAGTCCTATATCTAGTGTACAAAGATTTCTAGGAGTATAATAATAATAAAAAAAGACATCTGAGGCACGTGGTCAGTTTTGTTATTTCATGTATTTGATTTTGCTGGGTTAGGAAGTCTACAGCCTAAAGTTTATTTAACTAAAAGGCCTTAAAATAGGCAGTCGGGTGCAGAACCTCCTAGTCTCATCTGGCTAGTTGAATTCAAACCAAAGTGTACGTCTAGGAATAGCTTGCTGCCTATCATTATTTAGTAAGCAACATGGGCCAAATCATACAGCCTTATGGGCGTGTCTCCACGCTGCTGAAAAACAACTCTGAGCAGCAAGCGCTTTGTCAGATTGTTAGGAAATCAAAGATTAATTGAGTGAGGTGGCTGGATTATATCACCCATTGGCAGATTAATCTCTCAGGTTATGGTCAGGGCACCGTAGCTCTTCAGGACAGCTGTGCTTACAAGCTTCATTCACTAGCTTGTTAGTAATCCCATAAACAACGTCATAAAAAATTTAATGAGCTATTTTGTATTTGTGTTTCTCTTTTATCAAGCCCTCCTCGTTCCCAGACACCTCAAGACAGTCATAGAGCTTTGGAAATAGAGAGTCACAGCAGTGGAGAAAAAAATAGCTTTCAGGTAAAAATCTCATTTTCCTTTGGAGGAAGGATTTGTTACTGTCACTGTTTGGAAACCAGTATTGGGAAATCAGCAGCTTCACCTCGTGCAGAGACTTCAGTAGCTCAGTATCTTAAAATAATCTTCTCAGAATCAGGCTTTTAGTAAGTACCTGATTTGCATTGATTTTTTATTTTTTTTTAAATATGTAACCTGAGAGTTTTTCAGAAGGATTAAGGTGCCCTACTCTGTCTCTAAAGACATCTGGGTTCTCAAACACTGGTAGGAATCCTGTTCCGGTGTTTGACTGCCCTCACAGTAAATAATTTTTTTGTGGTGTCCAGTCTGAGCCTCCCCTGGTGCAGTTTTGTGCCATTCCTGTCACTGGAGAGGGAAACCAGCACCTGGCTCTGCACTTCCCCTCCTTGGGAAGTTGCAGAGAGCAAGGAGGTTGCCTCTTGGCCTCCTCTTCTCCAAGCTGGACAACCCAAGTGTTACCAACAGGTTTAATCGGTTCAAAATTACATTAAGTGTGTGTGGTCCCACAGCCTCTCGCTTTATCTGAAACTCTTCTCACCAGCTCTACAACTCCTACAGGAATCTAGCTCAATGGATTACCTGCTTGAGGTTAATTAATGCGTTACCTTGAATTAATTGTTTTTATGTTACGTTTCCAGAAAACCCTTCATATGTTTAAAGGTGATTACTTGGATTTTGAGATCAAATCGTTTTTTCATCAAAAGTTAGAAAAAACATCAGACATAGTTGCCTGGACAACTTTATTTCCATTCCACAGTTGTGTGTGTGTAGCTATTTAAACTCTATGATCAGATACTATTTTTATCACAATCTGTTGGCTCTATTCAATGCATGTGCAATAAGCAAGAAATTGTATTCTCATTCAGCATGTACACTGTAATTTACTGAGAACAAAGCCACTTTTTTGTTTTGTGGTGTTTTTTTTGTTTTTTTTTTTCTGCACAGATGTGTGCAGATAAACCTGGGCTTGCTTCTTCACCTGTGTTCCTAATGCTGGCCCAAAAGCCAGGTAGCTTTACTAGACTGAATTAGTTTTACTTAGCTTGTATTAGCGTGAATAAGCATCTTCAGGTAAGTATGACATTCATGCAGTTTTGAATGCAGACAGACTTTAGCAATTTATTCTGCCCAGTGTCGTTCAGATGTGTGAATGTGGGTAACTTTCAGCCTTCATGTAAGGGTGCAATACAGGGCTTTGGCACTTTATTTCCAGGGCAGTCTTTACTTAAGCAAATACGAGGCAGGGATATGACCTTTTGCATTTGCATCCTGCTGTGAGGACAGATTCCCCTCCGTGCCCCAATCTAGGATCTAAATAGTTCAATACAAGTGATATCAAGTGATATGCAAAGAGCTGAGAGATTTGAGCTGCAAGGGTGGTCTCGTGTATGGTTTTAGATGCAGAACAGAAGATTTGTTTTGCAGGACTTTCTACCCATCGTAGTCGTGTGTATGGTTTGATAATGGCTCTTTGTTTTAGTCTGAAGAAGACTTTCTGGAAAGGAGGAAAGAAGTAGAAAGGCTCCTGAAGAAAAATGCAGATTGGATATGGGATTGGTCCAGCAGGCCAGAGAACATCCCACCCAAGTGAGTGCTCTCAGTGGTTCTGGAGGAACTCTGGTACTGCTTCTGCCACAAGTACAAACATGTACCCCTTCATGTTCTGGTTGTATTTTCTTCCTCAAAATTAGGGAATTCCTGTTCAAACATCCCAGGCGCACAGCCACTCTCAGCATGAGAAACACCAGTGTAATGAAGAAAGGGGGCATATTCTCAGCAGAATTTTTGAAGGTTTTCCTTCCATCTCTGCTTCTTTCTCATTTGCTTGCTATTGGACTAGGGTAAGTTTATTATTTTAAAAAAAGGCTTTTTTGTTTTTTTTACACGTTTTTCTCTGAGGCCTAATTCTGACTCCCAGTTCCATCTTTGTTGTCGTTCTGTGGAGAAGAGTCTATAATTGCTCATCTCTTAGACAATTAGCTATTCAGGAATGTTTCCTACTTGTTTGTGGTATTGCTGAATCTATCAAATTATTTTTTTTCTTACTAGCTGAGTATTTTTGAAAGAATGAAGGGACACTGCAATTGTGTGTGTGAAATCTTACTATACATACATAATACTCAATTCCATTGGAGGTAGTTGGTCCATAATCTCAATGCTATTTGTGAAGGAAAAATGATCATTTAATATATTTTAAAATTCCACACCTCTGCGGACGGGATAGCAAACAAAGCAGGAGTTGTTGTTTGAGCTTTTGTTTTAGTGTGTGTTTGTTTGTTTGTTTTCCAGATGATTAAGGGATTAGATGAGATTCTTTAAAAATAGCCACAGGACGCAGACTAAAGGGAAGAGATTAAATGCCTTTTTGTCAGGAGCAGAGTTTGCCTTTACCTAGGCATGGCAGATTCCTGTATCAACAAAGAATGCTGGGACTCCAGGCACATCTGACCTCTGCTTTTTGAGTGCAATGTGCCACATGAGAGGGCTTAGGGGAGAGGTCAAACAAGTTCTGAGGTGACAGCTGTCCTCCAAGGAGCCTCCAATTACCTCTAGTCCTGTTCTTTTTCTTCTCAGTACCTTGCATAAATCCTGAACCCTTATCAAAAATAAAAACTACAGAAGTTGAGAGTGGGGGAGAGTGTAGAAGTTGAGAGAAGGAGAGGACTATGACAGCTCCAGTAACTGGAAAGACAGACTGTGGTCTCTGCAGTATGCATAACTTTAAAGATAATCTGGGCCTTCATCTGTCCTGTACAAAATTCACATCTCAGCAACATAATGGCGTAAAAATAACATGAAACTAATACAACTCCTTTCAAAATTAAAATGAGTAACTGTGTGAGATGGAACAAAAGCATACTGAAATTTTCCTTCCAAAGTAATTGCAAGTTTTGCAATGTAAACACTTTCCTGTTATTTCCACCGCTGCTGGAAATTACAACATTCCAGGTTGGTAAAGAGTGACAATAAGTCACATCTTCATAAAGTGCTTAGTGTAATAATACTAAAATCATTAAACGCAAAATATTGATTTCTTCAAGCTGCAAAAAGTAAATGAATAAAAGACCCGATGTAGGGCAGCTGTAAATGTTTACCAAGTTAGGAAATAGTGACTGGAGAAATGCTAAAGAGTATGTGAAGATGACCATAACGTGAGCAGTTAACAAATGTCAGATGTATTTAATGAATAGGAAAATTCAAGATAACAAAAGAAAAAAAACATGATAAAAATATCTGACTTCTGAAAGCTCCTGAAGCAGTGTTCTTGTTAACCCTGTGCTTATCTCTGCCTCTTACATTCCTGAAACTGTACAGCTTACACAGAGACTTATTCAGATGTAGAATTTAGGGAGCGTTATTAGACATGGGTATGCAGAAAGGTACCAACAACCGAAGACCAAGTTTTATAGGAGACACTTGATTTGCCCTCTTAATTAAAACTGGCACTACTGCCCCGCTGTAATTTATATACCTAGTAGTCTGATTTAAAATAAAAAAAAAAACCCTACATGCTGTACATTCCTCTTGAGCTGAAATCAAATGCTTACTGGCTGTGTGTTCTTGATCTCAGGATTTACATTGGAAGACGCCTTACGACCACAGCTTCAAGCAGTACGTTTTGAAGGCACCTGAAATGTGATTTCAAAGCAAAGGAAACGTTCATCAGGGAATAGGGGAGGTGAACAGCAGAAACATCCATGCTAGCAATGACTACACGGTCAGCGTATACTTGTTCTGTAAATGTTGTGGTCCTAGTTCAGTAAGAGTGGGAGGAGACACTAAAGCTGAAGTATCATACATAATATTCTGGAGCAATTCATAACGCATCCGAATCGTGCTCTAACATCCGCTGCATTGCTTTGTAGTGAAGTATCTTTGAAAACTAAAACAATTTGATGTTTAAAAACAAAATCTTAGCTTTAGTTGAGTATCTAGCTGAATCACCACTGCAATATTAAAGTGCTGTTTCTTTATATCTCATAGATGTGAATGGTTGTCACTGCTACTGTAATCATGACAATAAGGGATTAGCCCAAAACAATGTGTGGCCTTATGTATCATATACAGGAGTTCAGAAAAAGCTTTTTACCTCACTTGAAGCTGTTCCTTCCTTAGATTTTGCTTAGCTCTCTTTCACTTTTGTGTGAGATGTGAAATGTGAGAGACAGCTGGAATAAATTAGTGTATTGGTAAAGCTTCCTTCAATATTTACTCATTCAGAGTGTGATACGCAAAAGCCTGAACTAAAATTTGGACCTTAGTGCCTAATAAATAGTTTCTTCTATAAAGGCATATATTTAACTCCCCAATTAATAGAAGTTCTTTTTGCTGTATCTTCTTGCAGCCTATTGCTTCTCAGTCTTTTTATCTGTAAAATAAATTTGCATCTTCTATTTGCTTTATCCTTGTATAGATTTAAAGAAAGGTTTGCTTGCTTATTTGTTTGTACTAATTGAATGCCTTTTCAGTAATTTTATCTTATTTAATGAGAATAAATGAATGTTTGCCAAATTATGTTTTGTATATTTAAATAAAAAGGTTCCTCGTAGATTGAGTTTTCTCATTTCTTTTTCTCTAATTGTTTGAAGTGCTTGACAAGGCTCTGTCTTAAATGAGGCCATTTCATAATTTATTTGCATAACTGACAAATGGGTAAGGAGTTTCTATAGAAAATCATTTTGGTTCTTAAATTTGAATAGGAGTAAGCTGTCATTAGAAGTCACTCAGAAAACAAACACTGAACTTGCAAGTATGGGTTCTGCTTTGTACTATCATCGTTTAAAAATAAATTTACTTTCTACTTTGTTTTTGCTCTTATTTAGCAGTGCTTTCTTTTGTGCTTGGAGTCCTGCTGCTGAGCACCTTGCAGCACGGTGCTGAGCCCGTGTCCTGTCACCACATGATGTCACCGGAGGTGTGGGACTAGATTACTGCTGTACAAACAAGCAGTGCCCTAATCCCGTGGGCCCCAATCCAGGAGAGACACGTACTGCATTTTCCGTGGAGTAATCCTGCTGAGGCCACTGGAAATTCTCACTTGCAGGAATTTAATCACATACCCCTTGTAGGAGGGCCAGTATCTGGTGGTGGTGGTGGTTGGTTTTTAAGTGCCTGTGCAATAAAAAAAGGAATTATTACATTTTTAATTTCTGAATTATAAGTCTTGTGAAGTTGGGGCCTTTTAACTGATGGTTATAAAAACACTGATATTGGAATGATCATTAGATGAACTGCTTCTTCCCCCTTTGAAAAATCCAAGACTTCTTAATACTATTATATCAGAATTTAAGTAAAAGTTTCATCATGAATACTTAGCACCTTACACCCATAAAGACATCTTTTAAATTACAGCAGGTGCATGGGGTGTCCTGCAAGCTCCAGCACCTGTACACATTCACGTTTTATGTAAGCAGGGTTCTTACAATTTGTTATTTGTATTGAATAGTTCCTGTTTGCACTGAATGTGAAGATACGCTGCACTGGAAGCGCCGTGTTTACATTCTATGGCAACTACTGCTATTTTGAACAGAAAGATTTACAGAAACTACACTGGAATAACACTTAAATACTCCTACTGTACATTGCAAAATGCAATGGTATGAAAGCAGGCATTGTGAATAAGGGAACTAAGTATTGCTTCATTTTTCTTTTTTTAACCACAGAAACAAAGAAATCCTGTAGGGGCAGGAAAAGAACTGCCACCCTGCAAAGATGTTGCAAAGCAGCCACGTAAGTTGGTGTTCTTACAGTAGTTGGATATCTTTAATCCGCTGTTAGAACCTAAATGCTAAAAACAAAGGTGTAAGAAACTGAGCGGCAATGCAGTCCTCGCCTCTGCAAACACAGCCGAGTGCGCGCCTAGCTGCCCTCGCTTTTTTGTTATATTTTCATTTCTGATGTAGTTTTTTTTTTTTTCACAGCTTAAAGGAATAAAATTAGAAACTGTTTGGTGCCTTTCAACCATGCACTTGCACGTGTATCTCTACCAGCACCTTGCGAGCGGTGCCTCGCTCCTCTTCCACAGCCTCTGAGCCAACGCTTTGTGCATTGCTGCGGGATGAGGCAGCCGTGCTTGGTGTTACAGCAGCGTTACAAACACGTGCTCGGTGTTACAAACAAGTGCTCGGTGTTACAAACACGTGCTCGGTGTTCCAGCGGCCCTGAGTGGGTCCTGGTTCCGTCAGCTCCAGCAGGTGGAATGGGGTAAACAGGCAGTGTTTAAGTACTGTGTGTTCAGCACCAGGGACTCGATTTTTCCAGGCAGCCAGGACTACACTTGATTAACCGACCTGATTTCTCCTCCAGGCAGGGACACGGCCCAGAAGAGCTGCTCCCCTCGGCCTCCTCTCCCCAGGGCTCTTTGCTGCACGGGGAAGTCCTTGCATGCCCATCAGCTTACTTAATTTCTAGATGATGCCTTTGGACAGGGTACTAAACACAAACCTCTGGTTAAAAGTTGGACAGAAACAGTTTCTCTAACTCTTGAGCCTAGAGATAGAGCTTCCTAGAACAACAGGGTATTGCAAAAGCTTTTGTGATGAGACACATGCAGCCCTTAAGGCCTTCAAAGGTAAGACAGGTGAAGCTATCCCCATCTCTGTTAAGCAATACACTTTCCCTATTGAAGAAGAAATTAAAGTCTGTTCTTACCTTTTTTGCTTCAAACCCTCGTACCATGTTGCTGCTGACTGCGACATGGGGCCAAGGACCCCCAGCAGCTCCCAGGGCTCCTCCATGGGGATCCAGGTGGGTCGTGCACCACCAAGCGCAGCCCCAGGACTCCAGCAACAGCCTGCTTTGGACTGAAGGAACTGTGAGGGATGCAAAATAAGGGGAAAGCAACCACAGGAGAAAGCCTCCCCTCTGCCCTTGAGGCTGGTAGCACAAGCCACAGCCCCCCCCACAGCAGGGCTGAGGCATTCGCTGGGCTGGAAGGGACCCAGAGGGGTCATCGAGCGCAGCTCCTGGCTCCACGCGGGACCACCTTGCATCCACTGCAATAATCCCACTGCTTGGGTCAGAGATCGCCTACGAGACACCCTATGTCAGGGAAATTAACTGTTCAGGGTATATGTGCCAACAATACAGTGCTCTTAAACTGATAAGAGAAGTCAATAGTGATTTTAAGCAAATATGTGAATGACCAGTAATTTATCAAACTTACAATAAATTAGTTTTTAGGTAGAATTAGATGATAAAAATTTAATGAATCATTAAAAGCTATTTAATTGAAATAGGTATAAGAAAATCATGTTTTATATAATAGATTTCATTATATCCTTTCTCTTTTTACTCATTTTCCACTTGCATTTGCTGAAGCTGAAAAAATAGATAAAAATAAAGAGCACTAAGATATTCACTGAATACGAACAGACAGCTTTGGGTTAGAAGTATGACCATTCAAAAATGGAAATTCAAGTTTGCAGGTTATTTAGTTTGGCCAATTATCTCACAAAAGGAAGAAGTTGTGGAAGAAAAAGTTGTCAAAATACACAGAGCAAATCCAGGTAAACATTTAAAATTTATTAAACTTTTTGGTCAAAATAATTGAACAAGTATGTACAATCCCATTGTATTAGCTCTATTATGCATTTTAGGAACAAGGTCAAATCTAACACTTTAGTGACCCAGAAGTTCCACATTTCAAGATTTGCAAATAGTGTCACAACCAATATACAGTATAAGGGTTTGTTTGTTTTAATTTAAACTTTATTTGTAGAACCTCAAAGTTAGTTGTACTCACTAGCTTACTGTGAACAAGAGTGGCACTCTATGGACATTAATTGAGAGGGTAAGAACAGAGACATTTGACTGTTGCATATGCAGTTCTGATTCAGTAATCATAATACACCTTCATTTTAATAAAAACGGAGTGTAAACCACACTTCTGCGTCTCCTTTCAGAAGCCCGAGGGATCTAATTCTTCAAAGAATTTCTAATTGGCAGGCACATTTTACAGAATGTAATGTTTAGCTACCTGATGGTACTAAAATGTGCTGCATTAGCTTCAGGAAAAAATTTGCATTCATGCTAGCCTAGGGTGAAGAGAAGGTTGATGCATTTTAGGCCCCTTTTGAAAAAAAAAAAGTACCTAAGGCTTAAAAAGAAAACAAAAACAAACAAACAAAAAAAACAAACAGCAAGAACAGGGTTATAACAAATGCAGGT